>NC_137108.1:5709293-5799293 GCF_949357685.1 Gobio gobio | reverse complement strand
GTGTCCGTGACGTCACCCATAGGATTCAGAAGAGCAGTTTTGAAGCCTCAAAGTCGGTCATTGCTAGAAGAGCAATCACAAATCGCAAATACAAATACTCTTTTTGTGAAGAAAAAGTACATACTTTTGAGTGTGAAGCAGAAGAGTATGCAAGCTTTGGGACATACTACTTCGTCATCTATAACGGACTCTATTGCTTAGTTACGTGCATCCCGTCACCGTTTAAACTGCCCTGTCAATCATCTTCACAGTTCAAATCCTCTACATTCGATTTAATTTAATTTCCTACCGTATCGGAGAGAAATGTAGTCGCACGTTGATCTGCCATTCGTGGGTCTTTAATGCAGAGACTCCTCTCATGTGTTTGCAGTTTAAATATAATGATGCATTTAAAAGTTAATGGCCAAACATATCATTACAAAAGTTCACAATGCTGCTACAGGTGAAATATAATGTGGATAACATTGAATAAATATCTTTTCGTCAGGTTAAATACTGATAATTGCTCACTCAAACCCCTTTATCTAATCCTCTCTACTTAACCGTCAGACTCGCGTAACCGTCATGTTTGTGCGTTTGAAGTTCCAATCGAATCCTTGGTCCAACTCATAATGGGTTGTGGGCAATATCAGCTGTTAGAGTGCGCATTGATCTGCACTTCCAATTCTTACCGGAAATAGTGGACCATCCGGGAATCTTTGGAATACTCTTTTCAACATACTACGATTTGGGACATACTATTTCTATTTTCGAATAGTATTTAGTACGGATAGTATGCGAATTGGGACGCAGCATAACAGACAAACGACAATCCACCTGTCACTCAAAGTGGCCACGCCCTTAATTATGCAGAACTTTAAGGCTTTATATAATGCAAACAAATGAGTTATAAAATAATTCACCCCCCTCACAGTCGTCATGAAGGGCAAAATTAGCCGTATAGACCAAAACCACAATGTGTCCCAGACTGTAAACATGTGTTCTTCTGCTGTAAAGTTGGGCATTTTAACATGAGCTCAATGAGATTCTGCTTCTTCTGGAGTCTGTCTCTAGTGGCCAGTCCATGAACTGCAGTTTAAGTCACTTCCGTATTGGCTCCAAGAGAAACTGCGGGAGGAGCACTTGGATGTCCCACAACAGTGCTAAAACAATTTCCTTGTCTTTGCCAACATCTAATGGTGTAAAACTTTCACCGAAGTCCATTTCACGATCACTAACGGACCCTTTCTCAATACCAAATACAACATATTATTAATATAAAATTAAAATAAACACAAGCGAACAATGCAGTCAAAGCATTAGTACAGGATTCAAGTTAAATGTAGCCTAAATATAAAGATATAAAACTTAAAGTTATTTTCCTCTTAATCTAAATCAGTTTGATCTGAAACATGTAATAGATTAAAAAGACCAAAGATTGCCTGTTTGATATACTCCAGAATTAATGTTCAACCACTATCTACATAAGAGCCAGGGGCAAATTCCCGAATGACTGGCCGAGATGAAGCGGCTCTTGGCGGGTACACGAGTGCTGAATGGCCGCTGGTGGCCTGGAGCTTGCATCTGCAAAACCGTCTAAACAAAGAGAAAAAATTGATGTTACGTTTATATATAAGCAGTGGTGTAAAGTAACGGATTACAAATACTCTCGTTACTGTAATTGAGTAGTTTTTCTCAGCCATGGTACGGCCGCGAAGATCCGCGACTATTACGCAGGAATGAGAAAGTAGTTCCTAGCCATATAGGGGTAGAAAATCGCAACTTTTCATTTTCAGTTTGTCTTAGCTCACGATGTTACTGTAGAAGAGTCAAGTTTTAAAAATATTGAAAGTGTCTTTGGTTATTTTTTGAATGAGATGCTAATGGACTGATCAGAATCAATGATGTATGCTAAGCTATGCTAAAAGTGCTACCGCCAGATACAAAGATCGGCTGAATGGATTCAAAAACGGTAAAACTCAACTATTTAACTCTAGGGGACCTGTAAAATGAGCCTATTTTCAAAAAAATAGTGTTCCTCACGTGTTCCTTTAATGTTATGTGTTCTCACATGGCGATTTAAAATTGATGTCCATGTATATAACAAATTACTTTCATAAAACATCAGATTTATATTTAAATCAGGTTTATGTTTTTAATTACAAGCAAAAATAATCAGTGGTGAAAATTGAGAGTTACTCGATTCTGATTTCTGAAGTGTATTCTTTTTAACAGAGAAAACATCCATTGAAATTAAAGCAGTACAATAAATGCGTCTTGAAAAGAAAGAACTGCTTAGTTAACATAAAATTGTTGTACAACGCTTTGAAACCTTTTTTAATTAACCGCAAGAAAACCTCTACAGACTGGTTGTCATAAATGTTACCAGATTATTGGTTGCTTTCTCAAATATTACAGGGCTGTATTTTTAGTGCTAGCAGTCAAAAATAAAACTTGGAGAAATATTGAAATACTGTTGATCTCATGTTTTTTTTTTCTTACTGAGAATCATCCATAAAAGAGTAAGCTACATTTTTGCACTTGCAGGGTATAAGGTGGAATAACATTCATAGCATAATACTCACTACTCACTACTCTTGAGTACTTTTACAAGGGCTACTTTTTACTCCTACTTTGAGTAGTATTTAGGACAGGTGCTTTTACTCTACTTGCACTACATTTTTTGACAAGTAACAGTACTTTTACTTGAGAATGCTTTTTCAGTACTCTTTCCACCACTGTATATAAGCCACATATTTGAGGTCTAAAGACTTCATTCTGGCCTAAAAAACTCTTAAAACTACATTCTGTGACACAATAGCAGTAGTATTTGTAAAAAAAATATGGTGGATTTGCTCGGCCGCCATGACAGTCGCCGCAAGCGGAGAGATACAAACGGTGAAACGGTCCCAGTGCTGATACTAGGGGAATATCGCACGGCTCTCAGCCAATCAGATTCGAGAACCAGAAACAACTGTTGTATATATACATATAGTAAAATGTAAGGTATTCCTGTGATCAAAGCTGAATTTTCATCATTACTCCAGTCTTCAGTGTCACATGATCCTTCACAAATCATTCTGATATGAGGATTATCAATGTTGAAAACAGTTTTTGTGGGGAAATATGATAAATTTTTTCAGGATTCTTTGATGAGGGAAAGTTCAATGAACAGCATTTGCAATAGAAATCTTTGGTAAAATGATTAATGTCTTTACTGTCACTTCATACATGCAATGAATGTAATGCCTTACATTCCCAAACTTTTTAACAGTAGTGTACATTGAAGAAAGAGACTTCTTATGGGATATAGGCAATTAAACAACCGTCCAGACCTCAAATTAACTCATGGTCAGGCTAACAGTGCTCATGTTTTCACATCCCATTCATTACAGCACGCTCTCGTTCAACCCTGAACATGCAGCCATGCTTCATATATGCAAATATCTGTGTCTGCAAATATCACTGAAGCAGATCGCCAAACACTTGCTACCTTGCATCACTTTTTCCACTGTTTAATAGATTTGTGCGTTGCCATGGAGACTCTATAAATGGCTTCAGAGATGTTCTCTATAGCCTTGTTGAACCAGGTTTTATTTGAAAACATGGGCAGGTTTGAATAGAGAGATGTAGCCTTTGGTTTGGCTCTTCTGCAGCGCTTGGCTCTTTGAGCGTTTTGTTTGCCTCTTACACCTCGCAGTGTGTCCAAGTCAGATCTGAGCGTGTTTGCAGACTGAACGCTGGCAGGCCTGTTTGGCTGATAAAACCCTCTCCTGCAATCCACGCCGAGAGAAACCAAAGCACAAATTACACGGACATCTTTGCTGAGCATGTTTTGGGTCCTTGTGTCTGTAGTTCTAGCTACAGCTTGGCTTGTGATATTTTCCTAGAAATATTAATACACGTATTTTTAGGTGCTGCCCCACTAACTGACATGAAACAACGTGATTTTGTTAGGGTTTACACATGGTCTATGATGAAATCTTGCCCTCTTCTGTTAGAGCTCTGTCAGACAATAAATAAGACTGACACAATTTTTTTTTATGTTGGCTTGACAACATGCTAAGTCATGCTAACGACATGCAAAATCATGTTAACATTGTGCTTATTCATGTTAACAAATGTTAAAAACATGCTAACAACATGCAAATTCATGTTAGTTAATGTTAAAACGTTAGCCAAATGTTAAAACATGCTAGCAAACATGCTTATTCATAATATCATAATGCTAAATCATGCTAGCAGCATCTTAATTCAATGCTAATTTTAAAAATGTTAACAAAATGCTAATTCATGATAACAACATACAAAATAATGCTAGCGATATGCAAATTAATGCTAGAAACATGTTAAAAAATGCTAGCAACTTCAATTCATGTTAGAAGCATTGTTAAAAACATGCTAGCAACATGCAAATTCATGTTAATTCATGTTAAAACATGATTTATTTGTGGTTTATGGTTGATGATCTGAAGATGATCTGGTTAAATTTTTCTGAGTAGTTAAAAAAAGGAGCGTTTTTGAAAAATTCAAAATGGCGGAAAAAATGTCATGACAGAAAATGACGTCATAGGGTGCAATCAAATCGTCTTGAGCCATGGAATCAGAGTAAAAAAAGAATCAATTCAAGTTGATTCGTCAAAACGTTCTTGAATAACGTGCGAACGAATTCGACGAAGTGCCTGCCAAAATGAACGTGAAGCTACATCTCCGCAATGCTTCAGTATATTCTGACCAAACTTGGTGCGTGTTAATTACAGCCATGACCTGAGGCTACCTTCAGCGCTCCGGCGCAGTGCCACCAAGTGGCCCGGGGATGCAAAAACAATTATATTCTTGCTTATAACTTCTTAACGCTTTGGCCAAAAATCATAAAAGTCTCTTTAGATTTGATGTGGCATGCTGAATCATATGATACCTAATTTTTCCATATTGACCATTTTGGGCGTCGACCATTTTGAATTTTGTCGTAAAATGCTATATTTTCCGAACACATTGGCGTATCATTACGAAACTTGATGTGTGTTTTCGGCACCGTGCCCTGACAATACTCAGAAAGTTTTAGGGGCAGTGCCTAATTGTGGTCACAAGTTAATAATGAAATTTACAAAGATGCTAATGAAGTTTGAAATAAATTTGCCTGTTGTAATGAAACTGGTCTTAATATATTCCATGGGTCATGCCGAGAACAAAGATACCAAGTTTGCCAAATTTGGCTGAACTTCCCGATCGCCATTCCTGATTTTATTTCAAAACAGACTTTTTCTAACTCCTCCTTGACCGTTTGTCCGATTTTCACCAAAATCGGTTCGTATCATCTTCAGACCACACCAACAAAAGTTATGGATTTTGTGTCGATAGACGAAACCATTTTCATATGGCGCAGCAACAAACTTGAGGCTGTATCTCTGCAGTGTTTTGTCATATTGACACCAAACTTTGCATGTGTCATTGTCACCTCACTCTGATCACACCACATCAGTTTCTTAACAGGGCCACCTATTGGCCAAAAGTGATAAACCATTAAATAACTTTACTGGTGACTGTATTCATGTTTTTCAACCGTTTTGCCTAAAGTGATCTTAATATGTCTTTAATTGCTCAATGTTGCAGTTGGTCTGATACTCCCAGCCATGCTGGCTTGAGTTATCGTGCCTTCTTTGTGCTTGGCCCCTTAATGGCTGCTCGCAGCTATAGTTAGGGGCCAAGCACCGAAGGTGCGAAGGCACCTATTGAAACCGTTAGCGTTCCTATTCTTCTCCTTCTCCTTCTCCTTCTCCTTCTCCTTCTCCTTCTCCTTCTCCTTCTCCTTCTCCTTCTCCTTCTCCTTCTTCTCCTCCTTCTCCTTCTCCTTCTCCTTCTCCTTCTCCTTCTCCTTCTCCTTCTCCTTCTCCTTCTCCTTCTCCTTCTCCTTCTTCTCCTCCTCCTTCTCCTTCTCCTTCTCCTTCTCCTTCTCCTTCTCCTTCTCCTTCTTCTCCTCCTTCTCCTTCTCCTTCTCCTTCTCCTTCTCCTTCTCCTTCTCCTTCTCCTTCTCCTTCTCCTTCTCCTTCTCCTTCTCCTTCTCCTTCTCCTTCTCCTTCTCCTTCTCCTTCTTCTCCTTCTTCTTCTTCTGCTCTTGAGTCTATGGCAGCCCATAGAACCGTTTGTGGGAAAGTTATGAAATTTTGCACACTCATAGAGGACAGTCTGAAGTGTCAACATAGCAAATTTTGAGTCTCTAACGCAATCCCTCTAGCACCACCACCTGTCCAAATTTGCACTCATGTTTATGCTAATAACTTTTGAACCATAAGGGCTAGAAACAAAATTATTTTTTCCTCTGATTTCTTGGCTCAATATGATTGCACCCTATGACGTCATTTTCCGTCATAATTTTCCCGCCACTTTGAATTTTCCGAAAAACCTACTTTTGCAAACTCAGATTTCACGGAAAATTGATCCAGATCATCAAACAAACATGAACTTCAAGTTGATTCGTCACATCGTTTTTGATAAACACGCAGACAAATTTTACGTAGCGGTTGCAAAAACACTCATAAGGCTATATCTCCGCAACGCTTTATCGTATTCAAACCGAACTTGGTACATGTCATCACAAGCATGACCTGAGGCAACATACAGCGTTTCGGCGCAGCACCACCTACTGGTCCGGAGATACAAAAAATGGCTGTTTTTGCTTATAACTTTTGAACCGTTTGTCCAAAAATCCATTTTACCATATCGGCCATTTTGGCTGTTGGTCATTTTTAATTATGTGCTAAAATCCTGTATTTTATGAACACATGAACGGATTGTTACGAAACTCGGTTTGGGTCATCAGCTCGATGCCCTGAAAGAGCCTGAGGAGTTTCGAAACAGCGCCACAAAGTGGAGAATTCAAATGCTTATAACTCTGGGTGAGCTTGACTTATTTTCATGGGAGTAACTTTTTTTGTCTCCTGAATCCTTGCCGAGTCCAACGATACCAGACTTGCTACGTTTCGGCATATGGTTTGTGCAGTGTTATAATTTAGCACTTTAAAAACATTAGCTGATATCTTTGAAACCGTTAGTCCGATCGAGACGAAACCAGCGTCACAAGTTCGGAAACATAGGTCGATAGGTAAAAGCCAATGCCCATATGTCAAAATATTGATATTAAGGGGGAAAATCCAATCAAAGTCAGGTGTCAGTCATTTTTTACGTGTTTTTTTATTTTATATAAATGTCTATAACTCCAAAACTAAATGAGATATTTTCACCAAAATTGACACAGACATGTATGGGCTCACTCCGAGGACACATAAACAAAATGGTAGGATTGTGCCTCAAGGTGGCGCTATAATAGAACAAAACATGAAATTCCCATTGACTACAATGCAGTATTATGATATAAAATGCTATACTTTACAAATGAATTGGTGTATCATTACGAAACTTGGTTTGTGCCATCAGCACCATGCCTTTAAGCTACTTAAAAGGTTTCAAAACAGCACCGCCGTCCATACTTATAATGAAAAGGCCTCTTGAGGCTATATCTCTGCAATGACATATTGACACTATATTGACACCCTGCTTTGATATATTGACACCAATCTTTGCATGTGTCATTGTTCCCTGATTCTGACCACACCACATCAATTTCGTAACTGTGCCACCTACTGGTTGAAAGTGATAAATCATTAAATCATTATTATTGACAGTATTTATCATTTTACAGCTATTTTGCCTAAAATCACCTTAATAGGTCTTTAATTGCTCATTGCTGCAGTTGATCTGACATTGCCAGCCGTTTTGGCATGTCTTGTCTTCTTCTTTGCGCTTGGCCCCGGTAATGGCTGCTTGCAGCTATGGGCCCTATTTTAACGATCTGAAACGCTAGTGTCAAAGCGCGAAGCGCAAGTAACTTTGTGGGCGGGTCTCGGCGCTGTTGCTATTTTCCTGGCGGGATAAATGGCTCTTGCGCCCGGCGCAAATCTAAAATGGGTTGGTCTGAAGTAGCTTCATTATTCATAGGTGTGGTTTGGGCGTAACGTGAATAAGCCAATCAGAGCGTCATCCAACATTCCCTTTAAAAGCAGGTGCGCAAGTTCCATTATGGATTGCTATTATTATGGCGTATTTACCAGGCGCACGCCAGGAGCGGTTCACAGCCGAGGAGACTGATGTTCTTGTAAGAGCAGTGAAAGACAGAGAAGTGAAGTTGTAATGTTGTACATTATGGTAAAGGTGATTTCACAGTCTTTTTTTTTTTTCAGTCGTTCAGTTTTTTCAGTTTTTCAGTCGATTTTTTTTTCCTGGTTCTTGACGGACAAACCAATTTGTCAGATGTCCTTATATACATATATGCCACTATTGGGCAAACAGGTCTTATCCTTAATTATTACAATTAGCCTGAATCATTTGTAAGCTAGATTTATGCCTATTTTTTCACATCTTCGTGGCACACCACAATGATTTCCGTCATCTCATGTGTTAATATTTTTTTAGTCTAACAATTTATGATTTGCAAAAATAACTGTTGCATCTGTGTAGATTACATGAGCAAAGTGTATGCGCGTTGTGCACGCTATACATTATGGTCAAGCATGCGCCCTTAAAATAGCATAATGAACAACGCGCAACGCGCCACTGACTTTAGACTAGGTTTTTTCTGGTCAGTGGCGCAATTGTTTAATGGAACAGCAAAATAGCACCAGGGATTGTTTGCGCCGGAACACGCCTCCTTTTTTGCGCTGAACCGCCCAGGGAGCGCAAGTTCATTCACTAGTTTAGCGACGTGCTTCTGTGGAGGGAAAAGCGCGCTTTGCGCGGGTGCAAAATAGGAATGACACATGCGTCGGTGTACAAAGTCAATTGCGCTGGGTGCAAGATAGGGCCCTATATTTCTAATTGTATTTATTAATTAAATATAAGACATTTACAGGAAGTAAATGTGGATCATTTAGATGAATTTGAGGATTGCTGGTCTTGAGTCAACACGCTGGTCTTGGTTTAGGTTGTCTTGACTACAACACTAGTTTATAATGAAGAGGATGTTTAAGCTAAAAAAACTTGCAGGATGTTTGAATGGTACAAAGACCTTTTGCATGTCAAAAGATCAAAGGAAATTTGATTTCTTATGTCATGACCCCTAAAACCACCACAGTGTTTATACACCTAAAGAGGTCAGTCTGCTCTCTTATGTATTGTTCTCCCTACACACCAAAATGACACTCATGACCTTTAAGCATTTCAAAAAGTGCTCTCATTGTCTTGTTCAGAACTCATTTGGTAGCTCGTTCTGCTCAAATGAGTTGAAGATTTGAATACTCTGATTAGAGCTCTCTCAAATGAGACGGCTACATCCCTAACCTCTTCCGCCTCTTTGTGTAAGTGTGAAATGTCCTTCCTGCGAGTTCGTCCGAGTCGCTAATGACTGGAGTGCTGAGGAAACGTCAACATTTGGGCCCCTTCAATTATTTTCTATTTGTTCTACACTCAGGGAGCGAAGCCTCTTGTGAGTGAGACCGCTAATGGCTAGTGACAGAGATGAGCGAGATCTCACAGCCCAACTGTTGGCTTTTCATATCCCATCCTTTCAGTACTCGCAGCCCAGCTGAGCCTTTTGGCCTGAACCTTCGTTATTATGCATAGCTTCCTCTTTTCCATCTCGTCCTTTCTGCCTCACCCCCAAGAGTTTCTTTTTTCAGCCCGAGTCTGTATGCGTGCGTGTGTGTTGAGACTTCGAGCAGTTCATGAGGCGTTCTTCAAGCCTCATTCTTCATTCGTAATGTGAGGGCTGCCGCTCGTTTTATGCCAGGAGATTTTCTGCTAAAACAGCTGAGGCTGTATGACATCAGCTTGGAGAGATGAAGGAAGTTGATAATACTCGGATAAAGTAGCCTGTTAGCATTCCCATCCCTCTCAATGTTGGTAGCTCAGTTAGATCCCTACAGCTTTGCTCCGTTTTATTGCCTTCTGAATGATGCAGTTGTGGCATCCACCAGCAGTGATAAACTTTCCCATGATTTACCCTGAACGTTTAATTTTAGTATTGCAAATAGAGGTCCCGAACACTTATGAATCATAAAGTAATGACAATGAGTCATTGAATTATTCACTTAACCAATTTATTAAAAAGTATTGATTCATTCAGTAACGCCACTAGTGAGATGTGGGTTGATCCTGCTTTGGCTTCGTATGGAAGTATTTAAGTTGCTAGACCAGAAAAAGGTCATGTATTTACCACGTTTGGAGCCAGGAAAGAAATTTAATTAAAACAAGGACATTTTAAATTTCTAATCAACAAAGATGCATTAAATTGATTTAAGCGAGAGTAAATGAATGTATAATGTTTCAAAATTATTTCTGTTTTAAATAGATGTTGTTCTTTTGAACTTTCTGTTCATCAAAGTATCCTGAACATTTTTTTTTATCATGGTTTCCTTAAAAATATGAAGCATTACAACTGTTTTCAACATTGATAATAATGTTTCTTGAGCATCAAATCCTCATATCTGAATGATTTCTGAAGGATCACGTGACACTGATGACTGGAGTAATGATGCTGAAAATTCAGCTTTTATTACAGGAATACATTACAGTTTAATTCTGATATCCTCAAGGCGAAGTTCTTGTTTATTCTTCATTTAGGGGTAAAACGAAGTACATGAAAAGCGATATACTGTTAGTGAAAACGATGAGTTAGATGAATATGTGCTGCTCGCTTTCCTCTCAATAACAAAATAAACACAACAAAATTGAGAAAACAGCAAGCATTTTCTTAAAGGTCCCATGGCGTGGATTTTGTTATTATTTTATTATATTTCCTGAGGTGTACTTATATTGTTAGTATGATTTTTACATCACAAAATGTCATAATTTAGAAATAAAAGGCATTTTTTCAATACTGATGTTTGCCCTGTGGCTGAATGCCCTGTTTCAAGGGGCGTGTCTGCTGTGAGACTTCAGTAAAAACGCCCACTGTTGTGATTGGCTGACATCTTTGCATTTGAAATGAGTATTAGATTTTGTGGAGGAGGGCGTGGTTTAGCGAGGTCTGCACAAAGAGAGAGACGGACTGGGCACTCGTGGACCAGAGAGACGGAGAGCTGGAGAAAGATAGCTGAGAAAGTTATATTGTACTGAGTTGTTGAGAGCGCTGTGAGTCAAGTTTATTTTGTTTGTATCTGAGAGTTTTAAACACGAGTCCCAGTCACACCGACCCTGTCTTCTTCCTCCTTATTCTACGAACTTTGTAACATGTGGAACCCCTCTCGAATACTTTTACCATTACAGCCATCAAGATGAACAATCGCACACCGAAAACCGGACTTTAAATTCATCAACGACGACACGCCGTTTACAAACACAGCAGCGGAACCCTTTGTCTGGGTGGCCCGGCCGCGGAGACGCGGCCGGAGAAGGGGCTGTAGAGCTGGCGTACTCGTCAGATTAAGACGCCGCGCAAACCGACCCCCGCTTCCCAGTATTTTACTGGCAAATGTTCAGTCTCTGGACAATAAACTCTGCGAGCTGAGAGCGCGGATCTCTTTCCAACGAGACACGAGGGACTGCTGCATTATCTGCCTTACAGAAACTTGGATGTCCGCTGAGATTCCAGACTCAGCCATCGAAACCACGGGGTTCTCCGTGCATCGGATGGACAGAGAAAAAGATCTCTCCGGGAAAAGCAAAGGCGGGGGTGTGTGTTTTATGATCAACCGATCCTGGTGTGATCAGAGGAACGTACACTCTATCAAGTCTTTCTGCTCTCCTGATCTGGAATTTCTCATGGTTCTGTGCCGACCATTCTGGCTACCGAGGGAATTCACCGCGGTCATCATCACAGCGGTGTATATTCCCCCACAAGCCGACACAGACCGGGCACTAAAGGAACTGTATAGGTCAGTGAGTGAGCAGGAAACCGCGCATCCTGAGGCTGCGTTTATTGTGACCGGGGACTTTAACAAAGCCAACTTCAAGCGCATCGCACCCAAATACCACCAACATGTTAGCATCAACACGCGAGGGAACCGTGTTTTAGACCACTGCTACTCCCCCTTCAAGGAGGGTTACAAGTCCCTCCCTCGCCCACCATTCGGCAAATCAGATCACGCGTCCATTCTACTTTTGCCCGCTTACAGGCAGAGACTGAAACAGGAAGCACCCGCCCTCAGAACCATCCAGTGCTGGTCAGACCAATCGGACTCTATGCTACAGGACTGTTTTGATCACGCGGACTGGGAGATGTTCCGGTCGGCCTCTGATGACGACATCGAGGTCTACGCTGATAGCGTAACGTGTTTCATCAGGAAGTGCGTAGATGACGTTGTTCCGACCAAAACAATTCGGCTGTACCCAAACCAGAAGCCGTGGATAAATGGGGATGTTCGCGCGGCACTCAATGCGCGGACCTTCACTTTTAACTCTGGTAATGCGGAGGAGCATAAACAAGCAAGTTATGCCCTCCGGAAAACAATCAAAGCAGCAAAACGCCAGTACAGGGACAAGATTGAAGGACAGTTCAACACCACCGACTCCAGAAGCATGTGGAGGGGAATTAACACCATCACAGACTATAAAGGGAACACAAACTCCACCGTGAACACCGCTGCCTCTCTCCCGGACGAGCTCAACACCTTTTATGCTCGCTTTGAGGGAAATAACACCGCCCTCGCGGAGAGAGAGCTCGCGGCTGAAGATACAGAGGTTAGTGCACTCTCCGTATCTGAAGCGGATGTAACCCGATCCTTCCGGCGGGTGAACGTCCGTAAAGCTGCGGGTCCAGACGGGATTCCCGGCCGCGTCATCAGAGCGTGCGCGCGCCAACTGGCTGGAGTTTTCACGGACATTTTTAACCTGTCCCTCTCCCTGTCTGTGGTCCCCACATGCTTCAAAACGTCCACCATTGTTCCTGTACCTAAGCAGTCAAAAACACTCTGCTTAAACGACTGGCGTCCTGTTGCTCTGACCCCCATCATCAGCAAATGCTTTGAGAGACTAGTCAGAAACCACATCTGCTCTGTTCTCCCCCCCTCACTGGACCCACTGCAGTTTGCATACCGCAAAAACCGCTCCACTGATGATGCCATTTCATCAACAATTCACACTGCTCTCTCCCACCTGGAAAAGAGGAACACATATGTGAGAATGCTGTTTGTAGACTACAGCTCAGCATTCAACACCATTGTGCCCTCCATACTTGACATTAAACTCCGGGCTCTCGGCTTAAACAGCTTGTTATGCAGCTGGATCCTGGACTTCCTGTCAAACAGACGCCAGGTGGTCAGAATGGGCAGTAACATCTCCTCACCACTGACTCTCAACACTGGAGCCCCTCAGGGCTGTGTTCTCAGCCCACTCCTGTACTCTTTGTACACACATGACTGTGTGGCAACCCACAGCTCCAACACCATCATCAAGTTTGCTGACGATACGACGGTGGTAGGTCTCATCACTGACAATGATGAAACGGCCTACAGAGAGGAGGTGCACACTCTGACACGGTGGTGTCAGGAGCACAACCTCTCCCTCAACGTCAGCAAGACCAAGGAGCTGGTGGTCGACTTCAGGAGGAATGAGAGAGAACACCGCCCCATCACCATCGATGGAGCACCGGTGGAGAGAGTCAGCAGCTTCAAGTTCCTCGGTGTCCACATCACAGAGGAACTCTCATGGTCCGTCCACACCGAGGCCGTTGTGAAGAAGGCTCATCAGCGCCTTTTCTTCCTGCGACGGCTGAGGAGGTTTGGAATGAGCCGCCACATCCTCACACGGTTCTACACCTGCACCATAGAGAGCCTGCTGACTGGCTGCATCACCACCTGGTACGGCAACAGTACCGCCCGCAGCCGCAAAGCCCTGCAAAGGGTAGTGCGCACGGCCAGCTGCATCATCGGAGGTGAGCTTCCCTCCCTCCAGGACATTTACGCCAGGCGATGTGTGAAGAGAGCTCAGAGGATCATCAGAGACTCTAGCCACCCGAACCATGGGCTGCTCTCACTGATGCCATCAGGCAGACGGTACCGCAGCATCAGATCACGCACCAGCCGACTCCAGAACAGCTTCTTCCCACAAACAATCAGACTCCTTAACTCTTGACCCATCAGGATCATAACACACACTGGACAGAATATCACTCAGCACAACCCACTGTAGATAAACACACATTATATACACATTTATTTATCATACAGCATCTATTGCACTTTGGATTTCAATTTTTCAATCTGTGAATAATATTTTATACTGTACATTGTATATTATTATTACTATTATAGCGTAATGTATATTGTTTAGTGTATGTTTAGTGTATATTGTTTAAAGTATATGTATATTGTAAGTATGTGTATATTGTTTAAAGCTGTGAGAACTACACTCACATTGTGTAAATTATTTATTGTTTATTGTAGAGTTTACTGTGCTGTGAGTAATTGTGGGCGCATCAGTGTAATCTGATGCTGCTTTAAATGTTGTACATGTCATGTCATGACTACCATGTTGCTCGGAACTGCACCTAAGAATTTCACCTACTGTTGCACTTGTGCATATGTAGAGTGACAAATAAAGTGATTTGATTTGATTTGATTTGATTTGAACGAATCGTCAAAGTGTTGATTAGAGCATTATTTTAGATTTTTTCCCATCACATGAAAGGCAGCAGTGAAGAGCATTGAGTACACAGGCAGTGAATGCAGTGATCTCGTCATTGCAACAAGTTTACTCTCACAAAATGCTTTCACCACAACTAACAGCAATAGTTTAATTTCGACAGAAATACAGTAAGAGCTTTGTGCAGCATAACAGTCATTCAGCTTTATCATTATAACGGCAGTTTGGGCAAGTGTGCAGATACACTTGCGATGTGTGATTGACAGATCCGAACATTATAAAGAGTGTTCTCTGATCGCTTTCTGTAGTTTAATCACAATTTAAATAACAGATTTGTTTCATGCTACTAACAGAAACGATGTGAAGTTGATCATTTAGTCACTGGCTTGATTCACTGATGCATTACGCTTAGGGCATAAAGACGGCCAGCGGCGGGACTGACAGTATTAAACTATTTAGAAAGAAAGTCTGCGTGAACTTGAATGATTAGCTACACATCAGAAATCACTGATCACAGATCAGGCATTAATGAACACTGTTACTCACTGTTTGTGGCGGTGCTGTCGAATCAATACGGTAAAAGTCTGTTTGTAAAGCCTGTGCTGACATCGCGACTGATAAACGAAATCCATTTTCTCCAAATTCTCTGGGCGGGCAAAGCTGAAGAAGGGCAGGTAACCGTTCCCCGTATGACGACATACAGGGAAGATTCCAGATCGGCTCATCTGAGCTTCATTTTCTCAAAGGCAGAGCAGGACACCCAGAACTCGGTTTACACCTATCGTCATTTCTAGCCACTTGGGGACCATATACAGGCTAGGGGAACTCATATTAATGTTAAAAACCTCATAAAGTGAAATTTTCATGCCATGGGACCTTTAAAGCATAAGAAAAGCATCCGATCATCATATCAATGTGGATATGTTTGTAGTAGTTTACAGCACTCTTAAAGTCACGTCACATTTATTATATCACTTCATAAAACAGATTGCTTAAAATCAAGCAGATTTATCATATTAAACATGAAAAATGTCTCATTTCATCAGAAGTACAACTTTATTTTCTACTATAAAGCAGTATTCTCAGGTTTTCACTCAGGGACGTCTGGTCAACCTCGACCGACTAAACTGGCCAAATGAACCAGAAAAGATTTTCACGTGAAAGAGGGCGGAGCCTCCGCACACTCTTCCTATTACGTAATCGCCATGAACCAATGGCAGTACAAAGGTGTTTACCAGAGAAGTAAACTCCCAAATCGAACTTCGTTTCAGCCTGATTTTGTTCGAAATTATTGTCACACCAGTTTGTTCTTCAAAGTATATTGGGGCCTTTACGTTTGCAGACAAACATTGACGTTGGCTTAAGAAAGCCTAGCCAGAAAGTCTGAAGCAGTTTTAAAGGCTTTAAGTTTAAAGGTATATAATAATAATTTTAAGTTTTAGTGTAGTGGTTTTAAAAACTAGAATTAGACAGATTTTTAGTATAGTTTCTAGCATTATTTAACATTTTGCGATAGCATGTTGCTAGCATTATTTAGTGCATTGCTACCATGATCTAGCATATTTTAGCATGTTGCTAACACGATTTAGCATGTTTCTTACATGATATGCTGCGTTCATGCCAATGTCGTAATTACCGTAAATTTGAGATGACAGAAAGCTCAAAGCTGATAACATCCTTGGCTGTGGGAACTATGCGTTTCTATGGCAACACTATCAATGGCCAAAAGAATCCGCAGCGGTCACATAGTGCAAGTATGTTCTCTCTAAAAATTCCCAGTCTACAAGTTGTAATTACGAGTTCTACAAAGAAGGAAACGTTTTTTTTACAATACAACTGAACAGAACCCTAAACTTTTGAACAATAGTGTATATTTGAGATAAATCAATAATATTAACATATAATGCTAATGTGATTTATTTGTTCATTTATTAGTTATTAATGCAGAATCCTGTCTTGCAGCCTCTTCTGGATGCGTTAGCCGATCTCCCTGAATGGTATGGAGTCAAAGGCATGCAGGCCAACTGGATTGGCGACTGTTCAGGCTGCGTCTTCAACCACATATTGAAGGTACTGAAGGCTTCATCTATGAAATTCCCTTACAGCTCATGTGCATCCTGACAGGATTTGGATTTATCAGCTCCACAGCTCTTCTCAGAGCCGTATTTACTGCTAACTGCACACGTGGCTCTTGCTATGAAATGATGAATTTCCATGCTGGCATATGAGCGGGTGCATTACGTCAGGTTTGATTCAGAGTTTGGCTGCAGGTTGTGTAGAGCTTTGTGTCTGTTGTGGGAGGATATTTGTGCTTATAAAAGTCATAATTTGATTTCCAGCACAGAAGAGTGGCTGTTTGCCAAAACCTGTTTATCTATTGCATGTGTTTCTCTCTCCGCTGCTCTCTTTCCCAGGCGGATGGTCATGACACAGGGGAGGTGTTATCTGCATACACCTGTTCTCCAGAGGCCGTGTTCGGAGCAGCCTATGTCTCAGTCCTGCCCTCCCACCGGCTGCTGCACGGCTCCAGTGCCCTCAAACCGGCTCTGCTCGGAGCTCTGAGACCTGGGAGAGGTGAGCAACACACACACACACACACACACACACACACACACACACACACACACACACACACACACACACACAGAGATGTTTGTGAGGAAACACAGAGCCACTGTTAACCTAAGAACTGATTCTCTCTGGAACAGGGTTATTGAAGTTAAATTGAAACCATAAGGAAAAACTTTTTTATTCCTTGAACTAAAAAAATAAACATTGTTTAATTTTTTTGGTTGAATTTATTGAATATTGCAGTGTTTATTAAAAATTATCTATCTGTACACATTTTTAAAGCTACATTGTGTAACTTTTTTAGTCTATTCTTAGCTAAAAACACTTAGTTCTTTCAAAAATATATGTGCTCATTAATGTATATTTACGTCTTTCAAGTAATAAAGTATTCTCGTAAGTTTATAATATGCCATTGAAAATACATACGGGTGAGGGTTCAAATGCCGGTCGCCATGTTGCCCCTCCATCTTGAAAGTACATTAGCCAAAGAGGGACATACCCGTGAATTCAAGCTTCGCCTTTCGCATTTTAACACTCGATGGCACCGTGTCCAATGTGGACGAGGTCGAACTGGAAGCCATGTTAATCTTGGACTAAATCGGCCACCGTAAAACGAAATCGGAATTGAGAGGAAGAGAAACTAATATTCACTGGATGGTCATATACCTTTTCACCACTAGATGGGGAAAAATATCACACAGTGTAGCTTTAAGCATGAACTATAATGCTTTTTTTACATGTAAATTTTTCTTGAGTGTGTAATGTTGCTGTTTGAGTATGAAAAATATCATATCTTCTCTATATCAGTGTCACTGAAACGCCTCCATTGTTGTCTTGAGTTTTCTTGTTTTATGTCATATTTAATTTTATTACAGTGATAATCATATATATGCACACTTATTTTCTGAACCACATATTAATGTGTATTTGTAAATGTAAACAAAAAGAGGCAGGGTTGTGTTTTATATTCCATTTTGTTATAAATATATGCAGTGAAGATTGTACAATGTATGCTTTGCCAGAACCACATTTGTGTGGCTATTAATATGTTTAATATGTTTTAAAATGGAAACGAAAAGGGGTAGAGTGGTGTTTTATAACATTTATTTTTATTGTAGTCTAAAATATACATACAGAGATAACCGGAGTAGCCAGAGTGAGCTGAGTGATGCTATCAAGAACGCTGCTGTACCATTTGCAGAATCAGCGGACTTAGGTCCTCCCGTTCTCAGGAGTTCGTTCTCCTGAGTCGAACTTGGCAAGTCTGAAGTTCACATACTTGGTATTGAGAAACGGCCAGGAACTAAACTGAGCATTACTGACAGACTGGGAAGAGAGGAGCCGCAACAATGGAGAATATGGGGGAAATAATCAACATTCAAGTATGAAAACCTGTTCTAGCAGAGCCCAAAAAAACAACACCAAGACTTTGTAAAAGGGCACAATATTCATATGCCTCATAATCTTAAAGGGGTCATAGAATGGTACATGCACTTTTACAAGTTGATTATACGGAAATGTGTGTTGGCAGTGCCTGTACACAACCATCCTATATTGATAAAAATACATCCAGTGTTTTTTTTTAATATCCTTATATACTTTCCCCTGTCTCAAATCGAGCCGTCCGACCGTGTGACGTTACACGGTGTACGCCCCTCCTAAGATTGTTGATTGACAGCAGCGTTTCAACACAGACCCGCCCTGAGCGAGCTGTCATCATGGCGTCTAAGCGATTTTGGTGTTGTGTTGTTGGGTGTAATAACGAACACAGCAGTCGTTTTGATGTTCCTAAATCCGAACTGCTGAAGACCCAGTGGCTGCAGTGCTGAGTTTTGTTTTAGAAGGGAATATTCCCCCCGATCAACGTCAATGTTTGCGCAATCATTTCTCAGCAGACTGCTTTATAAACGAGCGTCAGTATAAAGCAGGTTTTGCTAATAAGCTGCTCTTGAAAAAAGGATCGTGTTCCTGCTGCACCTCAGGAAGATCGAAGATGTGAGTGTAACGTTTTATTAACCTTTATATTAATCTTTGTAAATCGCTTGCACGCTTCACGATGAATGAGGCTAATGTTTACAGGGTAAGTTACATTACGGCATGCTTTCTGTTTATGACGTTCTCAATATAATTCATAATCCCACGTTTATAATGAACAACGCGTTATGTTTGTTATTACAAACTGTGTACTCGGGTGATAAAGTTAACGTGGTAACACTACACTAAGCTTACTTTTGTACATGGTTTATAACGGTGTCTGTTACTGATTAAGAAGTAATGTAAAAAAAAAAAATCTTATAACATAACATCAATCTGTCAATGAACTAACACATCAGTAAACACATAGCAACTACGCTACTCTGCCAGTACAAAGATAGATCAAAATGACATGACGTTAACCAACCATTCAGAAACGTTCGTCATCTGTTCCTGGTCCGACTCCGGTTCAAAATGATAAGGTTGCTTAGATGTGTCCTCAGAGACTCCCGTTGCCATTATTTCTCGAAAATATACCCTCAAATGTTGTCAAGGCAACCCTCCACATGTGTTGTGGTGTTGTGTCGGGTCGAACCGAACGCCCCACAGAGCAGAGGGGGCGGGGTGAGCAAAGCTCATTATCATTTAAAGTCACATACACTGAAATGACTTGCTAAAAACTGAGCTGGTTTTGACCAGGTAAATTGAGTGTTTTCTTACAATACTAATGAGAATTTTTAATTAAAGTATATTACAAACTTTTCATTTAGACACTAAAGAATCATATTAACTTGCACAAAAATGTCATTCTATGACCCCTTTAAATCAAAATATCTCTTCTCTTCTCTTCTCTGATGATGTGGGCAGGGCAACCTGTCACTCACATGAGATCAGCCAATAACAAACCACAACCATCCAATCAATTCCCCACGGACAAAATCAAGCCCCGCCCTACATTTGTTCTTGTTCCAGAAGTTGTTGCACTTAGATATGTCACAATAGGGAGAAAAAGACGAGTGCAACTTCCATTTTATGACGACTTTATTTCAGTTGCAAAGTCAACATTTCTCATTTTAATTTAGTTTGGCTTGATGTATTAAATAAGCAAAAATAAAATAAAATAAAATAAAAATGAATAATATAAAAACTATATATATATATATATATATATATATATATATTTTTTTTTTTTTTTTTTTGCTACAAAAAAAACTAAATTACTGAAATGAACTCATGAGAATGAAAAAGGAAATGATAAAATGAAAACATTCCAAATATGAATAAAAACTCATATGGAGACTGAAGGTTTCTTATGTGAAGAAATCAAAACGACAGTAAAGAATAACTGTATTAATGTTCTGGTGATTTACAGATGCTTTTATGCACTGTTTTTGTAGTGTGTCGATGTCTTAACCCTGCAGGTTGCTAGTTGTTGATCTTGTGGTCTTGCACCAAAACATAGCCTTAGGTATGAGATCAGTGTTAGTTGATTGACCTTTGACCCCTGCATGTGCAGACAGCCTGACTGAAGTCACTGCCCTCAATGTGTTCACCGGCCGTGAGGTTCCTGTGGTAATCTCTGCCAAGAATGAGTTCGACGGACATCTGGACACTGTGATAGGTGAGGTGTGTGTGTGTGTGTGTGTGTGTGTGTGTGTGTGTGTGTGTGTGTGTGTGTGCACCAGTGTGCTAGTCTGTAAATCTTCAGTTTGTTCTAGAATGAATTTGCATGATATCCACCAGGGACAGCAGAGTCATTGCATGTTGTGTATGTTCAGGTGTGTGAATTCCCTTAGGAGAATCTGCAGTATACGTCATGGATGTGTTTAGCTACACATATACCATAGACACCTCATTAAACCATTTCCCAGAATGCTGTCCTCCAGCATCAAGGATTTCTGTAAGAGCTCTTCAGCCACTTCTGTACATTCGTCATTGCATGTACAGTTGAGCCATATGTATTTAGACACTGATGTCACACTTAAAAATGTACAAAAGTCAAAGACATGATGCTCATTAAAAGTCCATTTCATTCATGCCATGAAAGGATTTTCTGAATTAGTGAAAATGTCAGAGAAAATTTAACCGACCTGAAATTGAAATGGAAAAAAAAAGTAAACATATACGGTCACACTTTAGTTTAGGGTCCAATTCTCACTATTAACGACGACTTTTGCCTCAATAAACTCTTAATTACTGCTTATACATACTTAGTAAGGTAGTTGTTAAGTTTAGGTATTGGGTGGATTTAGGGATGTAGAATATAATCATGCAGAATAAGGCATTAATATGTGCTTTATAAGTACTAAAAACAGCCGATATCCTAGTAATATGCATGATAATAATATAGTTAATAGTGAGAATTGGACCCTAAACTGAAGTGTTACCAATATACATACACACACCGATCAGGAATAACATTATGACCTTCCTAATATTGTGTTGGACCCCCTTTTCCTGCCAAAACAGCCCTGACCCGTCGAGGCATGGACTCCAGACCTGCTCTGACCCAGTCGTCTAGCCATCACAATCTGGGCCTTGTCAAACTCCCTCAAATCCTTACGCTTGCCCATTTTTTCTGCTTCTAACACATCAACTTTGAGGATAAAATGTTCACTTGCTGCCTAATATATCCCACCCACTAACAGGTGATGAAGAGATAATCAGTGTTATTCATTTCATAATGTTATGCCTGATCGGTCTGTGTATAAATATATATATATATATATTTTTTTATGACATGTTTTCAAATGGTAAAATCCTTAGGGATGATATTCACAAATCAGAAATACATGATTGTCATTAATTCTGAAAATATAATAATTTAATAAGTTTTTCTTGATGGTTACACATCCCAGGCATCCCAGATAGCAGTGAGGAGGATGAGCGGTTGGCTCAGTCTATGGGCTTGAGCTGGAGCTCTGTTCTGAAGACAGAAGAAGATGGATCACAGACTCTTATAAACTCAGACGAGGTAAACTCACCATCACGGTTAAAGGGGCACTTCAGCGCTGGAAAGATGAATGTGTATTTAAACTGGGTCATTTATGTAGTAGAAATGTGAAATTATCTTAGAAGTTGGTGTCTTCTAGACTGAGGAAAGCCAGAAAATGTATGTTTGGCTCATGTGGATGAAAGACAACAACTCCCAGAATGCACTTGCTTCGCTGCCCTACGAGGCCACTCCTACCGGTTACATCTCTTGCCCACCGCGGCTCCGCCCCACCGTCGTTTAGATTTTAATAGTAATAAAATCCTTTAGTTCAGTTAGAGAACAGACACTGCAATTATAAACTGAACGTGTGCTCAATACAGCGAGAGCCGAACGAGAGTCTCAGCACAAACACAGCAGGTCAGATCTCCTTCATCAGAGAGTGAGGAGCTGACACACCACATGATCGCACGAGATTTGGGTTCAAAGTGAAATGCGCCTATTTAAGTAAGTTTGTCTTTGTGCCGTTTTGTTGTTGTGTTTTCATGAACCCACAATTCAAGCAACCCGCCCCCGAATTGGTGCCAATTCAAAGCAAAACTAAATGAGCACGGCCGCCCGGCATTCATTCACAGCCTCACAGTCATTCATTCACTGCGTTTTCAGTTCATGCGTATGGAAGCTTAACTTTCATAGGAATTCATTGAGAACACTCGCTTAGCTCCGACCGCTCCGTTATGAATGCCCGAGTGGTCTTGCATTCTGTGTAGGCTTGGGTACCGTTCACATTTTAACCGGTATCAGTACCCAACGGTACCTTTTTTCGGTACTTTTAGGATGTTTACATAAATAACTGTAAAGAACCTATAAGTAATTTATAAAAGTGTTATTGACATTATGCCAGAGCTGCCCTGTTCTCTGTCTGCCATTGTCTGTGATGTTTGATTACTGTTATATTTACTAGTAAATAGTAGGCTACTAGGTACTTAATTTAATTCATAAAAACAACCATATTATTATTTTTTCTTTTTAATTTCATTTCTATGAAAAGATTTCCCACAAATTATGTGTTATGTATTTTCTGGTAATGAAATGAAGACATAAAACATTCATTTAATTTATCTTTTAATTTAATTAAACTTTTTTTGTCAAACAAAGTGCTGCACAACTGAGCTTTAAATGGTTAAAATTAAAACATGAAGACATTTTTTTATTTATTTTTTTAAACTTAAAAAAATAAAGTTTTGATCATTTATTATTATTACATTAGTGTATGTATTATTATTACATTGAGAAGTATCTAAATTCTACTGTACAACAGTAATTTATTTGTCAAGTTAGCCAAACTTTTATTTTGACGGGTTGCCGTGATTCTGAGTTTGTGTGTGTTTATGATTTAACGTAGTTTTTCTCAAATGAAACGATAAAATGCTCATAAAGTGACTCAGTGGCTCTGAAGATGACTTTCGTGCGTTCATGTCCTCATATGAGAGGCAGAGATGGAAACATGCGACCGTCACGCGCGATTCTGAGTGTGTGTGTGTGTGTGTGTGTGTGTGTGTGTGTGTGTGTGTGTGTGTGTGTGTGTGTGTGTGTGTGTGTGTGTGTGTGTGTGTGTGTGTGTGTGTGTGTGTGTGTGTGTGTGTGAGGTTAACCCATAGACTGTAATGCGCATCTGTGGCATTAATTCGCACAGAGACACGCATGATTCGAAATGGTCTTTTCGCGCTTTAATATTTACAGACACTAGTCTATATCACAATATGCGTTCTCAGGTACCGAAATCTGGTACCAATTGATTTAATGTGAATCGGTAGTACCGACGTAATTCGGTTGGTGCCCTTAAAAGTACAGAGTTCGGTACCCAACCCTAATTCTGTGAGATGAGATCTCTCCCCTATGGGCGGGTTTAAAACATGCAAAACTAGCTCCTTCTACTGGCTGTAGTCTCTAGCCTCTGGCCAAAAAAGCCTCCGATGACACAAAATTATGATATTTGCGTCATCAGAGGATTTTTTCCAGATATAAAATACATAAATCTCTCGTCTCAGGGGGATATGAGGGGGGAAAGTACGATATTTCTAATATACTACCCGGTTTCTGCTGATACTAAGTTTAATGCTAATCGCTGAAGAAACCCTTTAAACATGAGTCCAGGTTCCAGTTAACTGGCTACAGCTGACAATCTCTTCTGCTGTAGTTTACAGGTCAAAGCCGGGAAGAAGCTTTTTACTCTATTACCCAGAAAGCCCGGGAGAAGAAAATTGGTGGATACCTCACTAGTGCCAAGTTACGTGATTGGTTAATCTCAAGGCAGCGCTACTGGGGCACACCCATTCCCATAATGCACTGCAGCTCATGCGGGCCCGTGGCAGTTCCAGCGGAGGACCTGCCAGTCATGCTGCCGAAAGCTCCTTCCCTCACAGGGAAAGGGGTGTCGCCCTTAAAGTCAGCACACGATTGGCTGAGATGCCAGTGTCCGAGGTAAGTGCAATCTTTCTCTAATGACGGCCATTTGAAAGTACACTGTAAAAAATACAACTTATGTTTTGTATGACAAATTCAGCTTTTAAAGTTTATTCAACTATTCAACATGAAAAAAGTTTGTTGACCCAAAGTTGAGAAAACTCAAAAATGTTCTGCAGCTGTTTGCCTTAAACTTTAAAGTTTTCTCAACTTTTTTTTTTTTACAGTGTAGCTGTTAGTGTTAGCCAATATTGATATTATATTATTATATTACAGCAGCTGAGCCTCTGCATGAAGATTTTTAGTTTTGTTTGTATTGTTTAATTTTTTTGTTTGCTTTTTGTTTTATAATTTTTATATTTTATATAATATATATATTTTCTTTTTAAATTTTTTTTTTTTTTTTGGTTACATTATTATTACATTTTATACAATATATTTATATTTTATAAAGAAATATTATTATATTTAGAAATTCACAGTCTAGTTGAGCCTCTGCCATGAAGATTTTGTTTTGATTTTATTTTTTAATTTAGTCGTTTTTCGATTTATTTTGTTATAATATTTATATTATATTGTATTATAAATAAATATCATTATATTCACATATAATTGAAAGTCATACTCCAGCTGAGCGACTGCCATTGAGATTTTGTTTTGATTTTATAATTTTGTTTTGCTTTGTTATATTATATTTATATATAATAAAGAACATTCTTTTTTACGTATTATAGAAGGTCATACTCTTGCTGAGTCACTTGGTCCATGTTCATTAGTTTATCGTAATATTGAAAGTGGAGAAATTAGAAACGGCTCATTTATTCGGGGGTTTTTCAACAACAACAAAAAAAAGAAAGAAAAGAGAATTCAGCTTGATTTTATATTTTTATGTTCAGGAATAGAAAATGGATAAATGGTTTGAATATTCGATTTCCACATGTGGGCCGGCATGAAACGCCCCTGTCTGCTGATTGGTCAACCAAAGATCAAGCCGTGTCACTTTCAGTTCTTCCACAGTTGTACACGGACCTCACTTTCATGGAGGTTTTGTTTTCTTTTTATTTAATTTATTGTTTTTGTTTGTAACATTTAGTTTTTTTTGTTTTGGTTTGATTTAATTTTGTTTGGTTTGGTTTTGTTTTGCTTTGATTTATTGCCATTTGATTTGATAGAGACAGAAAGGTCAGTGAATTAAAAAGGCGAGATGGGGGGGAATAAAAGAAGTATACATAGCACAGTTGAATTTGAACCTGCATCCCCCATATGAGCACCAAGGCTCAAACTGTCTGGAGCATAGGGCTGTACGATTAATCGAAAAATAACCGAAACCGACATCCAGAACCTCTAACCGACATATTTTTCCCATGTCGGTTATTTCGGTTTTCACGTGACTCCGCCCCGTCAGTCACATCAAGTGCAGTTTGCAGGCACACAGAGATGCAGGAGCAGTTATCTGTGTTTATAGATGCCCAGAATCACTATAGTAGCTGCATGTTTTACACAGTTTATACAGGTCAGTTAATTGCTGTTCTTATAGCCTACGCACTGATACACACACACACACACACAGACGGCGCGCGCAAGCCCCGAAGCCGCTTTCACTTTCGTCCTCATAAAGTGTCAAGTATGCGTTTAAAGGCTTGCCAGTTTCAACATTTAAAGCGATTGTGCACTATTCAAAAACAACAATACGGAAAACCTATCCGTTCAGTGCTCAGCTTTTTTCTGTGACACAGAGCCGTGTCGCGTCTCTGACAGTGCGCGCCCTGAAGGCAGATCTATCACCTCCGTCCTCACAACGCTTTGTCATTTGTATGTGGTTTAAGCCCTGCCAGTTTGAAGATTAAAGCGAGTTTCGGCCATCAGATGTGTATTATGTTGAACTAAAGCCTGATATATTGTGACAAACGAACACTCCGACAGAAGCCCGCACATCACGTTAAGATCGCGCGCAGAAACGCTGTCCTGTGACTAAAGTAAAGTCACTAAAGTAGCTTAGAAACTCAACCGTTATAGGCATACATTTTAATATCTTTCTAGTAAGTACAAACCACAGCTTCATAATGAACAGAGACGGTATGAGTAATTCACACACACAATCACTCTCTCATTAATGCATTCAAATAAATGTAATGCAGGCCTATGTGTTAATTTATCTTTATCTGATGTACAACAAACAGAAATCTGCCCCATAGACAATAACTGCTGAAAGTGAACCGTTTCCTTCAAGTATTTTAAAATCACAATGCACTTTTTCATTTGAAAAAAAAATTCCACCTTTAATTGTAGAAAATATTTACAGTACAAACTTTATCAGTGAACTTACTCAAAAACCTTATGAGGGCAACAAAAAAAAAAGCAAAATAATCGTTCATTAATCGTAATCGAAGTCAAATGTTCAATTAATCGAGGTTTTTATTTTTGGTCAAATCGTTACAGCCCTACTGGAGCATGTGCACTAATCACTTTGACTTGTCTCAGAGGAAATTTCTTCTCACATTTAGAGGTCAGACAGTTTGGTATCTTTGAGAGTATGAATTGAACTCTTAGAAAATGGAAAATAAAAAGTGTTTGATAAGAGATTCATCTGGTGCCATTGTAATATAAGTGGAATCATTTTCTTCCATTATCTGAGTCTTTGTCCTCCCACTCTGTCGTGTGAAATAATGGCAGACTGGACCAGAACTCATTGTCTCAGATATCATCAAAACAGAGCCAAGTTCAGACTCAGCCAGACTGAAGTGGCTTGTTTCTGGGAGCACTTGTCCCCTGGAGGCTACAGGGATCATTACCACTGAGTCATGGAGGTGGTGAAGATGTGCGCACAGATAGCACCTCCTCACTGTGAAGGGTATTAATAGACCCTCTCAGACCATGAAGCATGGTAATGCCGGCAGAGCTGCCGAAAGCTAATGGCATTTTTACAAATATCCTTTGTCTTATAGTCACACGAATAGAGAGACAAACATGTCTTAGCTGCCTCAATTCATGCATTTGTATACATACACACAGAAATATGGTTCAGTAGAGGTCGACCATTATGGTTTTTTAGTGGCCGATGGGGGCAGACGGCAGATTTAATGTCGATATTTGCCATTCAAATTTGGCTTTTTGTTATTATTGTTTTAAAAAAAAGAGGGGCAACAGAGGAAGTGTGCACTTTGCTCACACGATCAGCTCGTGCTCGAGTGTTTTCCGCTCCTCAGTTCACAGGCGATGAATGAATGCAGTGAACTCCATCTCTGCATGTGCTCAGAGTTTAGCGTGCATTTGGGAAAATAGTAGGACCGGACCCCTCTTAACAACAAAAAAAACAGCAAAATCCGTTTTTCCACTGTACGTGTTTCCAAAGTACGATTTCCACTGTGTTCTGTTTCTGTTTGCCTGTGTTCCCTTTGCTAGTTTGACAGGAGCTCCTGATTTGACCACCAAAACATATAAACAATTGGTCAATTACACCCCCAAAATTTGGCACATCACCCTCAGACTTCGTGCTAGAAGGGGAAAAAGCCTCCAAAACCACTTGCTGAGATGAAATGGGGTCAAAGAACCCATGGGGACATACCCTGGCCTAGGTTGTAAAAAGAACTTATCCAGGCCACTAAAAGAGTCTACAAACTTAAAAAGTCCATACAAGAATGACCACATTACTGCCTGGCATACTCCGTCTCATCATAGCAACCAAAGCGTCTAAGCTGGAAAAAATGCTGCTCCTCTAAAGTGCTCTCAAGTGCCACCAGCTGCCCGTTTTCAGAAGAGCGCCTGGCATTTTTTAAAAGATTGCTATAAATGTTTTGATGGAAACATGTTAATTGAATATTTAGGCCCAATCCCAATTGACCTATCGGTAAGCCCCGCCCCCCTTAGTTACTGTTGCTAACTCGGACAAACAAACAGAGTTGCTATATCTTACAATGACAGCTGTCAGTGTGAAAACCTTATCCCAAGATGTTTTTGGACACAGAATGTAGCGTATATCCCGTCCGAATGATGGCCAAACTTAACTGATGGTTTATCAAGTTTATTATATCCTTTTTCACTCCAAAAAAATCATCGTAAGAGCTGAACAAACAAAGCATAAGAAGTGCGCATTAACGTCTCATTCACAAACTATCTCTCTCCGTTGCATTACCATTAACATACACAGCAAATCACACAAAAACACTCATACAACTAACAGTAAACAAACATATACACAAACCTTATGCCTTGTCGGGGGTGCAGTTAATAACTGGTAAACTTTGTATCTGCAAAACAACTCCGATAAACTGCCTGCGAGCTCTTCCTTTCACTACCCGTAGACTATAATACCCATCAAAATATGTCCTCCAGTCCTTAGTAGGACAGATAATGTAGTCCTTAAACATATCTACAATTAATTTAATTTACATATAACTCCATAATTAATATTTCATTTTCATTTCATTTCTTTATTTATTTAAAAGAGGACAATGTACATTGATCAACATTACAATAATGTAAATGTACCCGAGTTAGCTCAAAAGTGCTCATTTTCATCGGCAGTCCTCCAGCCAGATGTAAAGAATGGCAACCTTAAAAATAATCACAATTATAAAATCACAAAATAAAATTGCATACTACACATTATGGTTAGCAAATACAATGAATATAAAATAGTTATATAATATATAAATACACAGAAGGAATTAGTGCCGACAGGTTTGATTCTCTACAAGCCATTTTTTTGCATTCTTTTTGAATGAAGAGAATGACAAAGACTCTCTGATGGTTTCCGGTAGTGTTCCATTGCTGACCTGCCCTTACGGAGAAAACAGCCTGACCAAAAGCAGTTTTTCTCCAGGGGATAATACAGTCTTCCCTCACTGCTCCTCTTGTTACCCTAACCTCACTTGATCTAAACTGTATAAAGTCACATAGTGGAGGAGGTGCTAAACCACGTCTGATTTTATAAATTAAACAGATGTTGTTGAATTTAATAAGATTATCCCAAGTATCTGATATTTACTTAGAATACTACAGTGGTGGTAGTGGTATGGTTTTTTTATCCAGTATTTTTAATGCTTGTTTATATAGGGTTTCTAATGGTTTTATCGTTGTAGAATGCGTATTGGACCAACTTATTAGGCAATATGTAATGTGGGATAAAATCATGGAAAAGAAATTTAATTTCGCAGCTTCTGTCGAAAGGGAGTCTCTAATGAATCTAAAGTTTACTAAACTGAATTTAATCCTATTACTAATTTTTTTTAAATGTGGGTTTTGAAATTGAGATTTGAATCTATATATAATCCTAAATATTTGAATTCTGTGACGACCTGTACTCTTTCTCCAGATACAAAAATGTCAGGTTTTATAATTATATTATTTTTTGAAAAGAACATGGAAACTGTTTTAGATATGTTCAATTGCAGACAGGATTGTTCAAGCCAAATTGAGATCAATGACAGGGCCTCTGTTAGTTTTGAGGCAACTTCCTCTGTAGATTTGCCATAGGCCAAAATAACTGTATCGTCTGCATACATCAAAGTGTCACAGTTCTTACACAAAGATGGTAAATCGTTAATATATAAACTGAAAAGAATTGGACCGATAATTGAACCCTGTGGAACACCAGTAGATAATAGTAAGGGTGTAGAATTATATTGGTTAATTCTTACGCTTTGTGAACGAGATAAAAGGTATGAATTAATGAGGCTAATGAATTTGGACGAGAAATTAAATGCATGAAGTTTGTGCAGTAAAACTGAATGAGCCAATAGCAGTTGAGTATCAGTTGCGCTGGGACCAGAACTCGGACATCTTTAGGTTTCAGCGCCATAGAGAAACATTGGAAAATCCGAAGCTCTCATCGGTTTGATGGTGTTTATGCTACAGAAATGCTAAAATGTCGTGCCTGAGGTATACAAATCAAAATAACTTACTGTTCTCACGTCATGTAACACTGGAGAGGCACTGAAATGTAGACCTTCGTGTTTTTGACCTACAGTGTTACATGACGTGAGAACAGTAAGTTATTTTGATTTGTATGTTAGCAGGGACTTTAATCATAACTTAACGAGACAAACAGAAAATGGAATCAGGGTTACAGTACCTCAGGCACGACATTTTAGCATTTCTGTAGCATAAACACCATCAAACCGATGAGAGCTTCGGATTTTCCAATGTTTCTCTATGGCGCTGAAACCTAAAGATGTCCGAGTTCCGGTCCCAGCGCAACTGATACTCAACTGCTATTGGCTCATCTGCGTTCGATGGGAGGGGCTTACCGATAGGTCAATTCAATTTTATACCCCTTCGCCTTCCCCTTCCACTTGCCCCTTGAAACAGAGTGGCAAGAAAATTTTCCCCTAAGAAATGGGACACCACTACGACACCATTACATGTCATACGTCATCATACTCCGTTTCTTTTATTAGTGTCCTGTGACATTTGAGTATGAACAGCAGTGAAGTGCGTAGGCTATATCTAACAGAAATCAGGTGCGAGCACGTTTAACAAATTACTCACTCCCAACATAGTTTTGCGCTGTATTTGGACTAAAACTGTGCTTTTCAGTTAAAAAATGTGAGCCTTTGAGTTTTTTAAGACGATACAGAACATACAAGACTAGTGAAGCCGCTTTTCCATCGGGCCAAACGGTTCTCTTCGTTTATTAACCGCTCCATTCCGTGCTGATCCGAGCCGGCCGGGACGGATATGGTTTCATTTTCTTCTGTGGTGCTGTGATAACGGAGCTCTTTGCAATGTAATATAAACGAGTCAGTCGTTAACATAACACAAGAGTTCACAGACGATACACGTGATGTAAATATCAACTGCGTTATGAAGGATGACCTGATATATATTTTTTAACTATTATTAATTTGTGTTCACATCACTCAAAGCTGCAGAGAAACTGGCAGCCAGGCGACACACAAGTGATCGATCCCGAGTGGCAACATACACACATTCTAGCAGCACGGTAGTCTGTGTATGGAGGGAAACTCCTCATACCCCTTCGTTCGAAGTGTGGTCCTGAAAAATCTTCGTTTAGGATTATGCTAATTGTGAATGAGCATGCACGCAACCTATTTCCGAATTATTGGAATTCACTAACATACACACGTTTAACTATCAAATCTGATGTTTACAGGCAATCCGGAGGACATTTTCTGGGAAGGTCTGTTTTACGTGCAAATTACTCCGAATTTACTCATATATTTACGAAAGTTTAATGAATGAGGCCCAATGACTTATTACTGAACTCTGCGATTGAGCTTATATTAGCCAATCGTCCAGGTAGTTAAAAATCTGGATGCCCTGGAGCCACTGCAAGGCCAGAGCTGCGTCCATATACTTTGTAAAGGTTTGCGAAGCCAGCGCTAGTCCGAACGGAAGAACCCCATATTGGTAAGCTTTGCCCCCAGAAGCAACCCTGAGGAACTTCCTGTGCCTCTTGAAGATCTGATTGTGAAAGTACGCATCTTTCAGATCAATAGTCACAAACCAATATCCGGTTTTCTTTGCACCTGAGACAAGATGGACTTCAACTTCAGCCTCTTGAACCTGCTCACTCTGAGTGAGAGGTTCAGCATAAGTCCATGTAGACCCGTATATATATACACACACACAATATTGAAAAAAGTTTTGGGACGTCTGCCTTTACATGCACATGAACTTTAATGACATCCCATTCTTAATCTGTAGGGTTTAATATGGAGTCTGCCCACCCTTTGCAGCTCTAACAGCTTCAGCTCTTCTGGGAAGGCTTTCCACAAGGTTTAGGAGTGTGTTTATGGGGATTCTTCTAGAAGCTCATTTGTGAGGTCAGGCACTGATGTTGGACGAGAAGGCCTGGCTCTCAGTCTCTGCTCTAATTCATCCCAAAGGTGTTCAATCGGGCTGAGGTCAGGCCAGTCCAGTTCCTCCACACCAAACTCGCTCATCCATGTCTTTATGGGCTGACGCTTTGTGCACTGGTCAGTCATGCTGGGACAGGAAGGGGCCGTCCCTAAACAGTTCCCACAAAGTTGAGCATGAAATTGTCCAAAATTTCTTGTTATGCTGAAGCATTAAGAGTTCTTTTCACTGGAACTAAGGGGCCAAGCCTAACCCCTGATAAACAACTCCACACCATAATCCCCCCTTCACCAAACTTTACACTTAACACAATGCAGTCAGGTAAGTCCCGTTCTCCTGGCAATCGCCACACCCAGACTCGTCCATGGGATTGGCAGACAGAGAAGCGTGATTGGTCACTCAGAGAACACGTCTCCACAGCTCTAGAGTCCAGTGGCGGCGCACTTTACCCCACTGCATCCCACGCTTTGCATTGCACTTGATGATGTGAGGCTTGGATGAGCTGCTCGGCCATGGAAACCCATTCCCTGAAGCTCTACACACTGTTCTTGAGCTCATCTGAAGGCCACAGAAGTTTGGAGGTCTGGAGCTCTTGACTCTGCAGAAAGTTGGAGACTTCTGTGACCCTCAGCATGCGCTGACCCCACTCTGTGATTTTACGTGGCCTATCACTTCGTGGCTGAGTTGCTGTTGTTCCCAATTGCTTCCACTTTGTTATAACACCACTAACAGTTGAGCGTGGAATATTTAGTAGTGAGGAAATGTCCCGAATGGACTTATTGCACAGGTGTCCACCGATCACAGTACCACACTTGAGTTCTCTGAGCTCCTGAGAGCGGCCCATTCTCTCACTAATGTGTGTAGAAGCGTCTGCAGGCCTAGAGCTTGAGTTATACACCTGTGGCCATGAAGTGATTGAACACCTGAACTCAGTGATTTGGAGGGGCGTCACAATACTTTTGGCAATATAGTGTATAGAGTTCCAAGAAAAAGAACCGCTTGCAGAATCTGTGAAAATCTGAATAATTTTAACAAAATAAAAGAGATCATACAAAATACGTTATTTTTTATTTAGTGCTGTCCTGAATAAGATATTTTACATTAAAAAATGTTTACATTTAGTCCACAAGACAAAAAAATAGCTAAATTTATTAAAATGACCCGTTCAAAAGTTAATGTACCATTGATTCTTAATACAGTGTGTCATTCCCTGATGATCCACGGCTGTGTGTGTGTGTTTTGGGATGGTTGTTCTGGAGTCTCTTGTTTGTTCTGAGCAGTTAAACTGCCCAACGTTCCTCAGAAAAATCCTTCAGGTCCTGCAAAATCTTCAGTTTTCCAGCAACTTCTGCATATTTGAACCCTCTCCAGCACTGACTGTGTGATTTTGAGATCTGAGGACGATTGAGGGACTCAAACACAACTATCATAAAAGGTTGAAACATTCACAGATGCTCCAGAAGTAAACATGACGCATTAATAGCCAGGGGGGTGAAAACTTTTGAACAGGATGAAGATATCCAAATTTTTCTTATTTTGTTTAAATATCTTTTTAATTTTTTTAGTACTGCCCTTCAGAAGCAACAGAAGATACTTGCATGTTTCTCGGAAGACAAATTAAGTCAAATTTACCGTGATCTTCAAATTCAATACGTTTTCACCCCCCGGCTCTTAATGCACAGTATTGGGAATCAATGGTTCATAAACTTTTGAACGGGGTCATTTTAATAAATTCAGCTATTTTTTGTCTTGTGGACATAAATAACATGCATTTTGTATGATCTCTCTCATTTAGTTAAAATTATTCACATTTTCACAGATTCTGCAAGCGGTTCACATACTTTTTCTTGCAACTGTATATAGTATATAGTTCAATTCCAGCTAAATTTGAAACCGTTTTAAGATCTTCTCACTGGCATTAGTCCAGTCTTGTCAAGATTCATTACATTTGTCTGAAATCAGTTTATAGTAACTAGTAGAATTACAGTGTTTGATTCAGACAGGTAAAGTTTTTGTCAGTGAGCACTGCTGACGAGGAGACTGGATCATCTCGTATCTGTTGAGACCTCGAAGAAAATCACCTCAGTCCTTTAAATGATCACCTACATTCAGTGCAGCGGCTGCAGAGAGAGAGAAAGAGACGGAAACAAGATAAAGAGAGAGATGGTGCTTATCTGCCTCGTCCTTGAGGAAAAGAGGAGTCATTTCCTGAGCTGTGATATTGTCTCTGGCTTCGTTGTTAGAAGTTTAATTGAAATCTGAGGATAAAAAAACAGAGTAAGCTCTCAAAGCCGGATTTTGGTGCTGATTATATGTTTGAATGATTGTTGTGGGACACTAACACAAAAAAACACACACCAAAACAACACTCAAACCTTTATTTTCAATCAAAACATGTTACTTTCTGGGTCAGGTTTCATCAGTTGAGCATAAGTTCAACACTTTATTTTAGTGTTCAATTCTCACTATTAACTAGTTGCTAATTAGCATGCATATTACTAGGATATTGTCTGTTTATTAGCACTTATAAAGCACATATTAATGCCTTATTCTGCATGACCATATTCTACAATCCTACACAATACCTAAACTTAAACACTACAAAAATTACCTTACTAACTATTAATAAGCAGTGAATTAGGAGTTTATTGAGGCAAAAGTCGTAGTTAATAAGTGTTAATGTTACAACTTAAAGGTAGGATGGGCAATTTTGGAAAGGCTAGCAATAGCAAGCTAACTTTGAAAGCATATGATCCCCAGCCTTCCTTCAGAACGTCTCCAAAGCCATGCTTTACTGTTCATATTACTGCGTACCGAATGCTGAGGAAGATCAGGAGCTGAAATTTAGAAAACTGAAATGGTAATGGCCATTTGGTATCCGACACGACCCTGTAAAGACTGGGCCATCTGACCAATCAGAGCAGAGTAGACCAATCACAACAGACTGAGGTGAAATGAGGTGATGCTGCGATGTATATAATGAGAAAATGAAAGTGTTTTTGACCTTTGATGCATGTGAAGCTGATGTAGGAGACTCCAAAACAACATTAGGAGCCTTTAAAAGAGCATAATAGGGGCTTTTTACTATCTATAACTTGCATTTATAAAATAGATACACTGAAAAGTTATTTAATGCCAACTTTGTTTTGTCACTGGTGTGTGTTGAGCTGTCACTGCTGAGCTGCTGTATCCTGTCAGTGTGTATCTAATGGCTCCCTCTCATGACATTGTGTGTTCAGTCTATTATCCGTCCAGCCACACACACTTCTGTCGATAATGAGTTGAAAAAATAAACCCAAGACGAAACTGTAAAATTGCTTTTTTTTTAAAAGCATAAATCAATAATGCCCTGATTTCCTAGTGTAGATCAGCAGTAAACACACTCCTCTGAGGCACCTCATTACGGCTCGTATGTGGGATGCTCGTCTCTCAGATGGCACCTGGCTTTCAAAGAATTAACCTGCTACACCTTCGGCCTGTTGCTAGGCGACCGCGAGGCGCTTGGCTCCCGCTGCTGGCGGTATAATAGGCAGGATTGTCTGAACGTTCCCCTGATTATCAAAGACGGGGCGGACTCTCTCCGACTGGAGTGGAGGGAGCGGTGGCCGGCCACACACTCTGGGATTGACATTAGCAGGGCTGGAATCTGCTCATGTTTGGCCGTTAATGAGTTTCTTCTGATGCTGATGATTAGCCGAATGAAGTCTGCCGAGAGCTGTTAGAGTGTCTTCTAAGTGACAGATGGCCTGGGATGCAAAGCGATATTTGCTTTGGGTGCGAGACAGGCATTCAGAGACAAACGCACGGGACTGAGAAACCCCACAGCAGGGTTATCATAGCTTTGCAAAAAATCACTCAAACATGTATTTCATTGAGTTTTTCAATTGCAGTTTTGGTTGCGGCTAGGGATGGGCGTATCGATATGAAGTATCGATATATCGATACTGATGTGAGCATCGAAAAGTATCGATACTCAAATAAAAATATCGATACTAAGGTGTTATTTTTTTGAAGTTTATTTATTGCATACAATACGAATAACCTGTTATCGAATAGTTGTGTAGTACAATCAAGAATAGCACTTAACATTCTATTCATTTTTCTGTCTGTCTAATTTATTTTAAAAAAAATTAAAAAAAAATCCTGTGTGTTCTGTGTTAGATTAACTGAGACTTGTTACAGCACTTGCATACTGTAGCCTCTGACTGTTGTAGTTGCTTCTATTGCTCTCATTTGTAAGTCGCTTTGGATAAAAGCGTCTGCTAAATGACTAAATGTAAATGTAAATGTAAATGTAGTATAGGACTATTTTCCTGCTCATCTGAACCATGATCTGAAATTGATGATTTGTAGATTTCTATGGTTACCACTACAAGTAAACATATTTTAACCATGTGGAAACAAAAATATGATCTAATAAGTTGCAATTAAGGCATATTGAATGTTAAAATACCTTTCAAATATAATGTTAAGTGGGTATCTTTACCCATTTTACTCTTAGTAATTTTAATAATTTAATAAATGTAATAATATAAAAGTTCAGTTTAGAAGTATTGTATTGGTATCAATATTGGCGATACTGGCCTTGAAAGTATCGGTATCGTATCGAAAACAAAATAAGTGGTATCGCCCATCCCTAGTTGCGGCTGTTTGCAATAGATTATATATATGTAATAATAGCAGTATTTTCTTTGCAATAAGTGTATAAATAGCAGAGTTGTAAAGAGTACCTTTTGATCTTTACTGTCACTTTTGATCAATGCAATGCGTCCTTGATGAATAAAAGTATTTATTTCTTTAAAGGTGTCATGAACTGGCTTTTTAAAACATTTTTATACTGTTGTCTGAGGTCAGCTTATGACGTTTCTGTGGTTTTTACTAGGGCTATCAAAAGATTAATCGCGATTAATCACATCCAAAACAAAAGTCTGTGTTTACATAATATATGTGTGTGTACTCTGTTAATTATTATTTATATATAAATACACACACAAGCATGTATATATTTAAGAAAAAAATATTATTTTTATATATAAAACATTTTATATACATTCATATACAGTATATACATGCAAATATTTCTTAAATATATACATGAATGTGTGTGTATTTATATATAAATAATAATTAACAGAGTACACACACATATATTATGTAAACACAAACTTTTATTTTGGACTCGCGATTAATCATTTGACAGCCCTATTTTTACATTCAGAAACATCATAATGAATAAGTAATAGGCTAATTTCTGCCATGGTTTTGAGGCTCTCTGAAAAACACTCGGTTTTTGATGGGCACTGAAGACTTGGAAGTAAACGCCCACGGCTAGGATTGGATAAGATTTGCATATTTAATGAGCTTCAGCTCCCCTCGAATAGATCATATTTGAATAAACGGTAGTTTCGCCCGGTTTTAGTCTGTCTTTGTTATAGTAAATCACACGTGCTAGCAACACCAAGGTCATGGGTTCGATTCCCAAGAACCGACAAAATGTAAAATGTGTACTTGAATGCAATGTAAGTCGCTTTGGATAAAAGCATCTGCCAAATGCATACATTTAAATGTAAATGTTTTAGTCTGTCTTTGTTATAGTAAATCACATGTTTCATTTAACAAATGATTTTGTTTAAAGGGTTAGTTCACCGAAAAATAGGGCTGGGCGATATGGCTGAAAACTGTATCACGATATAAGTGTTTCATATCGGTCGATATCGATCATTATTGATATTTTTATGACCTATTTAAAATAAGGACCAGGAGAAAAATAATTTACATTTAACATTTTTTATTTTAAACGTAACCTTCCTCTGATTATAATCCCCTCAGTTATAAAGGCAGAAATGTCAACACAACCATGGAAAACACTCAAATAATTAAAATATAAACACAAGTCTAAAATCACAATGAACACTTATGAACAATTATCTCTTAACATTAAGTTGCAGTGTCTCCGTTATTTTTTTTGTAACTGTTACCGTTTAGATGCTTTGTGATAAGGCAGAGATGCAGAGTAACATTACCTCTCCATGTAGTTTCAAAGGCTGAATCTGAAATCGCCTCCTGTACCCTTAAATTGTAGTGTCCGAAACCATAGTGGACGTTATTGAGTGCACTCATTCTATCCCACATTGCACCACAATAACGAGTGTACAGCCGATGTACACACAGCGCCTGTCCGAATTCGCTTACTTGTTTTCATTCACTCCTTCAAGTGAACTGTATTAGTGGATTAAAGTAGGGAATAGTGATTGAGGGTTTAGGGGGCGATTTAGGATTCAGCCAAAGTCAAGAATAGCACAATGGCGAGCCCGTCGAGTATAAATACATCCCCAAACGAACGAGGCGTGCGCTGTCAGCGGAGGAGCCAGACGAAAGTATAAACAAGGCTTAAGGTGGTAAAACAAGTTTGTTGTATTACCAGTCTTGGTGGGGACGACAGTCTTGCAGACGACATTGGTTGACTACGGTCAGACTTACTGTATACAATCCAAAAAACTGCCATACTGGCGAGCTGACTTGTTTTTCTGTTTTATAAACAATTTCCTCACTCGCTGCGGCACTCATTTTCCACCTGTCACTCCATCACGAGACAACGATATGGCGCAACCAAACTCAATATTACTACATGATTGGCTGTTGGCGTGTCACTACTTTGCTTGGTTACCAGAGAGTGAGTGCCTTTGTTCATGCAACCAAACTTGCTTCGCAACCTCTGGTTTCTTCTGATGAAGAAAACAAATTATTGAAAATTTTATCGAATGCATTTTTTATTGATATCGATTACGTGTCTGTGCGAAACATATCGTTATCGTTTTATCGCCCAGTCCTACCCAAAAATGAAAATAAGTAAGGAATAATTGACTCCGGGCCGTTCAATTATTAGAATGATAATGCACACCCGAGGTGGTGATGCGGTCACGACGCGAAGCGGAGTGTGCATTATCATTCTAATAATTGAACGGCCCGGAGTCAATTATTCCGCTTATACTACGGTTACCACACCTCAAGACATCGATCCGATTATATATTTAATGGGATTCGTCCGGTTTTTGTACTTAAATCGCTATTGTGAGTAGGACTATTTCTTCCGCGTCTCATCCAACAGCTCTTTTGCTAGTTCCGAAACGTCATTTTAAAGCTGTTAACGAAGGCTTGAGCCGTTGATAGCATTCTACTGCAGTTATTAATAAAGTTATTAGAAAGAGAATGAGAGCGACAGAGAGAGAGAGAGAGAGAGAGAGAGAGAGAGAGAGAGAGAGAGAGAGAGAGAGAGAGAGAGAGAAAGAAAGAGCGCTTGTGTGAACTAGGCTCCCTCTGTGCGTCTCTAAACAGCTGTTATTACCTCGCTAGTGAAAAAATGTCACGTGTAGCCTTTAAGTGTCTCCACTATATAGGCGAACTGATCAAATCGTCAGGGCAGCGCTGACAGCTTTTTGTGCAAACTGTAGTGCGTGTGCGAGCATGTGTGATTTCAGTAATGAGACAGAAAAGCTTGCCTTTGTTGTTTTTCATCTGGACTGTCTAATACTGCTGCCGCCCAGTTGTTGAACGTTTTATATTCACTGTAAATTAAGATTTACTTTAGGAAAATCGTCTGTCATATTGTTGTTTTTTAGTCCTGTAATTTCCGTTATTACAGTTAACTATGCGCAGTGATATGGAACTGTAATGCGGTCAAGAGAGCTGCCTGGAACTACGTTCGCTGTGCGTCTCCCAGAAAATAACTGCACACCTCAGAACGTTCATCAGCCAATCAGATTCAAGCATTCAACGGCCCCGTAGTATAATGTAATTTATTCCTCACCCTCATGCCATTCCACACCCTTATTTAGGGCTGTACGATATTGAAGAAAAATGCGATACGCTATGGGCCCTATTTTAACGATCTGAAACGCAAGTGTCAAAGCGCGAAGCGCAAGTAACTTTGTGGGCGGGTCTCGGCGCTGTTGCTATTTTCCCGGCGGGATAAATGGCTCTTGCGCCCGGCGCAAATCTAAAATGGGTTGGTCTGAAGTAGCTTCATTATTCATAGGTGTGGTTTGGGCGTAACGTGAATAAACCAATCAGAGCGTCATCCAACATTCCCTTTAAAAGCAGGTGCGTAAGTTCCATTATGGATTGCTATTATTATGGCGTATTTACCAGGCGCACGCCAGGAGCGGTTCACAGCCGAGGAGACTGATGTTCTTGTAAGAGCAGTGAAAGACAGAGAAGTTGTGTTGTATGGGGATGGGAGAAACCCACCCAAAATAGCGTCGGTTAAACAGGCGTGGGAGGAAATAGCCACAATTGTTTCATCAGCTGGCATCCCCAGGACGTCGCACCAGTGCCGCAAGCGCTACAATGACATCAGAAGACGGGGAAAGTCCAAGCTTGCCAGCATCAATCGGGCACGCCGTGTAACGGGAGGTGGATCTGCCTCTACTCAGGACCTGACGCCAGCAGAGGACATCGCTGCGTCCACCCTCACCAATTTTTTTTCCTGGTTCTTGACGGACAAACCAATTTGTTAGATGTCCTTATATACATATATGTCTTGCCAGAAGTTGCCACTATTGGGCAAACAGGTCTCCTTAATTATTAGACTACAATGAGCCTGAATAATTTGTAAGCTAGATTTATGCCTATTTTTTCACATCTTCGTGGCACACCACAATGATTTCCGTCATCTCATGTGTTAATATTTTTTAGTGTAACAATTTATGATTTGCAAAAATAACTGTTGCATCTGTGTAGATAACATGAGCAAAGTGTATGTGCGTTGTGCACGCTATACATTATGGTCAAGCATGCGCCCTTAAAATAGCATAATGAACAACGCGCAACGCGCCACTGACTTTAGACTAGGTTTTTTCTGGTCAGTGGCGCAATTGTTTAATGGAACAGCAAAATAGCACCAGGGATTGTTTGCGCCGGAACACGCCTCCTTTTTTGCGCTGAACCGCCCAGGTAGCGCAAGTTCATTCACTAGTTTAGCGACGTGCTTCTGTGGAGGGAAAAGCGCGCTTTGCGCGGGTGCAAAATAGGAATGACACATGCGTCGGTGTACAAAGTCAATTGCGCTGGGTGCAAGATAGGGCCCTATACCTTGTTAACTAATGCGATATTCGATATGCAATACGATATTGCTTTAAGTGTGTAAAATCGACTTAAATTATATCAAAACATTTTTTTAAAAACTGAGAATGATACCATTTATGTGTTTCACATTCCTTCTGGGAAAAGAAAGCTTCGCTACAACTTCTGAAAGTGACCAGCAGTGTTTTAGCAAAAATGTATGTCACAAATCTGACAATATAATTTTAACATCAATGTAAACAAACAAAAAATGTAATGCCAATATTTAAATACCAAAAACTCTTTGCTTGACTTGGCAACATATAGTTACATCAACCTAAAACTTAACATCAAGAACATCCAGGTAAACAAAGACACCTGGACTAGGGGTGGACGATTATTTTTGTCATTTTAATTTATCTTTGTTATTAAAAATAAGAACAAAAAACAGTAGTCTTCGCATGAATTAAATATACACTGATACACAATAAAGCTACAAAGGTTATTCAGCCAAGAGCACTGAGTGATTTTCTCTTTTTCTTTTGTTGTTTGACAGACAGCAACAGGTTTACTGTATTAGCAGGCTGTCACTTTAAGACCTAATGCACGGATCCTATTGACACGCATTTGGTTTCTTTCCCCAACTGATATTGTTCACTTAAAGCATAACCGACTGTGTTTACATAAATACTCATCAAGACAGCCATTTTGACATAACTGTGTGTGTATTTGACAGTTCGAGTGTGTAAAAAGGCACGAAACAGAACTGAAGGGATCACACACTTTCAGAGAGGCGGCTTGTGCGCATATTTCGGTGTGTGTGTCAGAAAGCACGAGACTGCAAGTAGTTGTTTTTTGCAAGTTATTGTGTTTAATAACTCTTTTTAACGTCAAGCAAGTCACATAAGTAACAGTCGCGTGCCCAGTCTATTCTCTGATATACGCGTCGACCTAAAACGTACACTTTTCACAATGTTGAAGCAGCATATTAAAATCATTCAGATATTGCGTGCCCTTGCGATATCTCGATAATTTCGATATATTGCGCAGCCCTACCCGTAATGATGCGTTCACACCAGACGCGAATGAAGTGTTTCGCACGAGTGATTTACATGTTAAGTCAATGCAAAGATTCACACGAATGACACTGCGCGGATGGAGCGAGTTGAAAAATCTGAACTTTGGCGGATATTCGCGCTGCGTTAACCAATCAGGAGCTTGCTCTAGTAGTGACAACAATGAGGACAAACTCATATGTGGATACCCGGAGCTTCATACTTTATAGAAACAGCAATAAACAGGATCTTGCTTGGAAGAAAGTGAGTGAGGAGGTCGGACAATCTGGTGAGTTGTAAAAAACGCTATTTACTCAGTTTGAGCTCTACATAGGGGCATGGGCGTCGGAGCCATTGTATGTGGGTGGGACAAGACCCACTCACTTTTTACAATCAATGATATTGGACCCACTCATTTTATCATCTCTAATTCAGCACATGTCAGTTTACCTACCCCTAACCGATAAACACTTATTGTTAAACACATGTTATTTCCCCTTTTATAATATTTTCTTCAGTTTTATTGAAAATAAATGCCTTTCCGATCTGATATGTGATGGGAAAAGGGAGTAGAAGGAGTTCGACCAAAGGCGGATTCGAACCTCGGGTCAATTTGCGTCAAAACTTGATGCCATGCTTTTACCCCTACACTTTTGCCGCTCTCGATGATACAGTGATTTCCGGAATTTTGTCTGGCCCAACCAGACGTTTAGCAAACAAGGCGGTATATTTGTACTTAATGTAAATGGCATCTACTCAAGTAAAAATTTTATGAGAGACCCACCCACATTTTTTGGGCTTCCGATGCCCATGCATATGGTGATTTCAGGGTGATTGGGACACTGTTTGCCATTGAGATGACTTGGAAAAAGTGTCCCAATCACCCTGAATTCGCCCTATTGAGACTACAAACTAGTTAAAGCCGGCAAATTGGGCCTATTCGCCGCAAACAATCCATGTTGGCCATTTCGCAATGAGACAAGCCGAGCCGGCTGGCAGAAGCCCCGCAAATTTGCATCTGTTGTGTTGTGAATGTCATGCGCGAATGAAGCGAATAAACTCAAAATGTTCAAGTGTCCAGCTACCTGCGAATAGCGCAATTCATTCGCTGCATTCGCATCTGGTATGAACGCACCCGTAACACCTCCGTTCATCTTCATAACACAAATTAAGATATTTGTGTTGAAATCCGAAGGCTCAGTGAGGCCTGCATAGCCAGCAATTACATTACCTTTCTTAAGATCCATTAATGTACTAAAGACATATTTAAATCAGTTCTTGTGAGTACAGTGGTTCAATATTAAAGGTGAACTATGTAGGATTTTTGCAGTAAAACATCCAGAAATCACTAGGCCAGTGTTATATATTTTGTTCAGTTGAGTACTTAGAATATCCCAAATGTTTTCAACTATTTGTAAATCGTGAGAAAATTGCTATTTTAACCAAGGAACCGGGACGTGTGAGCTTTGCGTGTGAGGGAGTCGCCTGTCGATTGCGTCATATCTGCGTCACCCTCGGTCTCCGGTTTTATTCAGTGAAACACTTTACTCTCACTGCAGTGTGAACAAGTGTCATAGCAGCCGCCGAGCGAACGTCATAACTTCCTTTTCAACACACTCAGATATATCTAATATGATAAACAGAGCTGCGTTACCTCACACTCAGCAATGGAGAAGAGGAAGTGCCGCTGTCAACCGTGTCATAATAAAAGTCCCGACAGCGACTATGCCATAATAACAGTCCCGCTCTTCAATCGCTCCTGCGGCCTTGCTCAGCTCCACAACACTCGGTCCTGCTCTGCTTCAGACTACAGTAATGTTAATAATCGCATCCATCAACATGATTTCTGCCCGAGTCCTATCCTGACTGTTTCCCACCGGCTGTGAGGTGAAGACCACATGTCCCGAGATTCTGCGCTCAAACGTGGCGTCATCAAACTACGCCTTTGTTTTGAACAGGCGACCTCTAGTGGACGGAAAAGTTACATAGTGTAGCTTTAATATTATAAAGCCACAAGAATTTTTTTGGTGCGCCAAAAAAAACCGAAATAACGACTTATATAGTGATAATCGATTTCAAAACACTTCATGAAGCTTCAGAGCGTATCGAATCAGCAGCTCGGAGAGCCAAAGTCACATGATTTCAGCAGTTTGGCGGTTTGACGCGATCCGAATCATGATTCGACTCACTGATTCGATACGCTCTGAAGCTTCATGAAGCAGTGTTTTGAAATCGGCCATCACTATATAAGTCGTTATTTAGGTTTTTTTGGCGGACCAAAAATATTTGCGTGGCTTTATAATATTAATATTGAACCACTGTACTCACATGGACTGATTTAAATATGTTTTAGTACATTAAAGGGTTAGTTCACCCAAAAATTTAAATTCTGTCATTAATTACTTACTCTCATGTCGTTCGACACCCGTCAGACCTCCGTTCATCTTCAGAACACAAATGAAGATATTTTAGTTGAAAGCTGATGGCTGAGAAAGGCTTCAGATAGGCTTCCATTGGCATTTAGTACATTTATACTCCCAAGACCCATAAAAGGCACTTAAAACGTTGTTACAAAGTCCATCTCACCACAGTGGCTCTACAATAATTTTACGAAGCGACGACAATAGTTTTTGTGCGCAAAAAAAAATCAAAATGACACCTTTATCCAACTTGTTCTTGTCTTCCGTGTGTGCCTCCACGACGCATGCGCGAGAATATGACGCAGATCCGGCGTTCGGACACATGACCCAGAAGAGATTTGTTTATAAGCAGAGAAAGACGCGCGTATCTAAGCTGTTGGATTCTACATTGATCGTGCTTTAGGTCTCGGCGTAGTGCTCAAATGGGGCTAAAGTGTGCATTTCCTGGATTCCCGAACGCCGGCGCTACGTCATATTCTCACGCATGCGTCGTGGAGGCACACACGGAAGACAAGAAGAGGTTGAATAAAGTCGTTATTTTGATTTTTTTTTGCGCACAAAAACTATTGTTGTCGCTTCATAAAATTATTGTAGAGCCACTGTGGTGAGATGGACTTTTTAGCGACGTTTTAAGTGCCTTTTATGGGTCTTGTGAGTGTAAATGTACTGAATGCCAATGGAGGCCTATCTGAAGCCTTTCTCAGCCATCAGCTTTACACTAAAATATCTTCATTTGTGTTCTGAAGATGAACGGAGGTCTTACGGGTGTCGAACGACATGAGGGTGAGTAATTAATGACAGAATTTTCATTTTTGGGTGAACTAACCCTTTAATGTAGTTTTCTTGTGTAAAAATGCTTTGTGTCAATCCAGTTACATTGTAAATGCCTCACTACACCACATCTGTTTGAACCATGTGTTCAACAAGACTTTGATGATATATCTTCTTAACTTTGGTCACATTTTTAGCCCTATCCCAAACTCATGCCATTGGTTTTAACGTGGGTTGCTGCTGTGTCGGGCTGGTGTGGATGCTCAAACAAACAGCAGAGTTAACATTATTCAGGAAAATCCGCCTATGAATGACTGTATATCTGGCAGCAGCCAAAGTACTAATGAAATTAAAAAGGAGAGAGCATATGAGACCAGTTTTAAAGGGGTCATGAACTGGCTTTTTAAAAAAATGTATACTATTGTCTGAGGTCAACTAATGACATTCGCGTGGTTTTTACATTCAAAAACATAATGAATAAGTAATAGGCTATTTTCTGCACTGGTTTTGAGGCTCTCTCAAGAAACACTCGGTTTTGATGGCCATGCCGCACTGAAGACTTGGAACGAAACGCCCACTGCTATGATTGGATAACAGTTTTGCATAATAATGAGTTCCGGCACCCCCATCAGTACACGAAAACTTCCAATGTGGAGAAACGGCAACCGGAATAATTCGTCCCTTAGGGCTCGCAAAACGTCTTTATCAAACAAACACAATGATTTATCTCTCATCCACCCGCGATTGATTGGAATGTTATTTTTTATTACTTGGCCCGCCGATCTGTCGATATATATCGCCAACCGTGCATCACTAACACACACACACACACACAAGCCAAGCACGTGCATCAGCAAAACTTCACTGCAGACAAATCAGCATATTCAAAACTTCCGCAACATAATCAGTAGATACCGTATGACGACATACAGGGAAGATTCCAGATCGGCTCGAGCTTCATTTTCTCAAAGGCAGAGCAGGACACCCAGAACTCGGTTTACACCTATCGTCATTTCTAGCCACTTGGGGACCATATACAGGCTAGGGGAACTCATATTAATGATAAAAAACCTCTTAAAGTGACATTTGTATGTCATGGGACCTTTAAAGTTGCTTATCAGTATAACAATATGGTGTGTAGTTTTTATTTTACTGTTTTATCATGTATTGTTTTATCACTGATATTGAGGTGACATTGTATTGTCAATCTATTTTACATTTTGAACCTTTCTGTTTTTGAATATTTTTTATATTGACTTTGTTGTTTTTATGTTTGTGAAGCATTATGAGTTGCATTTCATGTATGAAAGTGCTATACAAATACATGTTTATTATTATTATTATTATTATTATCATTATATTATGGGTCAGATTTACTAACAGCTTGCACCAGCGCAAACTCTTTTGGCCTTAAAAAACTACTGTCAAAATTAGCGCTGAAAAGACGTGGACAGGGTTATTTTTGCGGATGATCTTATTGCATATGCATTTGTAGGAGATTCCCTTTCAGACACAGTATTTATGTGAGGAGAGTATTAAAATGAATCACGCAAGATGATTTACTAAGGTTTATGCTCGTCAATTTACTGGATTTTGTGTCATTATTTACCACCCAAAAAAAGCACATCTTAAACCAGACACTGATTCGCTCTGCTCTTGGTAGATTGTGTTGGTCATTATGGAAATGATCCGGCTGAGTCTGAGTGCTTTCATTTGTGTGTCGTCAGTAGATCAGCCGCAGAACTTCCCACTTCCGTCTATGCTTTTATGGGATTATAGCTCTTTCACGCTAGTTTGCCCTGTTTAGTAAATCTGGACCTATGTTGGAATATGAGAAAGTATTTTAGCTTTAAAAAGCACGCACATCATCTTTAAATAAATCATAACCAAGTTCAGTATTCTGTTAATTATACGAGTCATGGAGGAACAAATGGTATTGTTTCTTGAGAACGAAGTGTATCTGCTAGCCCAGCACTTACAATACTCTTCTTCCTGTTGATGTCAGGTGCAAAGGGCCGGCGGAGAGAGAAACAGACACCATGGACACCTTTGTGGATTCCTCCTGGTACTATTTCAGATACACTGACCCTCACAACCCGCTGAGGTAAGGAAAACATCCAGCTGCTCCCTCTGTCCCACCAGGTGTTTGTGGAGACTGTCCTATTCTGAGATGCTGAAAGAGCAAGACTCGGAATGGAAGACCATCTGGCTGTGCTATTTCAGATCAACAACAGTGATTTTAAAATGTCACTTCTTTGTCCCTGTAATGCATTGCACACAATGAAATGGCGCCGGCACACTCACACGCTGTTCCGAAGCTTTCATAGGCAGCATTAGTGCATCATAGACTTACAGTAAGACTCACTGAAAAGATTTTTTTTTTTTAAAACAACATTGGTAGCACTTTACAACAAGGCCTCGTTTGTTAAAGAGGCCATATTATGCCCTTTTTCAAAGTCTTGATTTAGTTTTTAGGCTCTACTAGAATATAATGTTCAAAAAACACATTATTCTCCCATATTCTCCATTGTTGCGGCTCCTCTCTTCCCAGTCTGTCAGTAACGCTCTGTATAGTTCCTGTCTCTATGAAGCCCCTCCCTCTGAAAAGCACAGTGTGCTCTGATTGGCCGGCTGGATCAGTGTGTTGTGATTGGTCAAGCACTTTGAGTGTGCTCGGGAAATGTCCCGCCCCTCACCATAACCGCCAGTTTCAAAACACTACTAACGAACTCAACCAGGCCCCGCCCCTTTATTCTGCATATTAAATATTTAAATGAGGAATATTGTGCCGTGTTCGTTCCCGGAAGAAAACTCAAGACTACAATGGAGGCGTTTCAGGAGTTCAGAAACACTGACACTGATATAGAGAAGAACTCCCGCTGGAGGGACTTTGTGCTTTGGAGCTTTACAGAGCTCAAACACATGAAAAAAGCATAATAGGTCCTTTTTAACATTAGTCAATATATGTTAGTTAAAGGTGGGGTAAGTGTTATTTCAAAAATGCTTTAGATAAGTGTCTCGGGCCGAGTACCAAAACAAACGTATAGCCAATCAGCAGTAAGGGGGCGTGTCTACTAATGACGGGGAGAAGAGAGCGTACAGTGCACATCATGATTCAAAAGACACGACACAGGACGGACATTAGCCGAGCGACGACAGAAAGAGAGAGATGGCAGATAAAAACACATGTGGAAGATGTTTGTGGATCAAAAGAAGGCTTACGATCAGCTTTCCAGCGCTGGAGAGAACTCAAGGAGCGAAGGCCGAGGGCAGAGGTTGACAGTAACTAAGTACATTTACTTGAGGACACTTTTTGAGTATCTTTACTTTCCTTGAGTAGTATTTTTTTTTTGGAAACTTATGACTTTTACTTCAAAAAATCATACTTTTTACTCCATTACATTTCTATCAAGGCCCTCAAAGTAGAAAGTCGTAGCCGCTTTGAAAGTCAGTGGATTATCTGATTTCTTCTTTAAAACGTGATTGTTTTTTGGGGGGGGTTTTCAGACAGCCTATCAGTAATCACTCTTGTAGGATCACATGAAGTTCAATGATTTCCAAGTATTTTTTGAACACCAATCAATTGATGGTAAAATAGAAGGCGGCAGTTCCCAGACCCAGTGCGAGCAACCATAGTCATACTGAAAAGTGAAAATTCAGAAGAGCAGACTTAAGGTCCTTTCACACTGGACGCGATTTTGACGCGCAAATAATTCGCGCGATGGTTTTATTTTTTGATCAGCTGTTTGTGTAATGAGTGCTTTCACACCGAACGCGAATGTGCTGTGGCGAAAAAACAATGTTTATTTTTTTCGTTTCGATGTCGATTTTTTTTAACACTAGCAGCGACAGAAAAGGCTTAAACCAATCACATACAAGGAAACAAAGGTGACGAAATGTCCAGTTGATGTCACTAGCCATTCAATCAACATTAACCTTTGCCAGGTGTCGCATTTCTCACGAGATTACAGCTGTAGTTGTGTTTACAGCTGTACAGATGCAGCTGTGTTTGCCCACTATAGGCTACAGACTACGATATTATAATCAATACGTTGATTTTTTTTTTTATGTATCTAATTGTGTCCGCGACTATAGAAAGTGAATGTGTTTCCGTCAGTACGACTGTGGCACTCAAATGTTTACATTGTGACTCAACTGGAAACACAGCAGCTCCGGATCGAGCCGTTCCTGAAGAGAGAGTGTGTGTGTGTGTGTGTGTGTGTGTGTGTGTGTGTGTGTGTGTGTGTGTGTGTGTGTGTGTGTGTGTGTGTGTGTGTGTGTGTGTGTGTGTGTGTGTGTGTGTGTGTGTGTGTGTGTGTGTGTGTGTGTGTGTGTGTGTGTGTGTGTGTGTGTGTGTGTGTGTGTGTGTGTGTGTGTGTGTGTGTGTGTGTGTGTGTGGGTGGTAAGATGCGCTGCTACCGTCTCTGTCTGGAGGAGCTCCTCAAATTGTCCCACGGACATTTGAAAGTAAGTTCGGAACCGGCCATGATAAAGTTTTAGCTCCTGTACAAGATTAGCATCCTCCCCTTCACACTCTCTGTTCTTTAAGACTGGGTGCACCCAAAGCCTTCTTCTCTGTCTTTTAAAGAAAACTAAAAGCTCGTCTCCACTGAATGATTACGTGTCCGTGTTTCTCAGCTCTCGCGGCGAATGTTTTGGAATGTTGGAGCTCTGAAACGTCGCAAACTCGCGTCGCGGCTGGTGTGAATGGTTTTAACGCGAACTATTCGCACACGAAATATTCGCTTTTTCGTTACGCGTCCGATGTGAAAGGGCCTTTAGATAAGTCTAAAAAAAGTGCGACAACATGAAAGTGCACAAAGAAAGCTGCCTCTCAGACGCCAGACCACAAGTACTGAATTTTAGTCTATTGAATCGTGATTGTTTGTCTAGATAAGACCCTATTCCTCATCTGGGATCACGCAGAGCCTCTGGAGCTCATCGAAGCGCTTTCAAACTGCATTGATTTGGACCTTCAGCATTTTGGTTGCAACTGAAAACTATTATATGATGAAAAACTCTGAAAAATGTTTTATTCAAAATACTTGACTGAAGAAAGAAAGACATGAACATCTTGAATGAGAAGGGGGTGAGTAAATTATCAGGAAATCTTCATTTTGGGGTGAACTAATCCTTTAAAGTGCCCCTATTATGGTCTGTCGAATATTCCCTTTCATGCAGTGTGTAATAGAGCTTTTTGTGAATGAAAACAATATGCAAAGTTGTGAAGCCGAAAGTGCACGATAAATGAAGTTATTCTCTCTCAAAAGAAAGAATCGCCTAAACTAGTCGTCAGGAATTCGAATCCCACTTCCATTACAGCTGCACGTCACTAGAAAATATAAATATAATAGAAAATGCATTGTTGGGTGTAACTAGTTACTAAGTAATTTAATTACTTTTCTCTTGAAAAAGTAAAGTAAGGGATTACTCTTATTTTTTCTGTAATTTAATTACAGTTACTTCTGATGTAGTTGAACTAAATACTAAATACAATTATATATAATACAATAGTGGAATTAACATCCAAATTTAAAGTCTAACTTTAAAATGCATGTTTTTATGTATCCTTCTCACATTTGTAATACTTTGGTCAGTTAATAAGAATCATTTACTGTATGTAGTTTTTTATTATTTATTAGGGCTGTCAAAAGATTAATCGCGATTAATCGCGAGTCCAAAATAAAAGTTTGTGTTTACATAATATATGTGTGTGTACTCTGTTAATTATTATTTATATATAAATACACACACATTCATGTATATATTTAAGAAATATTTGCTTGTATATACTGTATGTACATTTATATAATCTATAATATATATAAATATAAATGTTTTATATTTAAAAATTATATTTTTTTCTTAAATATATACATGCTTGTGTGTGTATTTATATATAAATAATAATTAACAGAGTACACACACATATATTATGTAAACACAAACTTTTATTTTGGATGCGATTAATCACGATTAATCTTTTGACAGCCCTATTATTTATATGTCTATCCTTGGATCGCTTAACTAGTCGAGGTTAATATATAGGATTTTGAAAGTAGTTAGTAATTAAATACCTTTTGGAGAGAGTAATTTGTACAGTAATCTAATTACACTATTGAAGATGTAAATAGTAACTAGTAATTAATACGTTTTTTAGAGTAACTTACCCAACACTGCGGATATGTTCTGCATTGTCCGCCCACAGACAACTTGACCCGTCCTCAAATGCGGGATTCTCAAAACACTTGCTCTGGAAAGATGGGTCAGTACTTGCTTTATTTGGACCAGCTCCTCAGAATCACAGCCTGAAAGTATGAATAATTATTGACGTATTCTATCGGTGTTCAAAATATGTAGTTTTGTGTTTTATATTGTGTACATTTCCTTGCGTTATTACAGTCTTACTGAAATACTTCTGCTCATCAGCTGTGGGCCACTAATACCTAAAACTGTTTATTAATGCAGATCGCCTGTCATTCTTACTACTTTGAGTGAAGATAAAGGATGGAGCAAGATTTGTTTTGCAGACTTTAATGTTCCTTCAGTCATTCACGTCAGTGCTGGGATAACGCATGTGATTGGTATTGATGCAGTTCCCGCATGTGCACCGCAATAAATCAAAATGGGTTTGTTGATGGACACACACTTGTTAATGCGGATGGTGAGGAATTACAGCTCAACATCTCATAATGAACCTCAGATGAGTAGCATCACTGAGAAACTCCTGCTCGACTCGTCCTTGTGATGGAGGTTGGGGTTGAATAACTAGTTCTTCCAATGTTTCATCATCAGACTCGCGCTCGGATTGATGTGGTAAAATCAATGTAATCGTTACTGTCTTTACTCTTTAAAGTGTGTCCGATCACTGAGCTTTAGGAAGCCTCTGGAGCTGATGTCCAGTTATGGTGATGGACGTTTAGCTTCTGAAACACGTGCTGTACACGGTTGACCAATCACAATAGACTGGGCTATCTCACCAATCAGAGCAGAGCAGTCTCACGGAAAGGAGGGATTTAGAGAGACTGATTCATTCAATGAGTTGTTTGAGAATCATTGAAAGATGTGGTGATGTGCAATGTATATTATGAGAAAATGAACGTGTTTTTGACCTTTAACCCTCTGGTGCTCTTCGTTTAGGGGTTGCATTGGTTGTCTTCCCGATCATAAGTGACCGGACACCTAAAAATTAAACTTCCTGCAATTTACTAAAGCAAAACTAATGCAATTTATTTTTCTTCAATAATATTTTTTCTTTTTAATTTTGTATTTTGAGATGATTTGATGGTATTTTTTTATATTTATGCAATAATTATGGTCTTTTTTTGCCATTGAAAACTATTTGTTTACTTGATATTTGTTTAATGTTTTTTATTTAAAAAAAAAAAAATTGTTTGTTTTTTTGCAGTATTTCAGGTTAAAATAGAGACTAGGCCTTCAAAATATTTTTTTTGAAAGCAGATTAACGGCCTCTTTTTGGAATTATTTAAGGAATCCTGCAACCATGGGTGTAATCACGAGGCCTCTATGGAGAGGCTTGAGAATTCCCTAGTTCTGTTTTGAACACATTTAATTATTATTATTATTTTTTTTTTTTTTTTGATGGATTTGAATATATATTTAACAAATCTCAAAAACTATTTATTAGAACACAAGTGGGAGTATTTTTTTTTTTTTTGGACCACTTAGCATGCTCGAATCATGACCTCAATTTTTTTGTGTGTTTACATAGCTAATGCTAGAAAAGTCACCAAGTTTCATATCATTCAGATGAAGCTGTGATTTTTTTAAAATTCCAAATGTGGTTCATAGGTTCAGTTTTTCATAGGTGTGTGTGTATAAGTGTGTGTGTGTGTGTGTGTGTGTGTGTGTGTGTGTGTGTGTGTGTGTGTGTGTGTGTGTGTGTGTGTGTGTGTGTGTGTGTGTGTGTGTGTGTGTGTGTGTGTGTGTGTGTGTGTGTGTGTGTGTCAATATCACACTCTTGATGTTTTAGAGTGTCACCCCTTTACTGCTGTGTACTTTTTTCCAGCATTGTGGCTGATTTGTAGATTATACACACAAATATTCAGAGATTTTTTTTGCTTTTGCCGATTTCCCATTCATTTCCTATGGTCGGTCATTTATGACCGAAGACAACGAATGCTGCTTTTTTTTTTTACGACCAATTAGCATGCTCGAATCATGACCCCAATTTTTTTGTGTTTACATACCTAATGCTAGAAAAGTTACCAAGTTTCATATCATTCCGATGAAGCTGTGATTTTAAAAATTTAAAAACAGAAAATTTTCGAGTCAGAAATGACCAAAGAGCACCAGAGGGTTAATGCATCATGTAAAGCTGCTGTAGGAGACTCCAAAACAACATAAGGAGCCTTTAAAAGAGCATAATAGAGGGAATTTAACTAATGCTTTACATTTGAGATTTTCTTTCAGAGTACCTATAAAATGTTATCTTTAGTCAGTAGAATCCCTGTTAGCAATTAGTCATTCTGTTAGCACAACTTTCAATGTCACAGTCACTGTAACTCATTTTGAATAAAAAAATGCATGGGAATTACTTCGAGAGGCCTGTGGTGTTCTCTACTGTATGTGCATCTGGTTGGAGTAAATGTACGGTGAGTTGAGAGCTGCTGGCAGCTGGTTATAGAGTGTGATGTGTTTGTTTATCACAGTTTAAGTGTGCTTCTTGTTTTAATCCACATCCTCTCTTCAGAGAGCAGATGAATGTGTTATTGGAGTGTTGTGTTTTTAGTGAGTTTGAGCGTTCCAATATGTCGATGTCTGTGCGTCACTGACCCCTAGTGGCCGCTCTCTCAGGATACAGTCTGAGGTGTTCCTCTGGTCTCACAGGCCTTTTGAGCGCTCCCGAGCGGATCACTGGATGCCTGTGGATGTTTACATCGGAGGGAAGGAGCACGCCGTCATGCACCTGTACTACGCACGCTTCCTCAGCCACTTCTGCAGAGACCAGGGCATGGTTTCACACAGGTGCAACACACACACACACACATACAGCAGCGGCCACAAGTCATGTCCATTTATTCAAATATTATGATTGTGTTGTGTGTATTGTGTAGTTATGCTTGTAGTCAATTGTTTTATTTGTGATAATAACGCAATTAAATGTGTGCAGACATAATTTTTGGTCAGACTGTCAAATAAAGAAATTATGAACACATGCTAGGGCTGTCAAAAGATTAATCGCGATTAATCGCATCCAAAATAAAAGTTTGTGTTTACATAATATATGTGTGTGTACTCTGTTAATTATTATTTATATATAAATACACACACATTCATGTATATATTTAAGAAATATTTGCATGTATATACTGTATATACATTTATATAATCTATAATATATATAAATATGAATGTTTTATATTTAAAAATTATATTTTTTTCTTAAATATATACATGCTTGTGTGTGTATTTATATATAAATAATAATTAACAGAGTTCACACACATATATTATGTAAACACAAACTTTTATTTTGGATGCGATTAATCTTTTGACAGCCCTAAAGAGAACCAATGAAATATTAATAACATGGTTTTTCCTGTGAGCTTTTTGCTTTTCTTTGCATTGTTTTGCATAGTAAAATCAAACCTGTGGCTTTTTTTTTTTTGGCCTAATAATTTTGTCAGATAAATACCTTGGTTCCAAATATAAAAAAAATAACAGAATACAGGTTTGAAATGACATGAGAATTTGTAAACGCTGACAGTTAAAGTAATAGTTCACCCAAAAATGACAATTTCCTGATTATTTATTCACCCCAAGGCCATCCAATATGACTTTCTTTCCTCAGCTGAAGAGAAATTAAGGTTTTTGAGGAATACATTCCGGGATTCTAATGCAAGTCAATGGGGGGGCTCAACGTAGACCATTTCTGATGGTCCAAAATCTATATTTAAAGGGTCATGAAACATGAGTTATGAGTGTTTGAGCATCATAGAAGTCAATCCTACCATCCACTTGTTTTGATTGTTGGAGAAAACTAGTTAATTTTAAGTTAATACTGAAAAAAAAAGTGTCTGTCCTTAAATTAATTAAATTATAACTAAAAGTTAATTGAAGATATTTCTGTAAACTCTATAGGGAGCCCTTATTGCACATTAATATTAAAGGTTAACAACAGAGCCCAAACTATTAGCCTAAATTGCTATTTATTTTTAGATATAATAATCAAAACTCAAATAACATAGTACGCAAACATGTAAACTACAAAAAAGGCAGTTTTTGCATTAACTTCTAAATCTAATTATAAAATAGTTTTTTCTCCAATTCGTTGTTGAAATATAATCATTTATGTGTGTCATTTTCATAACAGGTTTATTTAAAGATAAATGAAATAATCAAGACATCACTAACAGGTTCAGTAGAATATAATGAATATATAGGCTAATATAGAGCATATATTTAGTAAAAAAGAGTTGATTTCTCTAGTGAATAAAATTCTGTGGACACTGAATGACTGCCTGAGGTAAATGTGATTACACATTTATTTAATTTACAAGCATATTTAGGTCTTTCCGGCGTTGAAACACTGATTTAGCGATTACACCACATATATACATGACAGTAAGTTGTAATGTATCCTCAGCATACTTTCAGATGTTCATTCATGTTTATTCTTTTGGAAGAGATGATCGATCGCGTTCATGCGAGCATTGCGTGGATAATGTGTCCGAAGTAAACAGTGATACTATCGTGCAGCATTTAGGGTGAATTCAGGGTCATTGGGTCCTTTTTTCCTAGTCATTTTAATGGCAAAAGCTGTCCCAATCACCCTGAGTTCACCCTACCACAGTGACTTTAGTAAAGTTGAGCGAGTGGATCTCTGAGCTGGTGTGAGTGGGGGCATATTCATGAATCCGCGTATTATAAAAGAAGCAAGGGTGTAGAGTTACATTCAAGCTATTTTAAGGCACAAAGAGTTTTAAGAGATAGAATTATACATCTTGGATGGTCTTGAGGTGAGTAAATAATCAGGATTTTTTTGTTTTGGGTGAACTATTCCTTTAAGTAAGTAAATGTGGTCAGTTTTGATTTCATGCACAAAGCTCTGTGCTTTTTTACTTCATATGGCAGGTTGTGTGTCCATTAAACAGGCGTCCGTTCTCTTCCTTGTTTTCAGGGAGCCCTTCAGAAAGCTGCTGGTACAGGGTCTAATAAAGGGACAGACCTTCAGGGTGGCAGAGACCGGACAGTACCTGAAGAAAGAGGACATTGATTTCACAGGTGTGTGTGAGAGACTAGAGGATATAAATGAGGATATAAAAAAGTCCAGTATATTATTGCCATCAGTGCTCGTGTTAGTATTGGATTCATGAATCCATGTTGGAGTTTCTTTTGGCTCAGAATTGAATCTTTTGGCCCTATTTTAACGATCTGAGCGCATCCGAATTCACTTTTGCTAGTTTAACGATGGAAAAAACGGTCTGTGTGCCCGGCACATGGTCCAGAAGGGCTGTCCCTAGTCTCTTAATAAGTCATGGGTGTGTTTTGGGCGTAACGTTCAATAAAGAGTCTCATCTCCCATTCCCTTTAAAAGCCAGCTGCGCTCGCACCATGGCGGATTCACTATTTACATGGAGGAAAGACTGAACGCTTCTCCAGAGAGGAATCCTTTTATTTTTAATATAAACATGTGTGTGAGCTGCTGCACGTTCCTGTGTGTGTAATAATAAGCAGAGTGTTAGTAATATAGGCTCATATTACTAACACGCCCTTTAAATAACACACATATACTGCGCTGTTGACTTTAGAGCAGGTTTGTGTTGGTCAATGGCGCAGTCTTTTTCAGTTCCTCAAAATAGCAACACACCAACAATGCTCCTGAACACACCTGGTGTTCAGACCAGACGCCCATGGGCCAACAGATGTGCATTTGCTATTTAACCCTAAATATTTTGAACTTTTGAAAATCACAGCTTCATCGGAATGATATGAAACTTGGTGACTTTTCTAGCATTAGGTATGTAAACACACAAAAACATTGGGGTCATGATTCGACATTGCTAATTGGTCGTAAAAAAAAAAGTAGCGCTCATTGTCTTCGGTCATAAATGACCGACCATAGGAAATGAATGGAAAATTGGCAAAAACACAAAAATTCACCGAATATTTGTGTGTACAATCTACAAATCGGCCACAATGCTGAAAAAGTACACAGCAGTAAAGGGGTGACACTCTAAAACATCAAGAGTGTGATATTGACACACACACACACACACACGCACACACATGTTGGGTTTTCATGTTTTATGGGGACTTTCCATAGGCGTAATGGTTTTTATACCGTACATACTGTACATTCTATCCCCCTACACTGCCCCGCCCCTAAACCTACCCATCACACACACACACACACACACTGCCCCTGCCCCTGCCCCTAAACCTACCCATCACACACACACACACACACTGCCCCTGCCCCTAAACCTACCCATCACACACACACACACACACACACACTGCCCCTGCCCCTAAACCTACCCATCACACACACACACACACACACACACACACACACTGCCCCTGCCCCTAAACCTACCCATCACACACACACACACACACTGCCCCTGCCCCTAAACCTACCCATCACACACACACACACACACACACACACACTGCCCCTGCCCCTAAACCTACCCATCACACACACACACACACACACACACACTGCCCCTGCCCCTAAACCTACCCATCACACACACACACACACACACACACACACTGCCCCTGCCCCTAAACCTACCCATCACACACACACACACACACACACACACACACACACACACACACACACACACACACACACTGCCCCTGCCCCTAAACCTACCCATCACACACACACACACACACACACACACACTGCCCCTAAACCTACCCATCACACACACACACACACACACACACACACACACACACACACACACACACACACACTGCCCCTGCCCCTGCCCCTGCCCCTAAACCTACCCATCACAGGAGACATTCTGCATTTTTACATTTTAAAAAAACATCACTTAGTCTGATTTATAAGATGTTTTCCTCATGGGGACCTAAAAATGTCCCCACAAGGATGAGGATTTCGGATATTGGGGACATTTTGTCCCCATAACGTAGGGATTACCAGTCCACTTATACACACACACACCTAGGAACCACTGAACCTATGAACCACATTTAGATTTTTTTTAAATCACATCTTAAAGTGTTATAATCACTTTAAATCACTATTTCTAACAAACAAACAAAAATCTAAAACTTTATAATAAAAAGTCTTTGAGATCTTTTTAATATATATTCAATTCCATCTAAAAAAAAAATCATTAAATGTGTTCAAAAGAGACCTAGTGAATTCACAAGCCTCTCCATTGAGACCTCTAGTGTTTACACACATGGATGCATGTTTTCTTACATAATTCCAAAAGAGGGCGCTAATCTACTTTATTTTAACCTGAAATACTGTTTAAAAAAAAAAAAATAATCATTTTCAATGGCAAAAATAGACCATAATTATTGCATAAATAATAATAATTAGTACCATCAAATCATTTCAAAATACAAAAGAAAATAGAAAAAATATTATTGAAGAAAAATAAATTGCATTGGTTTTACTGGGGTGGAGGAAGTTTCATTTTTAGGTGTCCGGTCACTTATGACCGGGAAGACAACCAATGCAACCCCTAAATGAAGAGCACCAGAGGGTTAAACAATGTGGAGCTGGAAGTGAAAATGAAAACTGCGTCAGGCTGAAACTAGTAAAAAACTAAAAACGTCGCGCCTGGCGTCACATTGAGCCGGGTGTATGATAGGGCCCTAGGACTCTGAAACGGTTTAAGAGGAAACTACATATAAATCTGATAATAAAGGGGAATATATCGTTTCGGAATAACTAACTATGGGAATGGAAGCCTGCCTTCAGCCCTATTAAGACCTTATTAAGTGCATTAGCTGAACAAACCTGAAAAAAGTTTACTAGTCGATACAAATATGTGCGCTCTGACTCCAGCAGATCAGCCTGAAGTGTCAAACTGTGGGACAGCTTGTGCCATTTTAATGTGTAAAACACATGAGTCACTAGCATCTCACATTTCTCACTCACTTCCTGTGATGCTTTCGGTGAATATTGCATCTAAAATGGTCTTTTTTTTATGTTGCCAGGCAACAAGGTAAACAGACTTGCAGGAGCATCTGAATCTGGCTCCCAAAAACGGCTGTAATTTCTGCGATCGATGATGCAATGATGGTTTTCTAATGCGTGTGTGTGTAAACACTGTAGAGGAGAAACGCTCTTTACAGTAAACACAGCTGTGTGTCTTCCCGAGGGTTCAGACATGCCAGATCACAGCAAACCCCATCCTGAGTGTCCGATCACAGGCGCTTAATACAGGAGCAGCTCGCAAACACACACTCACATTCACAAGTTTGGGGTCGGTAAGATTTTTACATGTTTTTTAACAAAGTCTCTTCTGCTCACCTAGGCTGCGTTTATTTGATCAAAAATACAGTATAAACTGTAATATTGTGAAATACTATTACAATTTATAAATGTAATATTAATATGTAATGTATTCCTGTGATCAAAGCTGTATTTTCAGCATCATTACTCCAGTCTTCAGTGTCACATGATCCTTCAGAAATCATTCTAATATGAGGATTTGATGCCCAAGACACATTTCGGTAACACTTTAGAATAATGGTAATTAGTTAACATGAACTAATAATGAACTGCACTTATAAAGCGTTTATTAATCTTTGTTAATGTTAATTTCAACATTTACTAATGCATTATTAAAATCTCGTTAACATTAGTTAATGCAGTGTGAACTAACATGAACAAACCATGAACAGCTGGATTCATATTAACTAACGTTAACAAAGATGAACAAAAACAGTAACAAATGTACTGCTCATGGTTAGTTCATGTTAGTTAATACATTAACTAATGTTAACTAACTTTCCTGCCAGACCTGTTTTCTCTGTTTTAAATGAGTCAGATCACTGAGGGCCCAGATGTTGCCCCTTTTGTCTTTAATGGCTCTGGGATGGCTCTTGGAATTGGAGTTCCTGGCCAGTATCAGCATGCGAATAGTTATGCTGATTCAATGGGACTGGTAGGGATTTGATAGTAGGGTGTGTCCTTTACCTACACAACATTTGCATTGTATTGTTCAGAGTGTCTCCTCCTCTGCTGTATAACCCCTCCCCCTAAAATGTAGATAAATTGCATTATTTTGTACTGTTAAATCATAGAGAGTTCTCATTAAAAGAATCACTTCTGTTTTGATCCCGACGTCTCCTGGTCTCTACTTCAAGAAACAACAGAAGTTCACAACAAACTATATGAATATAGAAAAGGCATAATACAGGACCCCTGATCAAACACACTCTGTTCTCTCTGGCAGGTCCAGAGCCCGTTCAGAGGGACACCGGGAGCCGACTGCAGGTCACATGGGAGAAGATGAGTAAATCCAAACACAACGGGCTGGACCCGCAGGAGGTGGTGCAGCAGTACGGCATGGACACCATGCGCCTCTACCTCCTGTACGCCGCTCCCCCTGAGCAGGACATCCTGTGGGACGTCAAGAGTGAGTGCACACAACACTCTCAATTATATTACATTTGAGGTAATTAGATAGTTATTTTTACTATAAATATTTAGGGCTGGGCAAATTAACGCGGGCGATTAATTTTTTCAGCTTAACGCATTAAAAATATTTATATTAATATAATATTTATTTTATATAAATTTTTGCCTAGCGTTACATTATATGATCATGCTCTTATTCATGCAAATGCTTCCAAGCGCGGCAAGACACGAGAACGCGCTGTATGTCAATGTCCTGTTTGTGTGTGTGTGTGTGTGTGTCCTGTCTGTGTGTGTGTGTGTGTGTGTGTGTGTGTGTCCTGTCTGTGTGTGTGTGTGTGTGTGTGTGTGTGTGTGTGTGTGTGTGTGTGTGTGTGTGTCCTGTCTGTGTGTCTGTGTGTGTGTGTGTGTGTCCTGTCTGTGTGTGTGTGTGTGTGTGTGTGTGTGTGTGTGTGTGTGTGTGTGTGTGTGTCAGTGTCCTGTGTGTGTGTGTGTGTGTGTATGTGTGTGTCCTGTCTGTGTGTGTGTGTGTGTGTGTGTGTGTGTGTGTGTGTGTGTGGGGGGGGGCATGTTTTTGTGAAATATCAGGACACAAATGTGTATAATGACATGGGTATGACATAGGTATTACAAAAAGAGGGTGAAATATGAGGACGTTCCCCATGTCCTCACTTTTCAAAATGCTTATAAATCACACAGAACAAGTTTTTTTTCACAGAAAGTGAACTGCACAGTCTCCTGTGAGGGCTAGGTTTAGGGGCAGGGGCAGTGTGTGTGTGTGTGTGTGTGTGTGTGTGTGTGTGTGTGTGTGTGTGTGTGTGTGTGTGTGTGTGTGTGTGTGTGTGTGTGTGTGTGTGTGTGTGTGTGTGTGTGTGTGTGTGTGTGTGTGTGTGTGTGTGTGTGTGTGTGTGTGTGTGTGTGTGTGTGTGTCCTGTCTGTGTGGCTACATCTTAAGTCAGCTAATCGAGGGACACTCTGACACACACACACACACACACACTGACACACACTCGACGTGTGAGACGGATGCTCACATCGAGTTCTCTTTTGCTCTTGAACAAGCAATAACAACAACACAGAGAATTTTGAGTATTCTCATATTAGGAGTCTTAAATTAGTCAAATAACGTCTTAAATGAACTTAAAGAGTTGTGAGAGTTGTGAAATGAGATGCGTGAGATCTGCGTCATGTTCGGCTGTGGCTGTTCTTAAAGTGACAGGAGCACTGAAGAGAAAAGTGTAGCTTTAATGATGATAAATCTATATTACATTTATTATTTATGAAGTTAAGAAAGGTGTTTGATAACTATTACATTTCTGTATATGTTTAACAGGGAAGGCCACAGGTAAAAATAACATTTATTATAATGTGTTTATGTAAAGATTGTTTTAAGTTCACTTAAATTAAAAGTTTTTTTTTAAAGACTAATAAATGTTGAAATTGGGAGCTTTCAGTTATACTGTAATGTAACGTCATTAATGTATAATAGAGACTTTAGTATCAGTGATACTGGCCTTCATTCATAAAAACATGCCATTACAACACATATTTAAAATATACTGTCTTTAAATTGTTTCTACATTAATTTGGAGAGTAACTGAAATTATTACAATATCAAAATATTAAAAACGTAAAATATTAAAAACTTGCGATTAATTACAGAAAAAATGCGATTAATTAGTTAATTTTTTTTATCGATTCCCAGCACTATAAATATTATATTTATATTCAAATAATTTAATAAAATAATGGTTGTTTCCCTAATTCCAGAAGTTTTCAGTTTTTTAAGAAGTTCACTCTCTTGTGATTATTGATTTACTATTATTATTATTGACTCAGAATAAGCCATTTCTACCTTATCAAATAATCATTATTTAAATTTCTGTTGCTTTTTAATGATTTCATTAATTTCCATGACTACATATTTTTAATTATATTACATTTTTAACTGATTAAATGTTGTTGTTATTATTTGTATTTTTATTATTGACCCGATAAAATATTTTAAAGCTTGACATTAATCCAAAAATCTATATCCTACTCATTGAAATTCCTTTTAATTTTCAAATATATACATTTCTAGACCTGGAAAATGATAATATATTATGGTATCACGGGACGTGCTAGGTCGCACCTCTGGATTAACGTTAACTCCTGGACAGCGCTTATCAACACTTCCATCAGGCCGGTTTTTTTTTTATAAGTAAATGTTCTAATCAATGATCCAGGTAGTGCGTTCTCGTCTCCCTCAAATGGTGGTGAGAACAGCTCAGGGTCAAAGCTCAGGGTCTATATATATATATATATATATATAATTTATTAATTTATTTATTTTTCCAGGTCTAGAAATCACACTTTTAAAATTCCCTTATATATCCTGGTTTTCCAAGATCTTGGAATCCTTCATTCTTATCAGAGAAAGACAGCTGTTCGGAATAACATTATTAATTAAGAAAATATGTCAGTTTACGTTTGGATTTTTAGCTGTTTTTTCTTATTTTAATGCTTGTTTTAAAAAATTTCAACATATTTACTTGATTTACATATTTATTTCTTCTATATTGAATGATTTTTAATTGTGTGTCCCTCTCAGAAGTGTTTTACATTAATTTATTACTATGCATGCAGATGTTATGATATTTGAGAGACTTAATAATTTATTATGAAAATGAACTAGTGAAGGAAAAAATTCTATTACAAATGGTGAAAACCCCATAGGACTTACCTATATTTTCACTTTTATTCGTAGAAAATACAACCTACAATCCAGGGCCCGTATTCATAAAGAATCTTAATGCAAAGAGTCGCTCCTAGTGACAAAATTCCAAGAAAATTCTTAGAAATGTGGGCGTTTACTCTTAAAATTAACTAAGAAATCCTAGTAAAGAAAAAAGTAATTCAGAAAACATCTTAACCCTTAAAAGACGTCTTAAGGTCAAATTTGTTAGGAGCACGGACGAGGACTTTTAAGAGGCTTAAGAGTTTCTTTAGCAGCGGAGAAAATGGCAGAAAGACGAAGAGGGAGAAGAAATGTGTTGCAGATGATGGATGACAGTGACTTAATAAGACGCTATAGATTAGATCGTGCAGGGATCATGTTTGTTGCATTAAACCAAACTTTCAAACCTCCAATTAAATAGACATGCCAGCAATCAGTGGAATTGGAAAGAGTTGAACAATATTTATAGTTCTAAGCCAATCAAATACCTTATAGGAAATTAACAGCATGGTAAATAATAAAAGGATTTATTTACATATATATAGTGTGTGTGTGTGTGTGTGTGAGTGAGAGAGAACGGTACAATAGGACAATTTGCGCTTGTAATTTCAAAGTGAAGGCTTAGAATAGACCCTATACTTAAAAGAGCTCCTTTTTTCCCCTTTTTGGACAACCAACCAATCACAGTCTTCAAAAGACTGTCATACGTAGCAACGGGGTCAGCCCCGCCTCTTCACTGAGATAAAAGTTTTTGTATTTTCCTTGCTCAGAGTTGCTCTCAGATCGGACCTGAATAGCTCTTAAGCTAAGACTCCTACGTAAAACGTTTTTAAGCTAAATTAGGAGTTTTCTGAGAGGACTCTTTATGAATACAGGCCCTGATGTTGAGTTAAAAAGAGAATCATGTGCATCTTATTCTTCAACTAAACATTAGTGGCAGTGTATGGGAGTTAATGAACGCACCTCCATCAAGCTGTCTTAGCACTTACACACATCCTGTGTGAACGGCCATATCCCTGATCCGGCCATCCCGTACTGACAGCACCTCCATCCCAACATGCTGTTCTGTTTTAACATCATGCTTTATTTGTGTGTGTGTGTGTGTGTGTGTGTAGCTGATGCCATCCCAGGAGTGTTGCGATGGCAGGCCCGTCTGTGGGGTTTGGTCTCCAAACTGAGAACTGCTCGCGAGGGTCAAGAGACGCCCAACCCGTCCGTCCTGAACAAGAGAGAGCGCTCCGAGGCCAAGAAGATCTGGGAGAACAAGAACTACGCCATCACACAGGTGAAGCCACAGGGATGTTTTATAAATGCATTTCACATCAGCCTCTTCTGGAGCCTGTTGCACCAAAATACACATTTTACCTGATTGTAGAATAAATGAGCAGTAAGTTACTTAGTAAATATTGAGTGTTAAATGTAGTTGACAGCAGGTAAAAATCAAGTATGGTTGTATCAATGGTTAGAATAAATTGGTAAGTAATATAATAAAACTTTAGCTACTTTGGAATGACCAGCAGTGGGGCTATTGGGTAGCCAAACCCTCACCTTTAAAGAGCACCTATTATGGCATTTAAAATGTTCCAAATATTGTTTTAGAAGTCCCCAACAACAGTTTTGCATGCATGCAATGGCAAAAAAGACTTTAGTTTTCTTATAATATGCATTTATTTTTACCTGTTTTGACAGCGATTCTCAAATGATTCCTTTAGTGATTCACTTTTCAAAACCCGCCTTTACGTGACGCTAATCTGCGCTGATTGGTCCGATGACCCAGTCAGTTGTGATTGGTTTAGTCTGTGCAGATATTTTCGGAAACGGAACGCCCATCAAAGTCTTATAGTGACAGTAATTTGTTAATATGTGTCAGGAGTTATGAATATGAAAACCGCGTCGGTACCGTTTGATTGTAATATGAGCCTCAGCTGATCTCATTCATAAAAAAACTCCTCTATTCTCCTCACGAAGACTCGCAACAAATCAACATCCCTCAGGGCTTTTAGTTCAAAAGTGTGCAGATGAGGAGAAATATTGATGGATTCTCATATGTCTGTGTCAAATTTCTAAACAGAGGAGTATTTTTTATTCAATACTTCCTCAAAATGCGCAGATGTAGCCTAATCATGAGCGATTGAGTCTCTTATGTGTTGTTTTCAGCTCATCCTGGCAGCCGGAGGGCGCTCTGTGCACATGTAGTCCATATATGATACACACAGACGAAGAAGAACCATGTGCCATAATAGAAGTCCATAATAAAAGCTTCCTGAGATCGCCAAACATACATTTGACGACTAATAAACACTCAATCGCGACGATGTATGGTTTGTCTTCAAGCCACTTAGTCTTCAAATGCTCATCCTTGGGCAGATGAAAAAAGTTTGCTTTTGGCCATGATGTTTTCTAGTTTTCACTGGCGTCTCGTGGCCATGATGTTTTCTAGTTTTCACTGGCGTCTCGTCTCCATGATGTTTTCTAGTTTTCACTGGCGTCTCGTGGCCATGATGTTTTCTAGTTTTCACTGGCGTCTCGTCTCCATGATGTTTTCTAGTTTTCACTGGCGTCTCGTCTCCATGATGTTTTCTAGTTTTCACTGGCGTCTCGTCTCCATGATGTTTTCTAGTTTTCACTGGTGTCTCGTCTCCATGATGTTTTCTAGTTTTCACTGGTGTCTCGTCGCCATGATGTTTTCTAGTTTTCACTGGCGTCTCGTCTCCATGATGTTTTCTAGTTTTCACTGGTGTCTCGTCTCCATGATGTTTTCTAGTTTTCACTGGCGTCTCGTGGCCATGATGTTTTCTAGTTTTCACTGGCGTCTCGTGGCCATGATGTTTTCTAGTTTTCACTGGCGTCTCGTGGCCATGATGTTCCCTTACGAGAGTACTCTCGTATTGCGTTTTGCTAAAACGCTATGGGGGAATTCCTTTCCTCGAGATATTGAAGCAAATTTTTATCCAAAAATACCTTCTATACGCAGTGCAGCTGCACAACTCTCAGCAGGAAGCAGCTGCGTGCTGATTGGCTGTGCCGCTGCAACTGCAGCAACCTATAGCGAGACCGTGGGGCGGGACGGACCAATCAGGTCCTTCCAAACTCCCGCCACAAGGGGCAACATAATTTGCATAGCCTAGGGTATATAAGACCCACTCTCGCAAGGTTAGTCAGATTAATTCTTCTTCAGCGACTTGCAATCGTTGAGCTCCGGATCGAAGCCTGCCGTCGACACGCACCCAGCTGAACACGCAACCTGAGGACGTCGGATTCTCCGCCTTCAGCCTGCCTTCCAGCTGCGCCATCCGGCACCATATCCTTTATACCTTCTGTTTTCTAAAACATTCAAAAAGAGCCGAGACGTTGATGCAAATGTCTCGTTCCTGCGCCTCGTGCAGAGGTTTCATCGCGGACGAGGATCGGCACATCATCTGCGTGTCATGTCTCGGACGAGACCACACGCAGGCTGCACTCAACCAGGGCGGCTGCCCTGAGTGCGACGAGCTGGCGCTGCAGACCCTTCGGGCTCGGCTCGCCAGCTTCGACTCGGATCCCGTCCCGTGCTCCCAGCCTCTAGAGCCACGGAAGAAAAAACGTCGCGACCAGAGGCCACCGGAGCGCTCTGACGAGCACACGCCGGGCATGTCCCCGCGTGCCTCGCCATCGCCCGTGTTGTTCGCCGACGAGCAGCACAGCTCCCCTCGCATGGCGGCTGCTGCTGTTTCGTTCGGCGGACCGGAGGAGGAAGAGGATGACAGCCTTTCCCTTGCTGCATCCGGGAGCGGGTGGTCGGACGCCGCCTCGGAGCACGCCACTTCGACGCGGACGGCTAGCGGCGTCATAACCTCAGTCGACGCTGAGCTTATGCGCTTGCTCACCAAGGCCGTGGACGACCTCGGCATTGACTGGTCTCAGCCCGAGGAGCCCACGAGAAGCCGTCTGGATGAGTGGTATTTCGAGAACCGCCGTCAACCTACCGCTCAAAGACCCGCTCCCTTCTTTCCAGAAGTCCACGAGGAGCTAACAAAATCGTGGAAGGCGCCATTTTCATCTCGCGCCAGATCCTCTTTTTCTCCAGCGCTCTCGGTAGTCAATGGCGCTCAGAAAAAAGGATATCAAGCCCTTCCTCCCCTCGAGGAGGCTGTCGCTGCACACCTTTGCCCGCCCTCCGCCAGAGGATGGCAGTCAAAGACCGTGCACCCTTCCAAGGCCTGCCGCACTACGTCCAGCCTCGCCGGTCGAGCATTCGCCTCCGCCGGCCAGGCGGCGTCAGCGCTACACTCCATGGCGGTTCTTCAAGTCTTCCAGGCCAAACTCCTCCGTTCCCTGGACGAGTCTGTTCCTGATAACGAGGCTCTGAAGGATCTGCGCGGCGCCACCAAGGCCAATGCTCAGGCGATCGGCAGATGCATGGCCAGCCTGACGGTGTTGGAGCGCCATTTATGGCTTAACTTAACGGAGATGAAGGACGCGGACAAGACCGCTTTCCTGGACGCGCCCATTTCGCCTTCAGGATTGTTTGGTTCCGCCGTGGTTGGGTTCACAGAGCGCTTCACTGAGGCACAGAAAACTTCGCAGGCAATGCGACATTTCCTGCCCAAGCGTTCCAGCTCCTCCGCTAGCCGTCAAGCTAAGGCTGGACCAGCCCAGCCCGCCAAGGCGCCGCCTTCAGCTCGCCACCCTCACGCGGCTTCCAAGCCCGGTCAGCGTTCCCGCTCTACGAGCCGCAGCAGACCGCCGGAGCGTCGAGGTCCACGACCCAGCAATGTGTCGAAACCTGAGCCTCCGAAGCCGTCCTAGCCAGAGGTATGAAGAGAAGGCGGATAGTGCCCGCTTCGGCCGGTGCACCGCCTCGCTCTCTTCCAAAACGTTCCCCAGCTCCCTTCAAGGCGGCTGGGAACGCCACATTCACAGCCAACGAGCCCGCAAGCAAGCGCGCTCGCCTGTACACAAACGCCGTTTTCACGGCGACCCATATGAGTCACAAAAAGAGCTTTTTCTCTGTAGGCAGTGTGCCAGCATTAAAGCATGTACCCCTACACTCAAGCACTCCCCCATGTTCCCCAGCCCCCTGCACTCAGGTGGCTGGAAACATTATTCTCACAGTCAACGAGCCCGCACTCAAGCGCGCTCGCCTGTACACAAGCACCAATCCTCTATGTCCCCCGGCCCCCTGCACTCAGGCGGCGGGAAACAATTCCCTCATAAGCGCCAGCTTAGCGCAAGGTTATCGGGCCACCGAGTCCCTGTTACTCAGCGACTCGCCCCACAGATTAATTCAGCCCCTGGCTTCGAAGGCCGAGGCCTGGCGGGCCATTCCCGGCATTTCGAAATGGGTGTTGAACATAATAGAACGAGGTTACTCGCTACAGTTTGCTCGCAGACCACCGCGCTTTCGCGCCATGGAAGAGACAACGGTGAGAAGCGACAAAAGTCACGTGCTTCGAACCGAGATATCAAAACTGTTAATAAAGGGAGCGGTAGAAGCCGTACACCCCTCACAGAGCGAGTCAGGCTTTTACAGCCGTTACTTCCTTGTACCAAAAAAGGACGGTGGTCTAAGACCCATCCTAGATCTCAGACATCTGAACAAAGCCCTTATGAGGCGCCCGTTCAGAATGTTGAGAATGAAACAAATCCTCGCGCACATTCGCCCGGGAGATTGGTTTTTCACTGTGGATCTAGAGGATGCCTATTTTCACATACAAATAGCCCCCCATCACAGGCCATTCTTGAGATTCGCCTTCGAGGGGAAAGCATACCAATACAAGGTGCTACCTTTTGGTCTATCTCTAGCCCCTCGCACGTTTACAAAGTGCATGGAAGCGGCGCTAACCCCGCTGAGGCTTCGGGGAATGAGAATTCTCAACTATCTCGACGACTGGCTCATAATAGCTCAGTCAGAGATACAGTTATTAAACCACAGATCTTGGCTTCTCAACCATTTACAATGCTTGGGACTCAGAATCAATGTGGCAAAGAGTTTATTGTCTCCCACACAGAAAGTTTCGTTTCTGGGAACAGTATTGGACTCAATGCAGATGAGCGCGCGGCTGACGTCACAGCGCGCGCTCTCTGTTCGGAACCGAGCGGTTTCCCTCAGGTCCGGTGCACACATTCCTCTCAAACACTTTCAGAGGATGTTGGGTTTCATGGCCTCGGCGGCGCCAGTTCTCAGACTGGGTCTGTTGCGCATGCGCCCCCTACAGCACTGGCTGAATCGCCGCGTTCCAGCTCACGCATGGCTTTCGGGCCGATTGCAAATCAAGGTAGACCACAGCTGTGTGTTAGCTCTGGCTCCTTGGAAAAATCCCGTCTGGTACAAGACGGGCGTGAGTTTGGGCACTGTTACGAAGTGGAAAGTTATCTCGACAGATGCATCCAACCTAGGTTGGGGAGCCCTTCACGAGGGCAGGCCGATCTCCGGTCTCTGGTCAGACTCGGAGAAGAGCCTTCATATAAACTGTCTAGAGATGAAAGCGGTCACGATATCGCTAAGAGCTTTCCTTCCGTACATAAAATACCACCATGTCCTGATCCGAACGGACAGCAGGTCGGTGGTAGCCTATATAAATCGCCAAGGCGGTCTGAGATCTATCGATCTGCACTCAATGGCGGAAGAAGCCCTAATATGGGCAGAGCACAATCTGAGCTCGCTGAGAGCGACTCACGTGCCAGGCATTCTGAATTTGGGTCCGGACATGCTGTCCAGGGGCAAAGTGTCCCCGGCAGAGTGGTCTCTTCACCCAAATATAATTCAGATAATTTGGGGCAAGTTTGGAGAGGCAAAAGTGGATCTTTTCGCCTCAAAAGACAATGCTCAATGCCGAATATATTTCTCCAAGCACGAGGATGCGTTGGCCCACGAATGGCCCAACCTTCCTCTTTATGCGTTTCCCCCAATCTCAATGTTACCTCAGGTCATAGAGAGGATCAGGGAGAGCAAATGCGCTGTGCTTTTAATAGCCCCGCTTTGGAGAAATCAACCTTGGTTCTCACTGCTGAGTCAGATGTCAGATGCAGCTCCGTGGCCGATCCCGCTGAGGAGAGATCTCCTCATAAAGGCGGAACGGCAGATCTGGCATCCCCGTCCCGATCTATGGGCGCTTCATGTTTGGCCCATCAACGGGTACATGAGAACCTTTCTGAAAGCATAATGAACACTATTACTGAAGCTAGAGCCCCCACAACTAGGCGGCTCTATTCAGGCAAATGGTCAGTCTTTTCAGACTGGTGTAAAGCGCGAAGTCTGACCCCACATGATTGTGCAGTGTCAGAGGTGCTTACATTTTTACAAGAGCTTCTGGACGCGGGTCGTTCCCCCTCCACGCTCAAAGTTTATGTGGCTGCTATAGCAGCGTATCACATTAAAGTGAACGGACTGTCACTAGGAAAGAGCGATCTCATTGTTCGCTTCCTTAAAGGGGCTAGAAGGCTTCACCCACCTCGCCCCCCTTGAGTCCCTATATGGGACCTGTCCACGGTCCTGGATGCCATGAAGAACTCTGCATTTGAGCCTCTGCATTCTGTGAGCTTAAAGCTCCTGTCACTAAAGACCGCTTTTCTGCTAGCGATTGCATCAGTTAAGCGAGTGGGTGATCTGCACGCGCTCTCTGTGAGCGCCTCGTGTCTGGAATTTGGGCCAAACGACTCCAAAGTCGTCCTCAAACCAAGACATGGATATGTACCTAAAGTGCTTTCAACTCCGTTCAGAGCACAGGTTATTTCACTTTCGGCACTTTCATCACAGTCAGATGAAATAGATGCTAATTTGCTCTGTCCTGTCAGAGCGCTGAGAATATACATAGAGCGTTCCGCTGCTTACAGGCAAACTGAACAGCTCTTTGTATGCTTTGGCGGACGCACCCGAGGGTGCGCGGTTACAAAGCAGACCCTGTCACGGTGGATAGTGGATGCTATCTCACTGGCCTATGAGTCTAAAGATCTCGGCTGCCCTTTAGGCATTAAAGCCCATTCTACTAGAGGCATGGCCTCTTCGTGGGCTTGGTCTACTGGCATTTCTCTGAATGATATCTGTGCGGCGGCAGGCTGGGCCTCCCCGTCCACTTTTATCAGATTCTATAATTTAGATGTTCCGGCTTTACAAGCTGGGCTTCTTGCTGTATGAACAGATTAACCCCTTAAGGCTCGATAAGTCCGGCCTGGGTTGAATATTGTATAAGTCATAAGCATATTCCTTATACGGCCCGAAGTGTCTGGCCACTCATTATTCCTGACCCGATTATGTCTGGTCTATACTTTATTGCACGAATATCGTGTTCATTCTCATGAGGACCCGACTCAGGTCTGGCCCATTCTGAATTATTGATATCATACTACGGGCCCACCTAGGTTGGCCTGGGTTTGGTGTCGTCGGCTTTAGAGCCGTTAAGCAAGCACGGCGTTTTGCATTGGTCCCCCATAGCGTTTTAGCAAAACGCAATACGAGAGTACTTTCGTAAGGGAACGTTTCGGTTACTAACATAACCTCGGTTCCCTAAGATGAGGGAACGAGTATTGCGTTTTGCTTGCCGTGCTTGCTCACTTGCTCAGGAGTCGCTTCAGTCGATTAACCTGACTAACCTTGCGAGAGTGGGTCTTATATACCCTAGGCTATGCAAATTATGTTGCCCCTTGTGGCGGGAGTTTGGAAGGACCTGATTGGTCCGTCCCGCCCCACGGTCTCGCTATAGGTTGCTGCAGTTGCAGCGGCACAGCCAATCAGCACGCAGCTGCTTCCTGCTGAGAGTTGTGCAGCTGCACTGCGTATAGAAGGTATTTTTGGATAAAAATTTGCTTCAATATCTCAAGGAAAGGAATTCCCCCATAGCGTTTTAGCAAAACGCAATACTCGTTCCCTCATCTTAGGGAACCGAGGTTACGTTAGTAACCGAAACGTTTTCACTGGCGTCTCGTCTCCATGATGTTTTCTAGTTTTCACTGGCGTCTCGTGGCCATGATGTTTTCTAGTTTTCACTGGCGTCTCGTGGCCATGATGTTTTCTAGTTTTCACTGGCGTCTCGTCTCCATGATGTTTTCTAGTTTTCACTGGCGTCTCGTCTCCATGATGTTTTCTAGTTTTCACTGGCGTCTCGTGGCCATGATGTTTTCTAGTTTTCACTGGCGTCTCGTCGCCATGATGTTTTCTAGTTTTCACTGGCGTCTCGTGGCCATGATGTTTTCTAGTTTTCACTGGCGTCTCGTCTCCATGATGTTTTCTAGTGTTCACTGGCGTCTCGTCTCCATGATGTTTTCTAGTTTTCACTGGCGTCTCGTGGCCATGATGTTTTCTAGTTTTCACCGGCGTCTCGTGGTCATGATGTTTTCTAGTTTTCACTGGCGTCTCGTCTCCATGATGTTTTCTAGTTTTCACTGGCGTCTCGTGGCCATGATGTTTTCTAGTTTTCACTGGCGTCTCGTGGCCATGATGTTTTCTAGTTTTCACTGGCGTCTCGTGGCCATGATGTTTTCTAGTTTTCACTGGCGTCTCGTGGCCATGATGTTTTCTAGTTTTCACTGGCGTCTCGTGGCCATGATGTTTTCTAGTGTTCACTGGCGTCTCGTCTCCATGATGTTTTCTAGTTTTCACTGGCGTCTCGTCTCCATGATGTTTTCTAGTTTTCACTGGCGTCTCGTGGCCATGATGTTTTCTAGTTTTCACTGGCGTCTCGTGGCCATGATGTTTTCTAGTTTTCACTGGCGTCTCGTCTCCATGATGTTTTCTAGTTTTCACTGGCGTCTCGTGGCCATGATGTTTTCTAGTTTTCACTGGCGTCTCGTCTCCATGATGTTTTCTAGTTTTCACTGGCGTCTCGTGGTCATGATGTTTTCTAGTGTTCACTGGCGTCTCGTCTCCATGATGTTTTCTAGTTTTCACTGGCGTCTCGTGGCCATGATGTTTTCTAGTTTTCACTGGCGTCTCGTGGCCATGATGTTTTCTAGTTTTCACTGGCGTCTCGTGGCCATGATGTTTTCTAGTTTTCACTGGCGTCTCGTCTCCATGATGTTTTCTAGTTTTCACTGGCGTCTCGTGGCCATGATGTTTTCTAGTTTTCACTGGCGTCTCGTGGCCATGATGTTTTCTAGTTTTCACTGGCGTCTCGTGGCCATGATGTTTTCTAGTTTTCACTGGCGTCTCGTCTCCATGATGTTTTCTAGTTTTCACTGGCGTCTCGTGGCCATGATGTTTTCTAGTTTTCACTGGCGTCTCGTGGCCATGATGTTTTCTAGTTTTCACTGGCGTCTCGTGGCCATGATGTTTTCTAGTTTTCACTGGCGTCTTGGAGCAATAAGTGGGCGTATCGTATTCAAATAACTTGACAAGTTGACGTCATCTAGTCAGAGAAAAAGCTTCGGTCTTCTAACGATTCTTAAAAATGACTCAGAGTCGACTCTTACTTTTGAAAGAAAATAACTATATATACGGTGCACTGTCATATTTCAAACTTTGCAGGATGTTTTTGTTCACTTAGATCTATGTTACACACTACATGAAAAGTAAATTTCAAAATTCCATGATAGGTGCTCTTTAACTAGGGGCCTGTCCAAATACCCACACTTACGGTCTTGGCCACTTGAGAGCACATGCACGCTATAGGAAAATAAGTGTGCAAGACTGTCCCATGTCTTAAAAATGCCAAAGTGCCGCGCCTCGATCCCAAATACTGCTTCGGAGTGGTATTCAAAGCTATGCGTATCCCATCATGCATCATGTTCGGGAACTCATGTGCCCTGATATCGTGAGATCTCCAGTACAACATTCCACTTTAAGTTAAATTAATTCGATATTGCATATAATTTGGTAGTAAAATATAAATTGTTGCACATTTTATTTGTGCAAAGATGAGTAGGCTGTGTGTATTTTGTTCATTTGCTACTGCTTTTTATCACTTAATTAGAAGCACCGCAATTGTTAAATTGTGTCTTCTGTTACATGGGGACTACTGAACAGACATTTAGATGTTTATTTTAAAATGCAAAGTATTGAAAATCAAAATAAAGCTCTGCAAACACCACTTAAAGTGTGTCCCATCGGGTATTCAAAAGTTCTACACACACTTGCAGACGTCTTGAACACTTGGGCCAAATACAGGAAATGCGTCATGTAATTAGACGAGTGGTCAAGTGTGGGTATTTGGACAGACCCTAGTATTAATGAAAGACTGAGTAATGTGTTGCACTCTTTGACCAGTTGGGGTCACTACAGCTCCCATCTGTATTTGTTCCATTCTGGTTTGTTTAGATATGCTTGGGTTGTAATTGATTTTTTGAAAGTACCAATATTTCATGCAGGATATTACAAAAACATTTTTTCCTCCCAAAGCTGAATGTACTGTACGGTAAGCTCTGAATATGTCGTTGGACACCCGTAAGGCCTCCGTTCATCTTTAGGGATTTTATTGTCGTCTTAATCCAGAATATCTGTGTTTTTCTCCCACCACCCGTGTAAAAATCTCCAGCCGAATGACCTAACTTAATTACTGTTTGACAAACACCAAGGTCGTGTGGTTCCGTCTGAATCCACATCTCTGAGTTTTCAATAATAGATCACTTCAGAATTCACTGTTTATATCCTTTTTGGCCACTGCAGAGCACCGTGCGGCTGTGCTTCGCTGTTATTTGGATGCATTTTAAAGATCTAGACCTTTATTACTGAAATATTGGCAAGTATTTACAAGAGCAAGATATTTCATCACCGCTCAAAAAAAAAGAAAGAAAGAAAAGCACGTAAACATTTGAAATGTGCCGTTATAACGGCAGCAATTATATATGTTAAAATAACGGCAGCATTATGATTGCCTCATAAGCGAATAAGAGGCTGTATTCACTTATTTCCGCTCATTTACATGTGGAATAAAATGACATCCTTTATTTTGAGATTAAAATACAAGACATAAAAACATTTTAACTATAATGTGGGTCTAATTTTAAACAGATTTAAATAATTAAATAATAATTTGGATATTATTTTCCTATTATTAAATTAAATACGCATTTATTCTTATTAAGACATTTGGAAAAACTTTTATTACATTGAAGTGGAAAATAAAACGGGTGTTGTGGAAAAAGATGGGGAGAAATGTGGCCACAAAAATCACAGGAAAAAACACCACAAACCTTAAGAGACATCTCAATGTTTTTATTTATTTTATTTAAATGTATGTGTGTGTACTTCTAACATGTTTAGTTGGTAAAATAAATATGTTGTCACTTCAAATCAGAGCATCTTCCGTGTCTGGAATGGATGTATTCTTGACTCTGTAAGGTAACAATAATATAATAAGATAACATTGTTTGAAATGGGTTTGGCTAAAAGAAGATTTTGGTTTTGTCTATAATATGTACTTATACTATATTGACTGGGTTAAATAGAATTGCATTACTAAAAAGAGACTAAAATACAATTTTCATTGACTAAAACTTGACTAAATGTCATCAGTTTTCTTGACTAGACTAAAAAGAGTATGAACGTGACTAAAACTAATAAAAACTAAAATGACAGCTTGACACAAAGACTAGACTAAAGCTAAAATTAAAACAGGCCGCCAAAAACAACTCTAATTGGCAGCAATGAAATTTACACTCTCAAGACCCTTAAAAGGTACTAAAGACGTCGTTACAAACCGCATCTCTCTACAGTGGCTCTACAATAACTTTATGAAGCGACGAGAATAGTTTTTGTGCGCAAAAAAAATCAAAATGACGACTTTATTCAACAAATTCTTGTCTTCCGTCTGGGCCTCTGATGTGAACTCATGAAGCACCGCGACGCATGCGCGAGAATATGACGTGCACTTTTTCGTTTCTCACGGTTTGGGCATCCAGGAAATGCACACTTTAGCCCCATTTTGAGCACTACGCCAAGACCTAAAGCACGATCAATGTGGAATTCAACAGCTTAGATACGGCACGTCTTCCTCTGCTTGTAAACAAAGCTCCTCACTTCCAGCTCTACGTCATATTCTTGCGCATGTGTCGTGAGTTCTCGTCAAAGGCCCAGACGGAAGAACTTGTTGAATAAAGTCGTTATTTTTCGTTAAAAAGTCGTTTTGGTTTTTTTCTTGTTTTTTTTTTTACTATATTCTCGTCGCTTCATAAAATGATTGCAGAACCACTTTACCAGTGTTAATTTCGTTGACGAATAATTTTCGTCATAATTTTCGTCAACAACTTTTTTTCACTGACGAAAACGAGACGATAACTAAATAAAAAATGACGAAAACCTACTGTCATTTTCATCAACAAATAAAAACGAGAGGAGAATGTTAGTGAGGGTGGATTAGGGAAGAATCCAGTCAGAACTGATGATCTGTGTCACAGATGAGCACATTTGATCTGAACTGATCTAACCGCTGGAAAACACGGCTCATCCCCAATCCAGCTCCAGAGCGGCTCAATCAATCAATAACACACATTTATGCCAGGCAATTGATTATGAACTAATGCTGATGAATAATGACAATGTTTACTTTACCATGTTTATATAGATATATGTTTTAGACGGTTGTAACAACGAATATTTTATCTCCTGAACTTGAATGAGCTCCTGCAACTGCAATAGAGGCGCAGACATTTCAAAATAAGAGTCAATGTGTGTTTCGAGCTTGTTTGTAATTAAAAGTCACGCATTATATATTTGTTTTTGGTTACACAATAAACTATATTTAATTTCATTCCCATTTAATTCATAGTCAGGAGGAATAACCAGCGTTTGACACATATTCAATAAAGTATCAGGGTTATAATAGTTCACTAAAACCTTTAAAACATATTCATTACTTGAAATTAAATAAATGTTAACTGAAATTAAATAAATAAATAAACAAACTTATTTGAAGCTTTGGCTTAACCTGATATGGCCAACTGACTAAAACAGAAATACAACGTTATAAAAACTATATAGATGTTTTTAAAAAAACAGACAAAAAAGTTTATTTTTAATGTCAAAAACAAAATGATGTCAAAATGTCAGTTCAAGTGTAATGCTTAAATGCTTATTGTATTACAATTTAACCAAACTCATTAGATTTTAGTCGACTAAATCTACTGTATATTTAGTCGACTAAAATCGTATGATATTTAGTCGACTAAAACTAAAAACAATTCCGGTGACTAAAATATGACTAAAACTAAATGGCATTTTAGTCAAAAGACTATGACTAAAACTAAATCAAAATTTGCTGTCAAAATTAACACTGCACTGTAGTGAGATGGACTTTGTTACGACGTCTTTAGTACCTTTTATGATTCTTGAGAGAGGAAATGTTGTTGAGGCCTTTCTGAGCCATCGGATTTCAACTAAAATATCTTCATTTGTGTTCTGAAGATGAACGGAGGTCTTACGGGTGTCGAACGACATGAGGGTGAGTAATTAATGACAGAATTTTCATTTTTGGGTGAACTAACCCTTTAAGCCTTAAATTTGTAGGTATGATGAATTAGGCTGTTCTAGTCATTTCAACTTCTCCTGGTCTAGTTGAATCTCTTAGGAATAAAAAAAATGTAATTGAAATTGGTCAAATTATTTTGTTGACTTACAATAAAGGAAAAACATGAATTGCTATGATTATTGGTCATAAAAAAAAATGTTTTACAATGAAAGGAATAGTTTGGTGACGAATGAGGAAACGTGGAGGATAGAGCAGAAGAAAACTTGGTTCTCGCGAGAACTAGCATGTTCTCACCATACACAGGACAGTTGGCGGAAGTTCGAGATTACAGTTTGTAAAGTTTTAAATATGGATATTTTTTCTTACACAAACCCATCAATTCGCTTCAGAAGGCCTTTATTAATCCCCGGAGCCGTGTGGAGCAGTTATATGATGGGTAGATGCACTTTTATGGACTTCAAAAACAGAGCAACTATTACTGCCATTATAAAGCTTGGATTAACCAGGACGTTTTTAATATAACTCTGATTGTGTTCGTCTGAAAGAAGAATGTCAAATACACCTAGGATGACTTGAGGGAGAGTAAATCATGGGATTTTGTTTTTGTTTTTTTGGTGTTAACTATCCCTTCAACCGCATATAATATCCACATCTGGAACCGATAAGGACAAACAGCGTCATAAAGAAGTCCATTGACCCGAAACCCATTTTAGGCTCTTTTGGAGCTTGACAGTCATTGTTTGAAAAAGAACATTCGGCTAAATGTCTGCTTTTGTTTTCTGTTGAAGAAAGTCAAATAGGTTTACACTATAACAAATAGAAATTAATACTTTTATTCAGCAAGAATGTGACAGTTAAAGGGGTGGTTGATTGCCACCTTTTTACAAGATGTAAAATAAGTCTCTATCCTCTAGTGTGTATGTGAAGTTTTAGCTCAAAATACCCCACAGATCATTTTTATAGCATGTTAAAATCGCCACTTTTTGAAGGGTGAGCAAAAAGCTGCTGTTTTTGTGCGTCCCTTTAAATGCAAATGAGCTGCTGCTCATGGGGCGGAGCTTGAAGAGCTCCAGTTAGCAGCTCTGATTACCTCATGCAGACACACAATGAACCTGTTCAGCCTTTTATGATCAAACCGGAGTCGGACAATGATGGAGAGACTCAAGAAGAAGTGACAACATGTAGAACGAGACAGGACGTTTCTGAAGGGATAGTTGACGAATTTATGAGTTAACGATCTTCAGTCATTGATTAGCATATTCTGTCATGATAATCTCACCCCCTTTGGTGTGTGTGTTCCCGGGGGCGGGGTTTATGTAAATTTCAGGGTTAGTGATGTCACTAACCCGGGAGGAAGCCCGTTGTAGTCCTTAATAAAATAAAATAAATAAAATAAAATATCTCCCTTTGCTTTGAACTTTGAGCGTCATAACTTTGCAGATGTTGTTTATGCTCAAACAGCGACACTACACACTCACTAAAGTTAAAAAAGTCAAATCATTATCAACCACCCCTTTAAGACATTTATAATGTTACAACAAGGGATTTCTATTTCAAATAAATGCTGTTGTTTTGAACTTTCTATTCATCAAAGCATCACAGTATCACAGTTTACATGGAAATATGAAGCAGCAAAACTGTTTTTTTAAATTGATAATAATCATAAATGTTTCTTGAGGATGATTTCTGAAGGATCATGTGACACTGAAGACTGGAGTAATGATGATGAAAATACAGCTTTGATCACAGGAATACATTACATTTTACTATACATTCACAAAGAAAACTGTTATTTTAAACATATTCACAATATTACAGTTTTTACTGTATTTTTATCAGATAAATGCAGCCTTGGTAAATCTTACAGACCCCAATCTTTTAAACAGTAAGCTAGTGTATAATGACATGGAGGTGCATGTTTTTCGTTTTGAACCGTTTCTTCAGTAAATGAAAGGGTGTGTGCAGTGGGAAAGTGATGTTACATGTGGAGTGTGTATATATAGCCAGTATAAATAGCCTCTCCAGGGCTGAGATTGATTTTGCCTCTGGACTGTACTGGATCTAATCCAGAGCTGCTAAGCCTCACGATCTTTGATCTTCTGCCGGGAAAAGCCGCTGTCCTTCCTTCGGTCAGGGCCTCTCGAGAATAGTTGTTGTTCTTTCCGTTCTGATGTGGAGCCTTCCTGATCTGGACTATCCAAAGGAAACTGGTTATCTAGTCTCAAACCACGACAATGGAGCAGCTTCCACCAGCAGAGGTCATGTGTTCACATCAGGCTTTATTAGTGAAGAAACCTCCATCCTCTCAGGCAGAAACGAGGCACCTTCAAGCTCTGAAACACTACATAGGCAACTGCCTTTTAACCCTCTGGTGCTCTTCGTTTAGGGGTTGCATTGGTTGTCTTCCCGGTCATAAGTGACCGGACACCTAAAAATTAAACTTCCTCCACCCCAGTAAAACCAATGCAATTTATTTTTTTTCAATAATATTTTTTCTTTTTAATATTGTATTTTGAGAGGATTTGATGGTATTTTTTTTTATATTTATGCAATGATTATGGTCTATTTTTGCCATTGAAAATTATACCTTTTTTTTTATTTGTAATTAAAAAAATATATATATTATTATTGCAGTATTTCAGGTTAAAAAAGAGACTAGGCCTTCAAAATATTTTTTTTGGAAGGCAGATTAGCGCCCTGTTTTGGAATTATTTAAGGAATCCTGCAACCATGGGTGTAACCACTAGAGGCCTCTATGGAGAGGCTTGAGAATTCCCTAGTTCTGTTTTGAACACATTTATTGATTTTTTTTGTTGTTGATGGATTTGAATAAATATTAAAAAAATCTCAAAGACTATTTATTATAAAGTTTTAGATATTTTTTTGTTTGTTAGAAATATTGATTTTTTTCTTCTGTGAATTTGTGTTTTTGCAGATTTCCCATTCATTTCCTATGGTGGTCATTTTTGACCGAAGAGCACAAGTGGGATTGTTTTTTTTACGACCAATCAGCATGCTCGAATCATGCCCTCAATCTTTCCGTGTGTTAACATACCTAATACTAGAAAAGTCACCAAGTTTCATATTTTTCCAATGAAGCTGTGATTTAAAAAAATTCAAAAAGTGGTTCATAGGCTCAGTTTTTCATAGGTGTGTGTGTGTATAAGTGTGTGCGTGTGTGTGTGTGTGTGTGTGTGTGTGTGTGTGTGCGTGTGTGTGTGTGTGTGTGTGTGTGTCAATATCACACTCTTGATGTTTTAGAGTGTCACCCCTTTACTGCTGTGTACTTTTTTTCAGCATTGTGGCTGATTTGTAGATTATACACACAAATATTCAGTGAATGTTTGTGTTTTTGCCGATTTCCCATTCATTTCCTATGGTCGGTCATTTATGACCAAAGACAATGACCAATTAGCATGCTCGAATCATAACCCCAATTTTTTTTAGTGTGTTTACATACCTAATGCTAGAAAAGTCACCAAGTTTCATATCATTCCGATGAAGCTGTGATTTTTAAAAGTTCAAAACAGAAAATTTTCCGGTCAGAAATGACCAAAGAGCACCAGAGGGTTAAGAAGCACCTGCTGAATTGAAATGCTCTACAGCGACATGAAGCACTCGGATGGCTCAACTTACACTCAGAATTGAGTTTGGCATTAGCACGTTTGCTCATTTAAAGGGGTCCTATAATGCCCCTTTTTACCAGATGTAAAATATGTCTCTCATGTCCCCAGAGTGTGTAGCTCAAAATACCCCACAGATCATTTTTATAGCATGTTAAAATTGTAACTTTTTGCGGGTGAGAAAAATGCAAATTAGCTGCTGCTCTCGCCTCCTTTCAAGTACTACAAACAGTGTGGGAAATGCTGATATAAAGCTGTTCTGAATGAAACTAAGCCTGATGATTCTGTTGACAGGTCACAGGTCACTTCACAGAGGACTTCCTGTTTAATGCGGCCATCTCTCGGCTCATGGGCCTGACCAACACACTCTCAGTAAGTCGACTGTCTTTCAGAATAATGTGCTTGGAAATTCAACTGATCGATTGAGCTTTGTGAACGTCCCGTGCTCTCTCTCTGACTGTAGCAAGCCTCGGCTCGGGTGGTTCTGCACAGCGTGGAGTTCGAGGAGGCTCTGGCGGCGCTCTGTGTGATGGCGGCTCCCATGTGTCCACACTTAGCTTCTGAACTTTGGGCAGGTATGACAGACTCGCCCCCCTCAACATTCACTCATCCTCATGTTTCCAAAGCCGTAAAGTTCAATAAAAGTGAGTTAGAAAATAACAAACAAATTACAAACATAGATAAATACAATAAGAGAAACATACAACAGAAATAAGCAGAGCGTTATCTTTTTCAGGTAAATCTAATCTTTTCCGGACGCTAGTTATTTTAGGGCGCTTTCACACCTACCTTGTTTGGTCCGGATTTTCGGACTTTTCAGTTTGGTCCGAGTCAAAATTACAGGTCCAGACCAAACAGACGAAATTTGGTCTGACGAAAAGAGGTCGTCTCAGTCCGGATCAAACTGAACAAAGGTTTGGTTCGTTTCTAGTGTGAAAGCATTTTCAGGAAGTTCCTGTTTATTTTTTATATTATAATGTTATTTTTTTTCATTTTCATCTAGGCTACCTTGATTATAAAAAGTGAAAATATGCGCAATATGTCAGAAGACAGAAGGTCAGAAATGATTTTGAAATAAATTTTGTATGATTTTGCTTAGAAAGCCTTTCTTTAATGTGAATTTCGGTTTGTATAAATTGCATTAGGGATCGACCGATATTGTTTTTTTTTTTGTGCCGATGCCGATTTTTTTTCATCAGCCTTAGCCGATAAGCGATACGAGCTGCCGATTTTCTTGAGCCGATATTTGGAGCCGATACTGCTTTTGCTCCCTCAATTTACAACATAAAAATGACACCATGATCAGGATGAAAACAATTTAAAATTTACAATTTAAAAAAAGGAACATTTATTGAACTAAAAAAAACTATATTTAACAAATAGTAAAAACAGGTGAGGTAGAACAAGAAGAAAATAAAAGAGTTCAGTGGTGAAAATAAATTCTGAAAATAAATATTTAAGCATAAATAAAATAATTACACTATTGCTCACAGTATCAACAAGCAAGCAGCATAATAAAGTGCACACTGACTGTACTATACTTCATTTAAAACTATTTACAACCTAGTCATTTAATGGTTACACTAATAATAAAAAATAAGTAAAAAATAACCCAAGTTGGGTTGAATATGGACTAACCCAGCAATTGGGTTGTTTTGACCCAGCGGTTGGGTTAAATGTTTGCTTAAAACAACCCAATTGCTGGATTAGTCCATTTTCAACCCAACTTGGGTTATTTTTAACCCAGCATTTTTTAGAGTGTAGGTGCACTTTCCTTAATCTCTTGTAGAGAAACACCAGCGGTAATTCAGGAAAAAATCTCCCAATGCTCCACGTGAAACTTCAGTCTTTCCACCTTTTACCATCGTGTCAATTCTCAATTGATTTTGATTAATATGCGCGAGGGAGAGCAAGAGAGTTTGAAGACGGTGAGAGCTGCCCTGTGGACGCCTGTCTGTAAATAATGCAGGGGAAAAAATATTGGTGAACGCAGCAGCCTTACATCGGCCGATACACGTAAAAATACGCAAATATCGGCCGATATATCGGTCTAACACTAAATTGTATCTTAATTTTAATAAACGTTTAATCAGATAATTGCCTAATTGCCAATAAACCCAAACTCAGCAGATACTTGTCTCACAAATATGAAAAATATGTGTATAGAAAGCTTGAAATGTCCACTTTTAAACGTAATGAAAAGAAAATAGTCAAGCAATGCGCCCGGTTCAATAGTGGCAAAGATATGCGTCCGTTCATTCACTCTTGTCAAAGACGCTGACGTCAGACGCACGTACATTTACAAACCAATCACTGTCCAGATGCAACTCACATAGATGAAGACGAGTGGACACAAGTGAGTCATGTAAAGTTCTTTAGTGCGCTCGTATAATTGCAATGTGAAACCAAACCAAAACTAACCGAATGTGTAAAATGTATCAAAACATGAACTTCGGTTCGGACCTTGGTGCGGACTTTCAGGTGTGAAAATGCCCTTAGTCTATAAAGTTTTAAATATGGGTATTTTTCTTACACAAACGCATCGCTTCGCTTCAGAAGGCCTTTATTAACCCCCGGAGCCGTGTGGAGCAGTTGTATGATGGATAGATGCACTTTTATGGTGGATAGATTCACTGCCATTATAAACCTTGGGTGAGCCAGGACTTCTTTAATATAACTCTGATTCGTCTGAAAGAAGAAAGTCATATACACCTAGGATGACTTGAGGGTAGGGTTGGGAATTGTGAGAAATTTTCCGGTTCCGGTTCTGGTTCCGCCTAACGATTCCGGTTCCATTAAAATTATTAAACAAATAGTGGTAAAGGAAAAAGGCACAATACGCAACTCAAACAATCCTTTTTGTGTTTATTACTTTCTCTCAAATTAATTTACAGGTTGGCAATATCAAAAAAAGTCCTGTATTGAACATATATTACAGTATTAATTAAGCCATTCTTGCAAAAAAAATGTTTACTTACGGACATTAAAATTAAATATGTTCCAATGAACACCTCTGAAATTGTCTTATTACATTTTCTCTCTCTGTCTCTGAATAAAACCAAGTTATAAATTATATTTATTAGTTATATTTATTAATTAGTTGTATATTAAGTTAATAGTAATTCAGTTATTCAGTGAACTTGTAAATAATAAATGGTAATTCAGCATTACATGTAATTCTCTCTCTCTCTCTCTATATATATATATATATATATATATTAGGGCTGTCAAAAGATTAATCATGATTAATCGCATCCAAAATAAAAGTTTGTGTTTACATAATATATGTGTGTACTCTGTTAATTATTATTTATATATAAATACACACACAAGCATGTATATATTTAAGAAAAAAATATTATTTTTATATATAAAACTTTTATATATATATATATATATTGTAGATTTTATAAATGTATATTCAGTATATACATGCAAATATTTCTTAAATATATACATGAATGTGTGTGTATTTATATATAAATAATAATTAACAGAGTACACACACATATATTATGTAAACACAAACTTTTATTTTGGATGTGATTAATTGCGATTAATCTTTTGACAGCCCTAATATATATATATATAACATGCAAATGTGATACATTTTGCTTCATCGTCACTCATTCTTTGGAAATGAATCCTGTGACTCTCTTCACCATGCGAAAATATCTGACGCAAAAGCGTGAATGTGTAGCGCGAGGGCTTTCAGTGCTGAACTGCGTTAATTGGTTGCACTCCTGGAAACGTAATTAATATTCATGATGAGGTGAGCTGTCGCTCGCTATTAAAGGATACGCTCCCAGCGTTTCACACACACATTGCACCAGAACCGTTTTCGGAACCGAAACTTTGGAATTCCCCGCGGTTCTGGTATTTTTCAAAAATCAGTATCGGTTCTGCATAAGAACCGGTTCTCGGTTTCCAACCCTACTTGAGGGTGAGTAAATCATGGGCTAATTTTCATTTTTGGCTGAACTGTCCCTTTAAGACACTGCAGAGATAACATGTCACATCCTGAAGTCACGTGTCTTTACGGGATGTGTGTGAACGCATGCACAGAAAATCACTGGCAGTGTGAATGAACCAAAACCAAACAATCCCGGGACACATTATCAGTGTATTTTCCAGAACCTCAGTGTGAAAGGGGCTTTTGTGTTCACGATGTGCAGTCACAAAGTGGCATCTCATCTTGTTATCTTCAATCCGAGGGCGAGATATGCCTCGTCACATTTGACTGAATGCAACAAAGCAACATTAAGCAGACAGTTAAGGGTGCTTTCACATCTCTAGTTCGGTTCATTTGGTCCGAACCAAGGGCAAACAATTATACATTGTAGCATTTCTCAGCTTTTTTGGTTCCTTTTCACACCACACTGATTGCTTTGGTCCGAACCAGTTGAAACTAACCAAAATGCAGTCACATGACAACATCCACATCACTCATTGGCCATGGCGTATTTCCTAAACTGCGACTGCGCAGGCTGGTTTTGTCCCTGGCCATAATCTATTACATTGTTTGTATACACCACAATATGCAAACAATGCATTTCTATAATGAAGCGTGGATCTGGCTTGAAAACAATGTTCTAATGCGCTACAAACGGCGAGCGCGCATCGCTCGTCACTTCAAGCGGAGTTCGCGCTGTTCTTGTGAGTTTTCGAAAGTTGGGACCTAATATCAGGCCCGTAGCCAGCCTAGTGAAAGAGGGTGCTCTTTTTGCCCAAAAAGTGGACCTTTTTCACATCATATTTACTACAATGTTGTCAAATTACTAACCAAGATCATGTACCACCTTTTTCAGTCCAAACACACACTGTTATTTGGCATCAAAACTTCCCCACAAAGTTTAAATCACAAATTCACGTGACAGAACTCGAAGGTAACGTGTGTTTGTTTCATGTTGTGAAACATGAAGTTTTGAAGAAGACACTAAATGTACATTTGTAGGATCACTAACGTATAATTGGTCAGGAAACAGGTGCTTTAATTACTTGGCCTATACTTTGCTGCAAACACACACACTCCCCAGGTAGTTAGGGGGTTTCGGGGGGCATGCTCCCCTGAGAAATATTAGTTTTCTCTGATCTACATATGTGCATTCTAATACGCTTGAAGGCCAAAAAAATTATGAGAAATAGCTTTAAAACCAAGTCAGGGCAGTAGATTATTTGTCAATTCCTGCTCTCTCTTCATCTCCATCACTCTTTCTTTTTTCTCTCATTCTCCTTATCTTGCTCTCTCTTCCCCTCCTAAAGCAGTCAACAAAACATAGGGGCAATTTATATTTAGAATATATTTTTATTAATCACTTTCTAAGTTTTTTTAAAAATTCATTCACAATATGTACACATTCATTATTAATCATATGCTTTATATGAAGAAAAGGGATTTGTTAATGTTTCTTGTCCTCTCACATTGACAGTTGCTAATTATTACATTAAATCACGTAAATTATATACGTAGGGTCCTCATTATTAGATAACAAGTCAAGAATATGATTTTCCTATTTATATACCTATTTTAAATTAAATATGGCAAAATTAGACAAAGGTTTATTAGTTTGCCTGATTATTTTTATCTGTAGTTTTAGGGCGCTTTCACACCTACCTTGTTTGGTCCGGATTTTCTGACTTTTCAGTTTGGTCCGAGTCAAAATTACAGGTCCAGACCAAACAGACGAAATTTGGTCCGACGAAAAGAGGTCGTCTCAGTCCGGATCAAACTGAACAAAGGTTCGGTTCGTTTCTAGTGTGAAAGCATTTTCTGTATGGTTCATACTTTCAGACCATTTACAGGAAGTTCCTGTTTATGTTTAAATATTATAATGTTATTTTTCAATTTAATCTAGGCTAAAAGATGCGCAATATGTCAGAAGACAGAAGGTCAGAAATGATTTTGAAAGAAATTTTTGTATGATTTTGCTTAGAAAGCCTTTCTTTAATGTGAATTTCGTTTTGTATAAATTGTATCTTAATTTTAATAAACGTTTAATCAGATAATTGCCTGAATTTAATAAATAAGAAGCAAATAGTCTATAGCAGACAATAATCGCGGGAGCGATCACATGCTTTGCACATGAACTGGAGCGCGTCTCAAATAAACCCAAACTCAGCAGATACTTGTCTCACAAACATGAGAAATATGTGTATAGAAAGCTTGAAAATGTATAATAGTCAAGCAATGCGCACTGTTCAATAGTGGCAACGATATGCGATATGTAAAGTTCTTTAGTGCACTCGCATGATGGCAATGTGAAACCAAACCAAAACTAACCGAATGTATAAAATGTATCAAAACATGAACTTCGGTTCGGACCTTGGTGCGGACTTTCAGGTGTGAAAATGCCCTAACATTTAATTCCTAAAACAGCTGCTAAATATGAAATGTTTAGTTTAGCTACTTGCATCTTATCTCGCACTTTATGAGCGTTTACTGAAGCGTCGCGCTGGAATTTCAGTGAACATAAAGCCCGCCTACTTTGTTTTGATTGGTCCTCTTAAATGTTTGACGAGGCAGCTCAGAGGAGAAGATCTTGGTGCTGTGCAATATCTGCTGCATTAAAGTAATACTATAGGCAATTATTTCACAACATTTATTGCCTACACATCGGAAAAATACAGGGGTCCGGAGTCTAATTATTGGCCGTCCTTTCTTAAAATAACACCTGTTTATTACAAAAAACAGACTTAAATTCTGGACCTTTGGCAGTTATGCCTACGGGCATGAATATGGTCATCAGACCAAATTTCTATGAGTCTCCGCCCCTCCTCACTTCTCCAAGTTTGTCCGCGAGAATAAAAACTAGATGTCTTACGGCGGAGTCTCTACCGTCATCACCGGCGGCCATCTTGACACAGGCAGGGCTCTGTGGTTCCTGATGATCTGCAAGAACACGAATACTCTTATCTCACTGAAATCTTGACGGATTTACAAATGGTTTGGTCAACGTTATTAACGTGGCTATAATTATGGATGCTTGAACAAATTATGAATATTTTTTCATAAGTATGCAGTGTCATAACTACATCTCTGAAATTTATAACAAACCAAACAGTTTGAAAATCGGTAGAAAATTTAGCAAGTTATGGTTATTTAAAAAGTACATGCACCATTAAAACACAATGTTATGAGTGAGCGAGCTGACTGTGACAAGATGGCCGCCAGGTGCTGACGTCGACCTCCATTGGCCAGCAGCGCGGACGAGACATCTAGCCTTTATTATGTATATCAATGGTGCAAACTGTCAACAAACACGTCCTCATCCCATAATGCACAGCGCAGCTGACTATGGCAGCTGGTTTAGTCCAAAAATGATCAGTACTTTTACAGATCACGTTCCCAAACGAACCACACCAAAGGGGAAAACAACTCTAGTACGATTCAACCCAACTAAATGAGGCAGGTGTGAAAGCAGCCTAATACTCATGACTGCTAGTTGACATGTTGGTAAAGTTACTCATAGTTAGTCAAATGTCTAAATTGGACCATCCAAATAAAGTGTTACCTATTGGTGATTCATAAACTCAGTATCCGGTTTGCTGCGTCAGTGCAAATTAAATTACAGATTGTTCTGACTGAACTCTGAATGTCTGAGTGGTGCTTTCTGATAAACACAAAATGGATTGAGGTAAATAAAACTGACTCAGGATGAAAGTGAATAATTGTGAGCTGGGTGAAAAGTCGTGGAAATGCTAGTGGTGAGGAGAAAAGGAAACTGTTGGCCCCTGTTGTCCATTCCCTCATATCCCGCTATTGTCACACACACACACACACACACACACACACATGCAGAGACTTTGTGTCTGTCCCCTGAGGAGAGAAATGTACACACGCTCTGATAACTGATGCTGAGCAGAACACACAAGATGTGTAACCATGTGACAGATCGTTTCTTGTTAAGGGTGTGTGTGTGTGTGTGTGTGTGTGTGTGTGTGTGTGTGTGTGTGTGTGTGTGTGTGTGTGTGTGTGTGTGTGTGTGTGTGTGTGTGTGTGTGTGTGTGTGTGTGTGTGTGTGTGTGTGTGTGTGTGCGTGCGTGCGTGCGTGCG
>NC_137108.1:5446793-5704293 GCF_949357685.1 Gobio gobio | reverse complement strand
CCCGACATACACCCTTGCACACTCATACACACACACAGAATTGTTAGCACAACATAATGACACACACACACACACACACACACTCATTCACACACGCACATGCATACATTATTTACAGTGTCTCTTCAGAGAATGTTTCCTTTGAGGAAATGAGGAGTGTTTGAATGGGTACCTCAGTGTTTGGGGGATCATCAGGATGTTTGTTTGCTGAATATTCAGCACAGGATGTTCTCTGGGAAAGTGGCAAAGGGAAAGTGTTTACCTCCAACTCAAAAGCCTGTGTTTCAGTACAGGCGCTCTGTAATTTGTGTGTGTGTGTGAAGGGATTGGCCTCTGAATTTGGCATGATGAGTGAACGATTATTACAGACTTCAACCATCTTCTTCTTCCCATGAATCTCTCTTAAGATCTCGGGCAAGTGTGTGTCTCTACTTGCCCTCAGTCATCTGTTAATGTTCAGAAATCTTGGTAATAGTTGGTGAATTAAAGCTGCCTTGTAAGCTTCCCCATTTTGTCCGAAATCTGAGGCAGCATCACTTGAATTATGCATGGAGAAGACAATCCCAGAATCCATTGCAAGAAAGCTTTAGGATTGTGTATTGATTGTGCTTATATTGTAATAATTGTGTTGTTAGTAGGGATGCACGATATATTTGGCCATCATATCATTATCGGCCGATATATGTTCATTTTTAATGTTGTCGTTATTGGCCTGATATTTTAAAGCCGATAAATAATGTATTATTTCCTTCAGCTGAGACACTTTAGATGCGCTCTGTTCACCGTGAAGGGTTTGAATTGCTTGAAATTTGATTGAAATCACATCAAAAAAGTAAAATACAGTTCAGTGCAATAAACAAATTAAAGGGTTAGTTCACCCAAAAATGAAAATTCTGTCATTAATTACTTACCCTCATGTCGTTGGACACCCGTCAGACCTCCGTTCATCTTCAGACACAAATGAAGATATTTTAGTGTAAATCTGATGGCTCTGAAAGGCCTCCATTGGCTCAATGCACTTTACACTCTCAAGACCCTTAAAAGGCACTAAAGACGTCGTTACAAAGTCCATCTCACTACAGTGGCTCTACAATAACTTTATGAATCGGCGACAATAGTTTTTGTGCGCAAAAAAAACCCTAAATAACGACTTATATAGTGATGACGATTTCAAAACACGGCATCATGAAGCTTCGAAGCGTTATGAATCAGTGAGTCGAATGATGATTCGGATCGCGAGTCAAACCGCCAAACGTTGAGTTATGCATATAACTACTGTTCCCAGAAGGAGGGAAACGAGGTACAACACATGACTATGGGATATCGCGCTCTAGCGCCATCTGCTGAAGACACCTTTATTCACGCCTGAAAGGCCAATGACGCATGACGACGTGGGCGGGGTCACGACCCACAGCATATAAATGCAGTCGTATGCGTCATTTCCCTTGTTCAGTCCAGCTCTTCACCGAGCCCCGACTGTGCGGGGCCCAGAGGTGTTGTACCTCGTTTCCCTCCTTCTGGGAACAGTAGTTATATGCATAACTCAACGTTCCCATTCAGTCGGTCAACTCGGTACAACACATGACTATGGGACATATATTCACGCCCCGCAAGTCGCTGAACTAGAACACAAAATGCCAGCACCGCCACACCTTTTATCCCCCTTTTTTTTACTTTTTCTCAAGGGAGCGATGAGCCCTGGCTTAAAGCTCCTGCCGTAAGCACGGACCGAGCAACTGATGTAGCAGTAACATCAAGTCGGTAAAACCGAACAAACGTGTGCGGCGATGCCCAACTGGCCGCCGCACAGATGTCCTCTACCGACACCCCTCTAAACAATGCCCATGACGTTGCCATGCCTCTTGTGGAATGCGCGCGTACTCCTGCAGGCAGAGCTAGCCCTTTACTTTTGTATGCAATTGCAATCGCCTCCACAATCCAATGTGAAAGACGCTGTTTAGACAAGGGTTTCCCACGAACTGGTTTTGCAAAACACACAAAAAGCTGGTCAGATGTACGCACAGCCTGCGTCTGCTCGATGTACCTGCGTAAAACTCGCACAGGGCACAACGCATGGAGTCTCCTCTCCTCCTCCGAATCAATCGAAAGGTTCGATAGAGCGGGTAGCTCAAAGGAGAGCGCACTATACGCTCCCGACATGACTTTTGGTGTATACGCCGCATTCGGACGCAACACCACTCTTGACCCATCCAGCGCAAACTGGATGCACGAGGGATGAACCGACAGCGCATGGAGGTCACCAACGCGCTTTGCTGACGCCAGTGCCAACAGTAGAGCTGCTTTATAAGACAGCATTCTTAGATCAAGAGCTTCTAAGGGCTCAAACGGAGGTTCGCCCATAGCTCCCAAAACCAAAGTCAGGTCCCATGACGGCACCATTGACTTTGTAACGGGTTTTAGCCGTCGCGCCCCTTTAAGGAACCGAGCAGCCAGCGGGTGCGCGCTCGGCGCAGCACCACCAATGCCCTCATGACAGGCCGAAATGGCGGCCAAGTAGACCTTCAGCGTGGAATGGGCACGCCCTTCCTCCAACAGTTCCTGGAGAAAAGTCAATATCTCCGCAATCGGACATTGGTATGGCGATAAAAACCTCTGACCGCACCACTGTTCAAATATGCGCCACTTCAATGCATAAAGCCCCCTTGTCGATGGCGCCCTAGCGCTCTGTATTGTGGCCACGACATTGCTTGGGAGCCCTGCTGCCATCAGATTCTCCCTCTCAGCGGGTAGGCCCACAGAGCCCACAGTTCCGGCCGAGGGTGCAGAACCTGTCCCTCTGCCTGGGACAACAGGTCCCTGCATAGAGGAAGACACCACGGTGTCCCTACCAGCAGCGACATGATACTCGCGTACCATGTCCTCGCCGTCCAGCGAGGGGCCACTAAAATCAGTGACAGCCCCTCCTGGCGCACTCTGTCTAGAGTGGGCTGTATCAGTTCCACTGGGGGAAACGCAAACAGTAGAGTCTTGGGCCATACATGTGACAGGGCATCCACCCCCAGCGGGGCGCTGCTGTCTGTTATTGAGAAAAACAGCGGGCAGTGCGTGTTCTCCGCGGACGCAAAAAGATCCACCTCGGCCCTGCCGAACCGAGCCCAGATCTGCGTCACTATCCGAGGGTGCAAGCGCCACTCTCTGACCTGTGGTCCCCCTCTGGAAAGTAGGTCTGCTCCAACATTCAGACGGCCCGGGACATATACTGCCCGGAGCGACGCCAAATGCTCGCTGGCCCACATCAGGAGTGTCTGTGTCAGTTGTAACAGAGGAAGCGAGCGAGTACCTCCCTGTCTGTTTATATACGACACTACTGTCGTGTTGTCCGTTCTGACTAACACGTGTTTGCCCTGCAAAAGCCGAGCAAAATGTTTCAGTGCCAGATGAACCGCCTGTAACTCCAGGCAATTTATATGACGCTCCTTTCGAGCTGCCGACCATTCTCCTCTCACGGAGTTCCCCTGACACAGGGCTCCCCATCCAAGCAGTGACGCATCTGTCGTCACCACTACACGTGACGTAGCTCTCCCCAGGGGAATCCCCTCTGTCAACAGACCGGGGGATCCCCAGGGGATCAGAGCACGAACGCATGACGGCGTTATCGTCACTTGCCTGTTTAAATGCCTCGCGGCATTCAGGCCAGTGCCCAGCGCCCATCTCTGGAACGCGCGCATAAAGAGGAGACCCAGCCGAATGACTGCTATCATTGAGGCCATGAGCCCCAGCAGTCTCAGCACTGTCCGAAAACTCACTCGCATGCCCCGCCGAAAACGACTCAGGCAGCCGTGAAAAACTTTGGCCCTCCGTACTGACAGCATAGCTGTGTTCTGTACTGAATCTATCTCTAAACCGAGATATGAAATCCGCTGACACGGAACCAGGGAGCTCTTTTTGAGATTTATTAAAAACCCCAGAGCTCGCAGATGGGAGACAAGTGCTTGTGTCTGTAACACTGCTTGTTCCCTGCTGTCTGTGGCCAGAAGTAGGTCGTCCAAATAGGCGAACACTCTCATGCCCTGCTGACGCAGTGGAGCCAACGCTGCCTCTGCACATTTCGTGAATATGCGGGGCGCGAGTGATAGCCCGAACGGCAGGACCTGAAATTCGTATGCAGTTCCCTCGAAGGAGAACCTCAGGAATTTCCTGTGTTCTGGGTGGATTGTGACGTGAAAATATGCATCGGTCAAATCCACCGATGTAAACCACTCTCGGGGACGCAGAGTGAATAGCAGGTGACGTACAGTCAGCATTTTGAACTTGTAACGTCTGAGGTGTTTGTTCAATTGCCGTAGATCTAGGATAGGGCGCAAACCCCCACTTTTCTTGGGGAGAAGGAAATAACGGCTGTAAAACCCTTCCTCCGTTCTCCCCTGTGGAACCACCTGAATTGCCCCTTTTCCCAGGAGAACCCGAATCTCTTCCCTCAACACAGAGGAAGCCTCTTTCGACACTGACGTCGTAATTATACCTCCGAACCTGGGGGGGCGTGAAATGAACTGCAGCCGATAACCCCACTGAATCGTTCGAAGAACCCACGGTGTTAGTGCGCATGCGCGCCACCGCTCGAGGCTGACAGCGAGGATCCCTGGCATGAACTGGGGAACCCCCGTCCCTTTTTGTGATTTTAGTGGTTCCAACACATTCTGATTGTTTTGACAAATCACCCCCTGAGACAATGTATGATTGTTCTGACAAATCAACTGAGGCAATGTATGATTGTTCTGACAAATCAACTGAGGCAATGTATGCTGAACACAAAGTTTCTTTATTGATACATTTAAAGGTGAACCCGCTCTCTTGCAGGATTCTTTCTTTCGGCGAGAGAGAAAAGCGGCTGCCCCCAGACCGACGTTCCTCCCTCGTCTGCGAGCTAGGGACCCGACTGCTTCTTTCCTGCGGAGAAATATTTCCCTTTCGCCGGGGGCGGCCCCTTCTTTTGCGACCCCGCCTGCTGTTTAGGATGTGCGTGCTTTCGCCCAGCCTCCCAAGCAGGTCTCGGCGCTGTTGCTGCAGCCGGCCTCTTAGCAGGTGGCGGCCGAAAAGACGCTCTAAAACCAAGCTGTGCCCCCGACTGCGTCGGTCCGCTGAGCTTTCTAGGCATTGACCCCTTCAGCGACTCCGCCTGCTTCTTGGAGCTCTCAAATCGTGCCTGAAAAGTGTCCAGGCCTTCCCCAAAAAGGCCCGTAGGGGAGATCGGTGCACCGAGAAAAGCATTCCGGTCCCGTTCAGGCAAGTTCGCCAGCGTTAGCCACAGATGGCGCTGAGCGACCACTGTACTGGCCATCGCATGGCCCAACGATACCAACGAGCAACGCGTTGCACGTAGTATATAGTCGGCTGTGGACCGAACTTCTCTCATAAGCCCCTCACATAGCCCACCTCCTACTAAGGCATCGCTCAGTTCCCCCAAACAGATGGCCTGATATGTTTGCAGCAAGGACATAGTATTTAAAGCTCTGGCCGTGCAAGCCTGATCACTATAGATCCTGCTGAGCTGTTTATACGAGAACCTGCATGGCCCCGTTGGGAGAGTCGGAATACCTGCGATCCCACTATTCTGCCCTGGAGCTAGATACGCAGCAAGCGGATGCTCCATCGGGGGAGCAGACACTAACCCTGCTGCCCCCGCTCCTTCGAATTCGGTGAACTTATTCGCCCCCGGCACCGGAGGAGGAGGGGACATGGGTTTCGGCCATGAAGCTGTAAGCTCCGCCAAACAATCTGGGTAAAGTGGCAGACGTGTTCTAACCACTGTTTGAACCGGAGACAAATAGAACCCCCCGAAGCGCGAGCTTTTCTGAATCGGGGGAGAGACTGGCCATTCTACGGACAGCTTTCCTGCCGCTCTCTGACACAGCTCAATAAAAGAATCACCCACTACCTCACTCCCATCTGCCGCCTCGATGGGCGAGGAGGAAGCGAGGATCTGCTCCGCTTGAAAACTTTCATCGGAGAATTCCTCGCCCGCTTCAAGCGAGACAGAGTCATCCTCCACAAACCGCTGATTACTTTCCGGAGCGACTAGAGGAACAAACGCACCCAGACCATCCTTAGCCTCCATATGCTCGGCCCAGGATCCCGTAACCTCCTCAAAAACGGATATAGTCGCATCCGGACCAACCCCAGAGGACAGAAGTGGACCATCTCTAGCCACTGCCCCACCGAGCACACGCTCAACAAACGCTACGCGTCGCTCGAGTGTCGAGTGACGGAGCTGCTGGCAGTGCACACATGCCCCGGGGTTGGAGAGAGCCAGCTTAGCATGGACAATCCCCAAACACACCGGGCAGTGCTCGTGAGTATCTCTCTCTGACAGCATATACCCACATGTCATTGGACAGGGGCGAGCACCCTTGCTGTGCTTAGACATCTTTTCTGTTTTTTTTTTTTTTTTCTTCTGAGAAAATTTTTTTTTTTTTTTAGCTCCTGTTAGCAATGCTAAACTTGTGCTTAAAATTTTCTCCTTTCTGTGCCTTTCCACAAGATTTCACCACCGTGGGCTACCTTCTTGTGAGGACTGGCGTGATGGCGTTCTAGCAGCACGGTGAAGAGCTGAAGAACAAGGGAAATGACGCATACGACTGCATTTATATGCTGTGGGTCGTGACCCCGCCCACGTCGTCATGCGTCATTGGCCTTTCAGGCGTGAATAAAGGTGTCTTCAGCAGATGGCGCTAGAGCGCGATATCCCATAGTCATGTGTTGTACCGAGTTGACCGACTGAATGGGAACTGCTGAAATTTGGCGATTCAAACCGCTGAATCGACTCAGTGATTCATAACGCTTCGAAGCTTCATGAGGCCGTGTTTTGAAATCGTCATCACTATATAAGTCGTTATTTAGGGTTTTTTTGCGCACAAAAACTATTCTCGTCACTCCATAAAGTTATTGTAGAGCCACTGTAGTGAGATGGACTTTGTAACGACGTCTTTAGTACCTTTTAAGGGTCTTGAGAGTGTAAAGTGCATTGTGCCAATGGAGGCCTTTCAGAGCCATCAGATTTCAACTAAAATATCTTCATTTCTGTTCCGAAGATGAACGGAGGTCTGACGGGTGTCCAACGACATGAGGGGAAGTCATTAATGACAGAATTTTCATTTTTGGGTGAACTAACCCTTTAAATTAAGAATACTCACCAATTTTTGACACAAATATGTAACCGTTATGACGAATGAAGCAGTAAAGAATGTCATCTACAAATAAGGAAGATGTTACAGCATACCCTGTTAAAAAGTACTACCCAGAAGGCTTTGCTGCGCCCACTCAAGGCCCGGCCTCAGGCGGGCACCAGCCTGGTAGTATTTTAGGGAATCCCCTCCTTTATGCGGACAGCTGAACTACTTTGGGAGTCATAATAACAGGGTTGATTTTCTCCCATGATGCAGTCCAACTGTATGTGTGCGTTTAATGTCACCACAGACGCACACAGGAGCAGATGCTGTGTTTCACACAAACCCACACACACAACTAACAGCAGACGCTAAAGCTAGGTGTCCACCCTCAAAGGGTTTCTTTGTTGAGCCATCCCATGACACACTATAAGCACTTGAACACACAACTACTGCTGATTTTGAGGGAAATCATTATTTTGGCTCTGATGGAGCATTTGGCGAGTAGAGCAAATTGAATGTTCTGAAAGCAGTCGTCTCAACTTTTGGAGCATCATTTTGCAAAGCCTTGAGATTTTCATCTGCATCACTCTTTTCTTCTTATCTAATTTTTTTCCTCACCATTGGTGCACTTCAGTTTTCCATTATAAATACAGAGACTCCTTGTTTTATAGTTCATATTTACACATTATTAAACGGTACATTAACAGTATACATATGGTTGTGTGTGTACACTATATTGCCAAAAGTATTGTGACGCCCCTCCAAATCACTGAGTTCAGGTGTTCAATCACTTCATGGCCACAGGTGTATAACTCAAGCTCTAGGCCTGCAGACGCTTCTACACACATTAGTGAGAGAATGGGTCGCTCTCAGGAGCTCAGGGAACTCAAGTGTGGTACTGTGATCGGTGGACACCTGTGCAATAAGTCCAAAAATTATACTAAATATTCCACACTCAACTGTTAGTGGTGTTATAACAAAGTGGAAGCAATTGGGAACAACAGCAACTCATCCACGAAGTGATAGGCCACGTAAAATCACAGAGCGGGGTCAGCGCATGCTGAGGGTCACAGAAGTCGCCAACTTTCTGCAGAGTCAAGAGCTCCAGATCTCCAAACTTCTGTGGCCCTCAGATGAGCTCAAGAACAGTGTGTAGAGCTTCAGGGAATGGGTTTCCATGGCTGAACAGCTCATCCAAGCCTCACATCACCAAGTGCAATGCAAAGCGTGGGATGCAGTGGGGTAAAGCGCGCCGCCACTGGACTCTAGAGCTGTGGAGACGTGTTCTCTGAGTGACCAATCACGCTAGCCTAGAAATCTAGACGTAGCCAGGGTGGTCTAGCAACTCTCCGTTGGCTTGCGAGCTGGAAAAACCAAACTCTAGTCAGACCAATCACATCGTGTATAGAGTCGGTGGGCGGGCTTAACATAATGAGGGCAGAGTTTCGGCGTTTCCGCGTGCCACTTGTAAACAAAGAAGCTGGCGAACGGCGGTCTTTCGCATCGGAAGACGTGGAGTTAAAGGGTTAGTTCACCCAAAAATGAAAATTCTGTCATTAATTACTTACCCTCATGTCGTTCGACACCCGTAAGATCTCCGTTCATCTTCAGAACACAAATGAAGATATTTTAGTGTAAATCTGATGGCTCTGAAAGGCCTCCATTGGCACAATGCACTTTACACTCTCAAGACCCTTAAAAGGCACTAAAGACGTCGTTACAAAGTCCATCTCACTACAGTGGTTCTAAAATAACTTTATGAATCGACGAGAATAGTTTTTTTGCGCAAAAAAACCTAAATAACGACTTATATAGTGATGACGATTTCAAAACACAGCATCATGAAGCTTCGAAGCGTTATGAATCAGTGAGTCGAATCATGATTCGGATCGCGTGTCAAACCGCCAAACTGCTGAAATCGCGTGACTTTGGCGATTCAAACCACTGAATTTATTTATCATCATTCATTTCCAAACCTGTATGAGTTTCTTTGTTCTGCTGAACACAAAAGAAGACATTTAGAAGAATGTTTGTAACCAAGCAGATAGAGCAACCATTGACTACCAAAGTAGGGGGAGAAATACTATGGTAGTCAATGGTTGCTCTATCTGTTTTGTTACAAACATTCTTCTAAATATCTTTTGTGTTCAGCAGAACAAAGAAACTCATACAGGTTTGGAACAACTTGAGGGTGAGTAAATGATGACAGAATTTTCATTTTTGGGCGAACTATCCCATTAAACACGTCTGTTCCCTGGAAAGTTTAGTTCACCTCTCGTGTCTTCGGATTCGAGCCGTTAGTTCCGTCATCATGTCTGATCTGGGCCGTGACAGCTTCATATGCAATACATGCGTCCGGAAACAGAATTGATTAGTTAGTCTCTCGAGTCTTTGGGTTTGAGTCATTCGTTCATCAAGTCCCAGCCCCATAGGCAAGGCTATGCAGTCACCGGAAACAGAAAAGATTAGTTCATCTCTCGAGTCTTCTCGTTCGAGTCGTTAGTTCTTTTTTCACGTGACCGCTTTCAGTGTCTCGCAACATATACAACATTATAGTCGTATTATTGACTGCATGTTGTAATATATTTATTATTATAAAATCATCAGAAGATATGTGCAATAAACATTTGTTATGCCTATCTGTTCTGAACAACCCAATTTGTCCAGGCTTCATATGAAAATCAATTATTATACTAGCTAAAAAACTGAACTAAACAAACATAAAAAACTACTCACTTGTTTGTAAGGAAGGTTGTGAATTAACCATAGACTGTAAAGGAATGAACTAATTTCTGTATCCAACATGGCTGTCACGTCACGTGACAAAAGAACGAGACTCGAGAGATGAACTGTTTCTGCATTCAGCCTATGGGGACTTGAACGAACGACTCGAACGAGAAGACTCGAGAGATGAACTAATCTTTTTTGTTTCCGGTGACTGCATAGCCTTGCCTATGGGGCTGGGACTTGATGGACGAATGACTCGAACCGAGACTCGAGAGATGAACTAATCAATTCTGTTTCCTGTACAGAACATATGGGATGTTGCGCATGCACAGTCAACATAAAATGAACGAATCGCTCTCAGAGACAACCCGTTGTTCTCGAGTCATATTAAAGATTCGTTCAAAATGAACGAATTGTTCATGAACGACACATCTCTAACATCTTGATGTGGGTCTGGCTTGTCAGGCTACAATCACGCTTCTCTGTCTGACAATCCCATGGACGAGTCTGGGTTTGGTGGTTGCCAGGAGAACAGGACTCGCCTGACTGCACTGTGCCAAGTGTAAAGTTTGGTGGAGGGGGGACTATGGTGTGTGGTTGTTTTTCAGGGGTTGGGCTTGGCCCCTTAGGTCCAGTGAAAGGAGCTCTTTATGCTTCAGCATTCCAAGACATTTTGGACAATTTCATGCTCCCAACTTTGTGGGAAAAGTTTGGGGACGGCCCCTTCCTGTCCCAACATGACTGACCAGTGCACAAAGCGTCGCTCCATAAAGACATGGATGAGCGAGTTTGTTGTGGAGGAACTGGACTGGCCTGACCTCAACCAGATTGAACACCTTTGGGATGAATTAGAGCGGAGACTGAGAGCCAGGCCTTCTCGTCCAACATCAGTGCCTGACCTCACAAATGCGCTTCGAGAAGAATCCCCATAAACACACTCCTAAACCTTGTGGAAAGCCTTCCCAGAAGAGCTGAAGCTGTCAGAGCTGCAAAGGGTGGGCAGACTCCATATTAAACCCTACAGATTAAGAATGAGATGGCATTAAAGTTGATGTGCATGTAAAGGTAGGCGTCCCAAAACTTTTGGCAATATAGTGTAGATACTGTCCAAAAGTTTGCGGTTTGCGATTTATGTTTTTAAAAGAACACAAAGGCTGCATTTATTTGAGCAATATTGTGAAATATTATTGCAATATAAAAATCCTGTGATCAAAGCATCATAAGTCACATGATCCTTCAGAAATCCTTCTAATATGATGATTTGCTGCTCAAGAAACATTTATGATTATTATCAATGTTGAAAACAGTTGGGCTGCGCAATATTTCTGTGGAAACTGTGAGACATTTTATATGAATAGAAAGTTCAAAAGATTATTTGAAATAGAATCTTTTGGTACATACATTTCTTTACTATCACTTTTGATCAAATTAATGCATCCTTGCTGAAAAAAAAGTATTAATTTCGTAATATATAGCTATATATATTTAGGTTCTGGGTAAGATATCTACTACACACTAATATCTATAACACACAAACATCAGACAGCAGAAGATCATAGATAACTCTTTTGAGTTGGGCAATGAAGAAATCACATCTCAACCATCAATGAGTTTCACCTGGCGGACAATCAAAAGGGCAAATAATTCCCTAGAAATGACTCGTATCTAGACAACCAACACGTTTTGCACTATTCACTACTCTTTAGACAATGTCCTTCTTTTGCTTCACTCAGACTTTTTCCTGCTTTTGGCTCAAAATAATATTTATAAAATGCTTATATTTAGTCTCCAACCTCTCAGATGCCCTCAATATTGTCTCTGTTTTCTCCTCAGATCAATAATAAGGTGTGTGGGAATGTGTCCGTGCCTCATGAAGTGGCTCAGGATGCACAGAAGGTTCAGGAACTGGTGCTGAACAGTCCTCTGGGCGCCCGTCTTCTCTCGGACCGCGTCATTAAGAGAGCCATCCTCTCCCCCAGAACTGCCCTCATCAACTTCCTGGTGGACGAATGACATGGCAGGATGTGCCTTATTGCAGCTTTGGATCCAGAATGGACCGTAGATGAAAAGACTCTGATACCCAAAGAGCCCATGTCAGGAAAACAGAAACAATTCGAAACAAAGAAAAAAATATTTTGGAAAAGGGAACAATGAACGAGTTTCTCTCTGCTCAGGAGAAAATGAAAATGTCTCTGCTACTAAATAAAAAGGTTTTTAGATGATTTCAGGTTTATGGGATACATTCTTTGTACCTCTCAGCCCTCGTCACCTCAGACTCCAGGCCAGTGTTTTGTAGCGAGCTATTTCTGAACACCCAGTTTTAGCCTGACATTACAACACCTCTGACATGGAGACGTGGAGATGTGGAAATGCTGTGCTTTCAGGTCCCATAACTAAAGTCTCACCCTGACCTCATCTAACGCTCACTCTGTCCTGTCTTTAATCACAGGTTACACAGGCACACACTATAGATTGCTCTGTTTCAGATAACACGGTGTTAAATTATTATATGGGAATGCTGCATCACAAGTACACTGAACATTTTTTGGTCTAGGAGTTACTTTGAAGATTGAAACAACTTTTACATGGTGTTTGGACATAAATGTGTGTCGGCAGTGTGTGTGTGAAATGGTGATAATTAGGGGTGAAACGGTACACGTATTCGTGTTGAACCGTTTCGGTACAGGGTTTTACATTGCGGTGCAGTTCCCACACGAACATATTAAGTATTCAGTCCATTTTATCATGAAATTCAAACGATAAATGCCGTGTTGACGCTCTCATGTGGCGTGACTGATCACTGTATAGGCGCGTCAGTTCAAGCGATCTCAATCATCTCTTCTTAGAGAATAAACATGAATGAACATCTGAAGGTATGTTGAGGATACATTACAACTTACTGAAGCATATCATATGTGGTGTAATAGGGCTGTCACTTTTGCAACAAAAATCCTGTTCGATTTTTGAGACACAAGTGTTCATTGAATCGATTCTAAAATCGATTTTAAATGACGTTTTCATTTTCAACGCTAAATATAGCCTACGCCAATCCACGGACAACTAACGGGCATTAGGATGAAAGTAAAGAGGGCGCTTGAGACGCACAAGTCAGCAATATTTCTGATGATTTATTTTGTGCACAATGACAAACAGGAGTGTAACATTCTGGGAAAAAAAACATTAAGCAGAGTGGACTGCCATAACGTCAAAGAAAAACATTAGCTACAGGCTTTAACATGGCTGTGTTTACCATTATAAATTCCACAACAACAACAACAAAATTGTAGCCCATGAAAAGAGGTTGAAAATAAAGCTTAAAAATTTACTAGCCTACACTGAATGTGAAGTTCGTGTGGATAATAATTTAACATAATTATTCAACCATTCAAAATGAAACTTTGAATGAACTTAGCTTGCGAACAGGCCATGTGTTTTTTTTAATTGAACGTAACCGACACTTAGGCTATGCGGGCGTTACTGATGCATACAATGACATGGAGGCGCTGGCTCCGCGTGAACAACGGCTTAAATGAACAACTACCCTACTAGGAAAAAAGCTTTAGTTGGGGCAGCCCTATAGCCATTTATTTCAGATAGACCTATATTTGTTCCAGCATGTCACAAAGGGCATTTCGGGTTGAGCGAGCGGCGCTGAGAGGAATGAGAAAGCTGCTCTCCATTCTGGAGGAAATAGCGCTCATTCTTTTCTACGCACACAGCATTGTCACAATATGACCTCATGCAAGTTTTAAAAACATATTTCAACATATTAATAATACCTGTTAATAACTTTTTTATTTGTTTAATTCGTTCAAAAATAATAGTGTACATATTTGGTTAAAATCGATTCCCTATTTTCGTTTTCGAAACTTGTGTTGGTTGGTCCGATCGATTGTGCAATCGATTTTCGAATGTAAAGTGACAGCCCTATGGTGTAATCGCTCAATCCGTGTTTCGACCGCAGAAAGACGTCAATAAAACAGCTTGTAATGTCACATAGCATCACATGACTTTAGAAGTCATTCAGTGCCCACAGCTGTGAGTTCACTAGAGAAATCAACTCTTTCACTGAATATATGACCTATATTAGCTGTTATATTTATTATATTCTACTGAACCTATTACTGAAGTTTTGATTATTTAATGTGTGTTTAAATAAATCTGTCATGAAAATGACACACACTGGGCCTTATTCATGAAACAAGAGCAGAACGAATTTGTGTGTAAATCGTTCGTAAAGCCGCTCTGACGTAAATTTTCGGATTCACGAAAATGTTCGTATTTTAAAAATGTTAGTTGGTACCATAGACTGTAAAAAAATATGGACGTAGTGTCTGTGACGTCTAACAGACAGCAGACAAACGGCTATCCACCTGTCACTCGAAGTGGCCACTCCCTTAATTATGCAGAACTTTAGGGCTTTATATAATGTAAACAAATGCGTTATAAAATGATTCACCACCCTCACAGTCGTCATGAAGGGCAAAATTAGCCGTATAGACCATAAACACAATTTGCCCCAGACTGTAAACATGTGTTCTTCTGCTGTAAAGTTGGGCATTTTAACATGAGCTCAATGAGATTCTGCTCCTTCTGGAGTCTGTCTCTAGTGGCCGTCCAATCACAGTGCAGGAGGGGCGGGACAAAAACTACACCAACCAATCATCCCACTTGTACACCGACTGAACAATAATGAAGTTAATACTGCTTTTTACTGCATTTTTTATATTCAGTTATATTCTTCAAAATGAGATACTAGTACCACATTACTGCCATGGGCATTCTGTATCATATTCATAGCGATCAAAGTATCTCAGATGGAAAAACGCTGCGCTTACAAAGCGCTCTCAAGCGCCACCAGCTGGCCGTTTTCAGAAGAGCAGCAGGTGTTTTTTAGCTGGCTAAAAATGCTTTGATGGACACACGATAGTTTAATATGTATTGCAAGGCATATGGTTAATTATGCAATATACTGGAGCCCAACCTGAGAAAGAAGTCCAGAAGATTCCAGCGTTCCTGCACACGTCATTTGCAGTTGTAACTCATGGGCGGGGATTATGCTAATTATGAATGAGCGCAACCGCGCTTCCTATTTACGAATGTTTTGAATTCATTAATATACACACGTTTAACTACAGAGTCTGTGGTATGCGAAGCGTTTTGTGACTCGGGAGGAGAGTTTTCGTAAAGGTTCATTTTATGCGCAAATTACTCAGAATTCGTTTCATGAATGAGGCCCACTGTGTTTAAATAATTATATTTCAACAACAAAATTGGAGAAAAAACATTATTTTATTATTAGATTTGGAAGTTAATGCAAAAACTGCCTAATGTGAAGTTTACATGTTTGCACACAATGTGTTATTTGAGTGTTGATTATTATATCTAAACATAGATATCAACTAAATGTAGGCTAATAGTTTGGGCTCTGTTGTTATATTATAGTAATGTGCGAGTAAGGGCTCCCTATATAGTGTACTCTTTACCGCATTAGCAGAGATAATGTTGATATCTAAGAAACGTTATACAACCCCAAATCAGAAAAAGTTGGGACAGTATGGAAAACGCAAAAAAAAAAAAAAAGAAGTGATTTCTAAATTTACTTTGACTTGTATTTCATTGCAGACAATATGAACACAAAATATTTCATGTTTTGTCTGGTCAACTTCATGTCATTTGTAAATATGCATCCTTTCCTGTCATTCAGACCTGCAACACATTTCAAAAAAAGTTGGGACAGGAGCAATTTAGGGCTAGTAATGAGGTAAAATGGTTAAATAATGATGTGATTTGAAACAGGTGATGTCAACAGGTGATTGTAATTATGATTTGGTACAAAAGCAGCATCCAAGAAAGGTCTAATCCTTTAGGAGCAAAGATGGGCCGAGGATCGCCAGTTTGCCAACAAATACGTGAGAAAATTATTGAAATGTTTAAAAACAATGTTCCTCAAAGAAAGATAGGAAGAGATTTGGATATTTCACATTCAACAGTGCATAACATAATTAAAAGATTCAAGGAATCTGGAGGAATTTCAGTGCGTAAAGGACAAGGGCGCAAGCCTAAGCTGAACAACCGTGATCTCCGACCCCTCAGGCGGCACTGCATCAAGAATCATCATCTATAAGCAATATCACCACATGGGCTCAGGACTACTTTGGCAAACCTTTGTCAAGTACCACAATACGTAGTTACATCCACAAATGCCAGTTAAAACTGTACTGTGCCAAAAGGAAGCCCTATGTTAACAGTGTCCAGAAGCGCCGTCGACTTCTCTGGGCTCGGAGGCGTCTGGGATGGACCATCACACAGTGGAAACGTGTACTGTGGTCAGATGAATCAGTATTTCAGGTATTTTTTGGGAGGAATGGACGCCGTGAGCTCCGGACCAAAGAAGAAAAGGATCATCCAGACTGTTACCAGCAACAAGTCCAAAAGCCAGGGTCTGTCATGGTATGGGGTTGTGTCAGTGCCCTTGGCAAAGGTAACTTGCACTTCTGTGAAGGCACCATTAATGCTGAAAAGTACATAGAGATTTTGGAGCATAATATGCTGCCTTCAAGAAGACATCTTTTCCAGGGACGTCCAAGCATATTTCAACAAGACAATGCAAAACCACATTCTGCACACAATACAAAGTCCTGGCTGCGGAGGAAGAGGGTTCGGGTACTTGACTGGCCTGCCTGCAGTCCCGACCTGTCTCCAATAGAGAATGTGTGGACAACGAAGACCCCGTACTGTTGCCCACCTTAAGACTTGTTTGCAGGAAGAATGGGACAAAATTACACCTGAAACACTTCATCACTTGGTGTCTTCAGTCCCTAAACGTCTTTTAAGTGTTGTGAAAAGGAATGGCAACATTACAAAGTGGTAAATGCTTTACTGTCCCAACCTTTTTTGAAATGTGTTGCAGGTCTGAATGACAGGAAAGGATGCATATTTACAAATTACATGAAGTTGACCAGACAAAACATGAAATATTTTGTGTTCATATTGTCTGCAATGAAATACAAGTCAAAGTAAATTTAGAAATCACTTCTTTTTTTTTTTAATTTGCGTTTTCCATACTGTCCCAACTTTTTCTGATTTGGGGTTGTAAATTGTCAAAATAAAATTTTAAGTTGAATATTTTATTTTGCATTTTACATTAATGACACTTTAAAATATATATAAATATTAATAAGAATTATAACAAAAGTAATTTATACATTCTGTAACAGTTTATGGGGTGGGGAATGGGTAAACATATGTGTTATTATATATATATAAATTCTACAAAGTGTGCCATCAACAGCAAATTGTTGAAAACAGAAAACTCTGGAGGAGATGGATCCGTCCACACACTGAGGATCACTGCAGCTGTAGTCACCCCCACCTTTATAACCACAAAATCATTTTTCGAAACTCCTGGTAACACAGACTGATCCCCTAATAAGCACAATCTTGGTGACATGGGTATTGTCAAGCCAATCCACCTTCCTATACTGTCCAGTCCTCTTTTCCAAAAGGGGTAAACTGTCCCATATTCCCAAATAGCATGCAGAAATTATCAGGGTCCTGCCCTGACAGCCTTGTCTGTCTTGTCTCTGTTCAATATTTCTTTGTTTGTCTTGTGTCTGAGCACATGGCTCTGTCTTTGTTTGTGTTAGCCATGTGCTCCTCTTGTCCCGCCTCCTTGTTTCCCTTTACCACGCCCCCTTGTTTAGTCCTTGTTTGCTTAATTGTGTTCACCTGATCCTCATGTGCTCTTCCCTTTTATATTGAGCTCCTTTCCCTCTTGTCCTTGCTGGTTCGTTGTGTGCTTTTGTTGTATGCCTCGTGTCTAGCTAACCTTGTCCTGGTGATAGTTTATCTCGTCTAGTTATAGTTTTTGGTTGCTTCACTTCACTTCACTTTATTCGATTACGTCCCCGTAGGGCAATTTGTTTTGCAACAAGACCAACATACACACATAAAAACAGTTTACAAACATTAAAAATGCCTAAAAAAAACCCCAACACAATAAGACGGCAGCAGCCCAAAAGTTTACCTACTTCACACAACTCCTCCCATTCCCGAATTCAACAAAGAAACCGCAGTAGGAATAAATGAATGTTTGTACCTATTGCTTCTACAGTGGGGAATCTAAATCTAAGTCCCGAAGGTAGAAAATTAAATTCACACCGTAGGGGATGAGAAGAATTCATTCAAATGGATTGGGCTTTCCTTACAACCTGACAATTATACAAGTCAGTAGGGTGACTCTGATGAGTTCCTATAATTTTACTACTGGTATTGACTATTTTTACCACCGCATTCTTAGCTTTGACACTAAGACCGCCATACCAGCATAATAGAGAGAAAGTCACAACTGACTCAATGTAAGACTTATAGAACAAGGTCATTAACGACCTGTCAATATTTAACTTGGACAATTTCCATAAACAAAACAGGCGTTGCTGTCCCTTTTTACAAATCATCTCCACATTGGAATTGAAATTCAACTTATTATCAATCACACACCCCAAATACTTGTAAGATTCCACTAATTCAACATTCTGCTCTTTAATAATTGTACTCAGTTGATCATTTTGATTATGTCTAAAATCGATACGCATATCCTTTGTTTTAGACACATTTATTTGCAGACATGCCCTGTCACACCACTGCACAAAAAATCATCCACCACTGGGCCATGGCCATTGTCATCAGCACCGAGGAGGCTAACAACAGCTGAATCATCTGCAGATTTTAAAATAAATCTATTTTCATGCCTACTTCGGCAGTCATCAGTATATAAAATATATAAGAGGGGAGAAAGGATGCACCCCTGAGGCGACCCTGTGGAGGACGACAATACCCCTGACAGACACCCATTTACTCTAACTCTCTGTGTTCGATCAGTTAAAAAAATCCAGAATCCATCCGACAATACTAGAGTCAAGACCAAAGCTCAAAAGCTTCTCTATTAAGATATGTGGTTGTATTGTATTAAAAGCTGATGAAAAATCAACATAAAATTCTAGCGTGAGTCTTGATTCCTTCCACATGCTTCCACGTTTTCCCTATCCTTATTTTCTCTCTCTAGTTTCCTGCAAAGTTACAGTTTTTGTTTTTATTTTGTTTCTAGTTCCAGTTATTTATTTCTAGTTTTTATTAATTTAGCCTTTTTTCTCTTTTGAGAAACTCTCGTTTTCTTTTTTAGATTCTAGTTACTTTGTTGGCATTTATCCCTATTCTTGGTTTTTGTTTTTTGCTCCTGTTTGTTTCTCTAGTTGTCTTGTCTTGAGTCTTGTGTGTTGTCTTGTGGTGTTTCCTGCATCCTGTTCCACCCTGGTCACCCTGGATTCTCCTGGCCTGGCAACCAGTCTGGTTTTACAGCAAGTCACATCACCTACTGTCAAGCCTGGTTCCCCGAGCTGCTGCCTCGTCTCCATCATTGGCCATCATTGCTGTCTCTACCCTGACCAGCCACTTCTCCCATTGTGTCCTGCCCCTATTGTTTGGACTTTGTTCCTGTCTCACCATTCTTGTCCTGTGTCTAATATTGTTAATAAATTTCACCCCCTGCTTTTCTGCATCTGGGTCCTCACTCTCAGTATCCTGACAGAAATGTCCCTGGAACTGAGCTGCATTTCCAGCATATATTTTTGGGCATAATTCCCATGTCATCGGAGGATTTTTGGCCAGAGGCTAAAGACTACAGGAGCTGTTCCGCATGTCTTAACCAGCCCACAGGGGAGGATCTCACTCACAGAATGTAAATGCGCACGGCCGCTCGGATCGGGCATTAATAACGGAGCGGTGCGGTGCAAAGTGAGTGTTTCAACTTTTCAATTAATTCCTATGAAAGTTTAGCTTCCATAGGCGATCTGATAACGCGACGGTGGGGAAGTGATAACCAGTAGCCGTGGCTTTGGGAGTGGCCTCGTAGGGCAGTGAAGCAAGTGCATTCTGGGAGTTGTTGTCTTTCATCCACATGAGACAAAAATACATTTTCTGTCTTTTCTCAGTCTAGAAGGCACCAAATTCAAAAATAATTTCACATTTCTGCTACATAAATGACCCAGTTTAAATACACATTCATCTTCCCTGCGCTGAAGTGCAACTTTAAGTTGAGAAAGAAAACGCATGTGTAAAGTATAATGGATCCGTGTGTCAGCTCTTAAAGTGACAGCAGCCTAATAAACCTGCTGCCAAATATGGAGATAATATTAAAAAAAATCTATATGGCCGTTTTCCCCCATGGTATTGATGTCAAAACTGTGGCCAGGGAAAATGCTGAGTGCCACTTTGGAAAACCATTTGCCACAGTGGCTGGTGAGCTAAAAAGTTAATGTCAAGCCCTGTATTCAGCATTAAAATGGGTGAACTATCTTTAGTTTTAAAGGGATAGTTCACTTTGAAAATGAAAATTAACCCATGATTTACTCACCCTCAAGTCATCCTAGGTGTATATGACATTTTTCTTTCAGACGAATAAAATCGGAGTTATATTACACAAGTCCAGGCTAATCCAAGCATTAGAATTGAATTCATAGTTGCTCTGTTTTTGAAGTCCATAAAAGTGCATCTATCCATCATATAACTGCTCCACACGGCTCTGGGGTGTTAATAAAGGCCTTCTGAAGCGAATCGACGCGTTTGTGTAATAAAAATATCCATATTTAAAACTTTATAAAGTAAACTTTCGACCGACCGCCTTCCCTGTTCAATTTATGAAAAAATTGACGCGACCATGTCCTCTCGTCATGACGTCACGAACACATCTTGAGTTTCACTTTCAACACTTTTCGACAGACGGCGGTCGGCCAAAAGTTTACCTGATAAAGTTTTAAATATGGATATTTTTCTTACACAAACGAGTCGATTCGCTTCAGAAGGCCTTTATTAACCCCCCAGAGCCGCGTGGAGCAGTTATTTGATGGATAGATGCACTTTTATGGACTTCAAAAAACAGAGCAACTATAAATCCAATTCTAATGCTTGGATTAGCCTGGACTTGTGTAATATAACTCCGATTTTATTCGTCTGAAAGAAGAATGTCATATACACCTAGGATGACTTGAGGGTGAGTAAATTATGGGCTAATTTTCATTTTTGGGTGAACTATCCCTTTAAGTTAGGGATCCTAACTGATGAAACCAGGACATATTTCCATGTGTAGTGACTAGTCGGGACACACATCATGTGAAACCCCAGCACAATAATCTTAAGGTAATGATCTCTTCTCTGAGACCGCTTTAGCGATGCCCGTCATTCCCTTTGGAAATGAGAGCGGAGAGACTTGAGTCATCACATTTCAACACTGGCGTAATTTGGCCCCATTTTCTCAGTCTCTGCAGCCCAACCCAATGACACAACGTACATGACACCACGCTCGAGTTAGCGCCTCGCTAAAGGGGTTTCGCCTTTATGTGTTGAGTGTCTGACCTTCTCCAAACGCATCAGAGAATCTGTCTCTCAGAGGGAACTAAAAGTTGGGAACTGGTATAAAGGCAGCCTTTCATGTCGAATGAAGTGCTATGCCTTCAGGGTATGGCCGTCCCGGGACAGTCACTGACAGTGGCTCTGTTGTTTGCCATGTTACTCAGGAACCACACATGATTCAGGCTGAAACTCATCCCCACTGCTGTCCCTGATGGCCTTATCTAAGTGACTCACTGATAAAACACGGAAGAATCATTTTCCCAGAAGTCCCACATTCCTCAAATCTGCTGACTTTAAAAGGAGGAAGGGTTTTTTTCGTCCCAGATGACATGTGACTTGTGAACTTGATATTTTTAGAGTATTAGTTTCCTGTGTATTGTGTCTTTTTGTATTGTGTGACTGTATTCACAGTGGTCTGGTTCTGTTCGTGTTCTGTCATCATTTACTCACTCTAATGTCATTCCAACCCAGGACTTTCTTTCTTCTATGGATATGTAAAGAAGATCTTTTGAGAAGTGTCTTTTTTGACCATACAGTGGAAGTCAATGGTAACATTTGGTTACCAGAATTCTTAAAAACATCATCTTCTGGGTTTCCCTTTAAGAATTGAATCACATTTCCCTCGAGTCTAAGTGTTAAACTTTGTCACAGCTCTTCGTATTGTTTCCTCAAATCATGTTACTTGTTGAGGAGAGGAGTTTTATTGCTTTTCTAAAGAATTAGAGGATTGATTATTACTTGGCAGATGATGGATCATAGATTATCTATCTATTTATCTATCTATCAATCTATCTATCTATCTATCTATCTATCTATCTATCTATCTATCTATCTATCTATCTATCTATCTATCTATCTATCTATCTATCTATCTATCTATCTATCTATCTATCTATCTATCTATCTATCTATCTATCCAACTATCTATCTATCTATCTATCTATCTATCTATCTATCTATCTATCTATCTATCTATCTATCTATCTATCTATCTATCTATCTATCTATCTATCTATCTATCTATCATCTATCTATCTATCTATCTATCTATCTATCTATCTATCTATCTATCTATCTATCTATCTATCTATCTATCTATCTATCTATCTATCTATCTATCTATCTATCTATCTATCTATCTATCTATCTATCTATCTATCTATCTATCTATCTATCTATCTATCAATCTATCTATCTATCTATCGTTTTATCCATCTGTCCATCCATCCTTTTATCCATCTGTCTGTCTGTCTTTAAACATTATAAAATACATAAAATCAGTATTTTTGTTCAACTTTAGAATTTTTGTTGTTGTTTAAGGTATTTTGAACTGTCTTGTTTTTGAAATAATGCCACATAAATGTGCAATAATGGCGCATAAGTTGCCACTAAAAGACAAGATTTGATTGTAATTGCTTATTTATTTCAATAATCCAAATGTATAAAATAATGAACTTCAGAATAAGAAATTAGCAATAAGCAGATAGTGAAGAGTGAACACACCTGTGTGTGTGTGTGTGTGGGGGGGGGGACACACAAAATGTCCCCACAAAGATGGCAATATCCAAAATCCTCGTCCTTGTGGGGACATTTTTAGGTCCCCACGAGGAAAACATCTTATAAATCAGACTAAGTGATGTTTTTTGAAAATGTAAAAATGCAGAATGTCTCCTGTGATGGGTAGGTTTAGGGGCTGGGGCAGTGTGTGTGTGTGTGTGTGTGTGTGTGTGTGTGTGTGTGTGTGTGTGTGTGTGTGTGTGTGTGTGTGTGTGTGTGTGTGTGTGTGTGTGTGTGTGTGTGTGTGTGTGTGTGTGTGTGTGTGTGTGTGTGTGTGTGTGTGTGTGTGTGTGTGTGTAACATTGCATTTGTGCTCTAGTACCAGGTCTTCATTTATGTGGGGAAATTTGCAGATTAATGCTGGATTTGTTTTATGTTTTTTTACAAATGAAAAATAAAAAACACTTTTTTTGCTTTTCCTATTCTTTTTCAGCGTGTGGTCATTTTGACCCCAAACACCATGAGTGTGACAGAAAAAGTCACAAAATTGTCTGCAACTGAGATGAAGGGAACCATGTTTTTTTAACTAAAGAATTCTGCAGTATTTCTCGGTCATTAATCAAATAGTAAATCAGTGTCATTGATCACAGAAATGTCTTTGTGTCAGATTTGTTTGCTTTGATTGAAACATGAGATGCTCTTATGCATTTTCTCAAAGAGAACCTGATCATCAGGAAATTCATGTTAATTTCTCAAATCAGCTTTTCACTTGAATTGTTGTACTGAATACTAATATGATTTTTGTGAAATGCCCCTGCTCTCAGTCTGTAGGTCAATACTGTTGAACAATAATGCATAACCACACAACAAAAATGATTATGTTTGGCAATTATGAGGAAAATCCTGAACTATTGATAAGTATAAATGGTATTAAAATAGAAAAAGTAACAGAAATCTATTTTTTTGGGAATCACGATAGACAACAAACTGAGCTGGAAATCACACATTGGACACATACAAAGGAAGATATCAAAAAATATTGCAATCATAAACAAAGCTAAGTACGTTTTAAATTACAAGGCGCGGTATATATTGTATTCCAGTCTTATTTTGCCATACTTCATTTATGGAATTGAGGTCTGGGGTAATAATTATAAGAGTTCCCTACATCCCCTTGTAATAATCCAAAAACGAGCAACCAGAGGTAGGATACCAAGAACATACAAATATACTGTTTTTACAAAGTAACATGCTTAAATTCATGGACTTAATTGATTTTTATACTGCACAATTAGTGTATAAAGCAAATCAGGTGCCCATTCATTTATCAATTCAAATCTAAGTACAAACAAGTCATACTGTCTAAGTTCAGGATGGAAGAATGTCCTTAAGTGTGGACATGGAATTAGCTGTAGAGCTGTATTTTTGTGACTGGTAAACTAAAAAGATAATATAAGTTAATAAATACAATATAATTAAACTATTTGTAATTATAAACAACTGTGGCCAGGAAATGCATTGAATTCATAACAATAAGGAACAAAAGACTAAATTAAAAGATTGGTGACTAGTTGTTACTGGCAATGATGGGTGTTTTGTACTTATTGAAGAGTCTTCTTTCCTTGTCTTGGAATTAGCCGAATGGTTGTGAGTTAATATTGTTGATTGTATAGTCACTGCAATAGGACAACATAAATATGTGGCAACTGTCTTATTGATTATAGTAAATGTATCTACTGCTCAAATGTATAAAAGGGGGTAGACGTCAATAAGCTTAAGCTTCTCCCTACTCCTTTTGAGCATCATATCCACATTCTTTTTTTTTATTTTTTTTATTTTACTTAATTATTTGTGCATGTATCATTCTTTGGTTTCGCCTATTGGGTTGAAACGTGTTACTGTGTTGAACTTTGTGGAACGAAGATGCTCAAATAAATAAAGATGATGATGACACTGTAAAATATTATAAGACCAATAAGTTATGACTCCTATATAGTGCACCGTCTGATCGTTCCCTATCCCCTATATAGTGCACTGTCTGATCGTTCCCTATCTCCTATATAGTGCACTGTCTGATCGTTCCCTATCCCCTATATAGTGCACTGTCTGATCTTTCCCTATCCCCTATATAGTGCACTGTCTGATCGTTCCCTATCTCCTATATAGTGCACTGTCTGATCGTTCCCTATCCCCTATATAGTGCACTGTCTGATCGTTCCCTATCTCCTATATAGTGCACTGTCTGATCGTTCCCTATATCCTATATAGTGCACTGTCTGATCGTTCCCTATCTCCTATATAATACACTGTCTGATCGTTCCCTATCCCCTATATAGTGCACTGTCTGATCGTTCCCTATCTCCTATATAGTGCACTGTCTGATCGTTCCCTATCTCCTATATAGTGCACTGTCTGATCTTTCCCTATCCCCTATATAATACACTGTCTGATCGTTCCCTATCTCCTATATAATACACTGTCTGATCTTTCCCTATCCCCTATATAATACACTGTCTGATCGTTCCCTATCTCCTATATAGTGCACTGTCTGATCTTTCCCTATCCCCTATATAATACACTGTCTGATCGTTCCCTATCTCCTATATAGTGCACTGTCTGATCTTTCCCTATCCCATATATAATACACTGTCTGATCGTTCCCTATCCCCTATATAATACACTGTCTGATCGTTCCCTATCCCCTATATAATACACTGTCTGATCGTTCCCTATCCCCTACATAATACACTGTCTGATCGTTCCCTATCCCCTATATAATACACTGTCTGATCGTTCCCTATCCCCTATATAGAGCACTGTCTGATCGTTCCCTATCTCCTATATAGTGCACTGTCTGATCGTTCCCTATCTCCTATATAGTGCACTGTCTGATCGTTCCCTATCTCCTATATAGTGCACTGTCTGATCGTTCCCTATCTCCTATATAGTGCACTGTCTGATCGTTCCCTATCCCCTATATAATACACTGTCTGATCGTTCCCTATCCCCTATATAATACACTGTCTGATCGTTCCCTATCCCCTATATAATACACTGTCTGATCGTTCCCTATCCCCTATATAATACACTGTTTGATCGTTCCCTATCCCCTACATAATACACTGTCTGATCGTCCCCTATCCCCTATATAATACACTGTTTGATCGTTCCCTATCCCCTATATAGAGCACTGTCTGATCGTTCCCTATCCCCTATATAGAGCACTGTCTGATCGTTCCCTATCCTCTATATAGTACACTGTCTGATCGTTCCCTATCGTCTATATAATACACTGTCTGATCGTTCCCTATCCCCTATATAGAGCACTGTCTGATCGTTCCCTATCCCCTATATAGTGCACTGTCTGGTCGTTCCCCATCCCCTATATAGTACACTGTCTGATCGTTCCCTATCCCCTATATAGTGAACTGTCTGATCGTTCCCTATCCCCTATATAGAGCACTGAGAGCACTGTCTGATCGTTCCCTATCCCCTATATAGTGCACTGTCTAATCGTTCCCTATCCTCTATATAATACACTGTCTGATCGTTCCCTATCCCCTGTATAGAGCAGTGTCTGATCGTTCCCTACCCCCTATATAGTACACTGTTTGATCGTTCCCTATCCTCTATATAATACACTGTCTGATCGTTCCCTATCTCCTATATAGAGTATTGTCTGATTGTTCCCTATCCCCTATATATTGCACTGTCTGATCGTTCCCTATCCCCTGTATAGAGCAGTGTCTGGTCGTTCCCTACCCCCTATATAGTACACTGTCTGATCGTTCCCTATCCCCTATATAATACACTGTTTGATCGTTCCCTATCCCTTATATAATACACTGTCTGATCGTTCCCTATCCCCTATATAATACACTGTTTGATCGTTCCCTATCCCCTATATAGAGCACTGTCTGATCGTTCCCTATCCCCTATATAGTGCACTGTCTGATCGTTCCCCATCCCCTATATAGTACACTGTCTGATCATTCCCTATCCCGTATATAGTGAACTGTCTGATCGTTCCCTTTCCCCTATATAGTACACTGTCTGATCGTTCCCTATCCCCTATATAGTGAACTGTCTGATCGTTCCCTTTCCCCTTTATAGTGCACAGTCTGATCGATCCCCATCCCCTATATAGTGCACTGTCTGATCGTTCCCCATCCCCTATATAGTGCACTGTCTAATCGTTCCCTATCCACTATATAATACACTGTCTGATCGTTCCCTATCCCCTACATAATACACTGTCTGATCGTTCCCTATCCCCTATATAATACACTGTTTGATCGTTCCCTATCCACTATATAATACACTGTCTGATTGTTCCCTATCCCTTATATAGAGCACTGTCTGATCGTTCCTTATCCCCTATATAGTGCACTGTCTGATCGTTCCCCATCCCCTATATAGTACACTGTCTGATCGTTCCCTATCCCCTATATAGTGAACTGTCTGATCGTTCCCTTTCCCCTATATAGTACACTGTCTGATCGTTCCCTTTCCCCTATATAGTGCACAGTCTGATCGATCCCCATCCCCTATATGGTGCACTGTCTGATCGTTCCTCATCCCTTATATAGTGAACTGTCTGATCGTTCCCTATCCCCTATATAATACACTGTCTGATCGTTCCCTATCCCCTATATAGTACACTGTCTGATCATTCCCTATCCCCTATATAGTGCACTGTCTGATCGTTCCCCATCCCCTATATAGTACACTGTCTGATCGTTCCCTATCCCCTATATAGTGAGCTGTCTGATCGTTCCCCATCTCCTATATAGAGCACTGTCTGATCGTTCCCCATCCCCTATATAGTACACTGTCTGATCGTTCCCTATCCCCTATATAGTGAGCTGTCTGATCGTTCCTCATCTCCTATATAGAGCACTGTCTGATCGTTCCCCATCCCCTATATAGTACACTGTCTGATCGTTCCCTATCCCCTATATAGTGAGCTGTCTGATCGTTCCTCATCTCCTATATAGTGCACTGTCTGATCGTTCCCCATCCCCTATATAGTACACTGTCTGATCGTTCCCTATCCCCTATATAGTGAGCTGTCTGATCGTTCCTCATCTCCTATATAGAGCACTGTCTGATCGTTCCCCATCCCCTATATAGTACACTGTCTGATCGTTCCCTATCCCCTATATAGTGCACTGTCTGATCGTTCCTCATCTCCTATATAGAGCACTGTCTGATCGTTCCCCATCCCCTATATAGAGCACTGTCTGATCGTTCCCTATCCCCTATATAGTGCACTGTCTGATCGTTCCCCATCCCCTATATAGTACACTGTCTGATCGTTCCCTATCCCCTATATAGTGAACTGTCTGATCGTTCCCTATCCCCTATATAGTGCACTGTCTGATCGTTCCCTATCCCCTATATAGTGAACTGTCAGATCGTTCCCTATCCCCTATATAGTACACTGTCTGATCGTTCCCTATCCCCTATATAGTGCACTGTCTGATCGTTCCTCATCCCCTACATAGTACACTGTCTGATCGTTCCCTATCCCCTACATAGTGCACTGTCTGATCGTTCCATTGGCCAAAGCATCAAACCAAACCATGATGGTGAAGAGGAAAGGGAAGTGATGGATAACACCAGTCATGTGATCAGCAAGCCAAACATTTCTACAGCAACACTATCTGCAGTGTGAAGAGGGACAGACATGCTTTCCCCTATAAGCTCACACCTCACACCTCACCACAGCGTAACACTCACTAAACACATTCACTAAACACATGTGGACACTTAAAAAGTGTCTTTGCATAAGCTGCAAAATATTTACACGTAAAGTCGCCATGAAATATTGAATATGAAGTGTTTTGGCTTTAGTTTAGTATTAATAAGTTAGTATTACTATAAGCTAGTGTGCTCAAAAATAATGACAAAATTCACATTTAGAAGATATAAGCATTCAAAACTTACAGTCTTTCACTTCAGCCAATAAAGATCAATGATTTTGATGACATCACTCTACACTTCAGCTTCTCATCAGATTTTCTGTCCAATCAAATGCTCTCTAGAATCTGAAGCCCCGCCCCTACACTATAAACATACACTGCAGCTGTATCTGAAATCTGTCACTTGTTCACACATTACATTTTTTCTACATGGTGAATGGCTCATAGTGCACTATATAGGGGATAGGGAATGATCAGACAGTGCACTATATAGGGGATAGGGAACGATCAGACAGTGCACAATATAGGGGATGGGGAATGATCAGACAGTGCACTATATAGGGGATAGGGAACGATCAGACAGTGCACAATATAGGGGATGGGGAATGATCAGACAGTGCACTATATAGGGGATAGGGAATGATCAGACAGTGCACTATATAGGGGATAGGGAACGATCAGACAGTGCTCTATATAGGGGATAGGGAACAATCAGACAGTTTATTATATAGGGGATAGGGAACGATCAGACAGTGTATTATATAGGGGATGGGGAACGATCAGACAGTGTATTATATAGGGGATGGGGAACGATCAGACAGTGCATTATATAGGGGATAGGGAATAATCAGACAGTTTATTATATATAAGGATAGGGAATGATCAGACAGTGTATTATATAGGGGATAGGGAACAATCAGACAGTTTATTAAATATAAGGATAGGGAATGATCAGACAGTGTATTATATAGGGGATGGGGAACGATCAGACAGTGTATTATATAGGGGATGGGGAACGATCAGACAGTGTATTATATAGGGGATAGGAAACGATCAGACTGTGCACTATATAGGGGATAGGGAACGATCAGACAGTGTATTATTTTCGGGATAGGGAACGATCAGAGAGTGTATTATATAGGGGATGGGGAACGATCAGACAGTGTATTATATAGGGGATGGGGAACGATCAGACAGTGCTCTATATAGGGGATAGGGAACGATCAAACAGTGTATTATATAGGGGATAGGGAACAATCAGACAGTGTATTATATAGGGGATAGGGAACGATCAGACAGTGTATTATATAGGGGATGGGGAACGATCAGACAGTGTATTATATAGGGGATAGGGAACAATCAGACAGTGTATTATATAGGGGATAGGGAACGATCAGACAGTGTATTATATAGGGGATGGGGAACGATCAGACAGTGTATTATATAGGGTATAGGGAACAATCAGACAGTGTATTATATTCGGGATAGGGAACGATCAGAGAGTGTATTATATAGGGGATGGGGAACGATCAGACAGTGCTCTATATAGGGGATAGGGAACGATCAAACAGTGTATTATATAGGGGATAGGGAACAATCAGACAGTGTATTATATAGGGGATAGGGAACGATCAGACAGTGTATTATATAGGGGATGGGGAACGATCAGACAGTGTATTATATAGGGTATAGGGAACAATCAGACAGTGTATTATATAGGGGATGGGGAACGATCAGACAGTGTATTATATAGGGTATAGGGAACAATCAGACAGTGTATTATATAGGGGATAGGGAACGATCAGACAGTGTATTATATAGGGGATGGGGAACGATCAGACAGTGTATTATATAGGGGATAGGGAACAATCAGACAGTTTATTATATATAAGGATAGGGAATGATCAGACAGTGTATTATATAGGGGATAGGGAACGATCAGACAGTGCTCTATACAGGGGATAGGGAACGATCAGACAGTGTATTATATAGGGGATAGGGAACGATCAGACAGTGTATTATATAAAGGATAGGGAACGGTCAGACAGTGCATTATACAGGGGATAGGGAACGATCAGACAGTGCACTATATAGGGGATAGGGAACGATCAGACAGTGTATTATATATTGGGGATAGGGAACAATCAGACAGTGTACTATATAGGGGATAGGGAACAATCAGACAGTGCTCTATATAGGGGATAGGGAACGATCAGACAGTGCTCTATATAGGGGATAGGGAACAATCAGACAGTGCTCTATATAGGGGGTAGGGAACGGTCAGACAGTGTATTATATATTGGGGATAGGGAACGATCAGACAGTGCACTATATAGGGGGTAGGGAACGATCAGACAGTGTGTTATATATTGGGGATAGGGAACGATCAGACAGTGCACTATATAGGGGATAGGGAACGTATTATATAGGGGATAGGGAACGGTCAGGCAGTGGACTATATAGGGGATAGGGAACGATCAGACAGTGGTCTATATAGGGGATAGGGAACGATCAGACAGTGTATTATATAGGGGATAGGGAACAATCAGACATTGTATTATATGGGGGATAGGGAACAATCAGACAGTCCTCTATATAGGGGATAGGGAACAATCAGACAGTGCTCTATATAGGGGATAGGGAACGATCAGACAGTGTATTATATAGGGGATTGGGAACGATCAGACAGTGCACTATATAGGGGATAGGAAACAATCAGACAGTTTATTATATAGGGGATAGGGAACGATCAGACAGTTTATTATATAGGGTATAGGGAACGATCAGACAGTGTATTATATAGGGAATAGGGAACAATCAGACAGTGTTTTATATAGGGGATAGGGAACAATCAGACAGTGTATTATATAGGGGATAGGGAATGATCAGACAGTGTATTATATAGGGGATAGGGAACGATCAGACAGTGTATTATTTAGGGGATGGGGAACGATCAGACAGTGTATTATATAGGGGATAGGGAACGATCAGACAGTGTATTATATAGGGGATGGGGAACGATCAGACAATGTATTATATAGGGGATAGGGATCAATCAGACAGTGTATTATATAGGGGATAGGGAACGATCAGACAGTGTATTATATAGGGGATGGGGAACGATCAAACAGTGTATTATATAGGGGATAGGGAACAATCAGACAGTTTATTATATATAAGGATAGGGAATGATCAGACAGTGTATTATATAGGGGATAGGGAACGATCAGACAGTGCTCTATACAGGGGATAGGGAACGATCAGACAGTGTATTATATAGGGGATAGGGAACAATCAGACAGTCCTCTATATAGGGGATAGGGAACGATCAGACAGTGGTCTATATAGGGGATAGGGAACGATCAGACAGTGTATTATATAGGGGATAGGGAACAATCCGACCTTGTATTATATAGGGGATAGGGAACAATCAGACAGTGCACTATATAGGGGATAGGGAACAATCAGACAGTGCTCTATATAGGGGATAGGGAACAATCAGACAGTGCACTATATAGGGTATAGGGAACAATCAGACAGTGTATTATATAGGAGATAGGGAACAATCCAACCTTGTATTATATAGGGGATAGGGAACAATCAGACAGTGCTCTATATAGTGGATAGGGAACGATCAGACAGTGTATTATATAGGGGATAGGGAACAATCAGACAGTGTATTATATAGGGGATAGGGAACGATCAGACAGTGCACTATATAGGGGATAGGGAACAATCAGATAGTGCACAATTTGATAGGGAATGACCAAACAGTACTTTTATTCATTCATAAATTAATATTAATAAAATGAACAAACAAGGCGAATAAAAAATGCTGGGTTGTTTCAACCAATTTTGGGTCAAATATGAATTTTTAAACCCAACGGTTGGGTTTGTCCATATTTGACCGTTGAGACAACCCAGCATTTTGTAGAATGTGATAACACGTTTTTTTTTTTGTCCTCAGTTGGTAACATCTCAAAATAAACGTTAGATGTCAAAATCTCTATAATATGATTAAATGAAGTGCTGGATTATTTCCATGTGTGTTGTGGTTAGCAAACTCTCTTCAATGTAGGCTACTTTAATCATGTGAAATTACAACACAACCGCATGATAGTAGAGTCTTTACAAGTCTCTTTCAAGTACAGGCTCTCTAAACCCCAAAAGACTGATGATGATTATTTATCATGGTGATCCGTGAGAGAGAGAATCTACTCCCCGTGGTCGTGTTTTCCTCTTCGCGCGCTCGTGAACTGCACAGCTGGTCGCGCGCTCTTCCCAGTGTCTCGCGCTCCTTCATTCACATTGGCAGTTTGGAGCTCGGCGAGTGAGAAGCAACACGGAGGCGGGAGTCGCTCAACCTCTCTCTCATTGAGTAGAAGAGATCACTAAAGGAGCAGTTTAAACCAGCCATCGTCCTGATTTTCTCGGTCGGGTTTCATTAGACTTGAACGGAGAGCTGCGTCCGAAAGTTAGTGGAGTTTCGCTCGTGTCCGTTTCTTCTCGGTCACTTGTTTTCGTTGGAGTTAAACCGCTTTTTGTCGCCGTCTTCAGTTTGAGTAGTTTTTATTCAGACTCTTGAAACCGCTTTCCCGTCGCGTATGTTTTGCTGGTCGGCTATTTTACTGGATTTAATCTGTGTGGAAAACAAACAACAGTTTTGACTGTTTTATTCGTGTATTTTCACAGGTGAATGACTTTGAACAGCTGTTGCCCATCAGTTTCCCGTCTTCAATGGTTTGACCAACTACTAAACACACAGAAGTCGCTTTAACACGTACTTTCTGAGTTTCCAGTCACAAACATGGATAAATACGACGATTTGGGACTCGAGGCGAGTAAATTCATCGAGGATTTGAACATGTATGAAGCGTCGAAGGACGGTTTATTCCGTGTGAAGAGAGATGCAGGAAACAACCCGGATTTTGAAGAAACTAGGAAGGTTTTTGCCTCAAAAATGACTAAAATACACATGCAAAAGCAGCAAGAGGAGTTGGCAAGAAACGAAACTTTGCCAACAAGGATCAATGGAAGTCACTCGAAAGTATCAGATAACACATTTTACACCAAAGACAGACCACCCATCAATAGTTATAGACAGGGGGTTGAAGCAGCAGCCAAACCGCCCATCATGTCTGGACCAGTGATTGGCACTGCCAGTGTGACTCCATACATATCTTACGAAGGACAAAAACATAATTCGCCTGGCGTACATGATGGATCCAGCACTAGGGGTTATGACAGTAAAGAGATTGGAAATGCTGTTAACCCAATACCAGTGCCAGCCCGGGCATCCCCCTCAACCAGCCCCCCTGGCACATGGGCATCAAGAAGCGGCTACCCCTCTCAAACGCCATCATCTCCTTTCTCAAACAGCCCCTCTTCTTCTAGCTCACATGGGGCAGGTCAAAATCATTCCCCAGTGTCCACATCCGGGAAATCGCCTTCACAGTCGCCCACCGGAACATACAGGGATTCATATCATCAAGTTAGCACTGGGCAACCCATCTCTGCCCAGTGGTCTACCAGTGGACCAACATGCCAAAATGGGGGAGGTCATAACATTCGCACACAGGTGACCCAACCTCCACTGTCCGTAGGGAAGCAAGGCGATCCACTCCAACACAAGAACACTGCTCCCAGTATCCCAACACCAGTTGAGTGTCCCAGGGATGAGTCTTCCAGCCCTTCCCGGGTGCCCAAACTGCCATGCCAGACCCTTCAAGTACAGGCGGATCAGGGGCCATCTGTGGCGGAAATAAAATTAGAAGCTCTTACTGAGCGCCTGGAAAAGGAGATGGACGTCCAGCCAAAGGCTGAGTACTTTGGTAAGCACAACGTGATCACTGCCAGTATGTTTTTCTATTTATCTTTTACACATCTGCAATTGTATTTAGCAGCTTGCTGATTGAAAAACCCTCTGCCTGTTTCCACTTGACCTTCCCTCTGTATGTGTATGTGTGTGTGTGTGTGTGTGTGTGTGTGTGTGTGTGTGTGTGTGTGTGTGTGGTTCTTGCCACAATGTGCTCCATAAAGTCAGTCAATTGTGTGTGAGAGCGTTTTTGATCCCTTTTCCTTTCCAGAAGCTATTCTTGCATTCTTTCTCATCTGTTGTTCATTTATTTTATTTCATCACAGTTTAATCACCAAAGGCAAAATGTTGCCTCTCTCTGAGATCTGTAGGAGTGTGTTTTCCCTTGAAAAGTTGACGCTAATGGAGATTTCTCCCTAAGGAAAGTTTCCTCCGTGCCCGCTGAGTATGAAGCCACCCTAAACTAACATTGCCACCCGTCCTGTTCGCCCTGTGGGCCTGCGAAACAAATCTACACTCATTCACATTCGCCTCTGCTAAAGACCCGCCAAATATCTCTCGCAGGCTTTATCACAAAACCAAACACGGGGGTTTTATTAACTTTAATGCTCAAAGTTTGAGATGTTTACATTTACTTTAGTGACATGTTAATGACATAAAACGATTTTTGGTTAAAGTTTAAAAGGGGTACTTCACCTGTAAAGGAAAGTTCTGGGTAACACTTTATTTTGATGGTTGCTTTAGACATTATTTTGAATATAATTACATTTAGGGTTAGGGTTTGCAACTACATGTCAACTAACTCTCATTAGAGTATTAGTAGATGGTCTGCTTAATATCAGCGTACGCTTTATTTTTATGCTCCTCAACAGACATTATACTGACTATTAGTACCTTTCCAAGTGCATGCAAACTTATTCTAACTCTAACCAAATATACTAAGTCTACTAATACTCTACTAACGCTCTACTAACGCTCTAATGAGAGTTAGTAGACATGTAGGTGCAACATTACCAGAGGCGGACAGTAGTCAAGTATTGTTACTTTCTACTCAAGTATGTACTTTTTTGGATAACTTGTACTTCACTACATTCGGAAGCGTAATATTGTACTTTTTTACTGCATTACATTTCATATTGAATATCATTTAATACTTAATTACTTAAAAAAAATGTTTACTTTCTTAAGTAAAAGTAATTCAAAAGTACAAGAAAGAAAATACTAATTTTTTAATTGAGTATTAAAGATAAAAAAACGCTTTTATTTATGAAATGTAACGCTGTAAAAAAGTACAATATCATGCTTCCGAATGTAGTGAAGTAAAAGTTTTCCAAAGAAGAACACTGATAAATTACTTGTACTTGAGTAGAAAGTAAAAATTGTTTGTCACAATTAAAAAAAAAAAAAAAAACATGATAATGATAAAGGTAATGTATATGACATTCTACTTTCAGGCGAATAAAATCAGAGTTATATTAAAAAAGTTCTGACTAATCCCAGGTTTATAATGGTAGTAAATGGTTGTGTCGTTTTTGAAGTCCATAAAAGTGCATCTATCCATCATATAACTGCTCCACACGGCTCCTGGAGTTAATAAAGGCCTTCTGAAGCGAAGTGATGTGTTTGTAAGAAAAATATAAAACTTAATAGATTATCAAGTTGACTTACGGTGAAAGAGTAACTTTTGAACCCTTGACCCATGACGTATTGATGAACGCAGAAGCGCAGAGGATAGAGCAAAACAAAACACCGGTCATGAATTTGAGTCTAAAACAAGATTTGGATATAAGAGAAGAGGGGCTTGAGTTTGTTGCCCTGCACTATCCGTCAAAGCTTGTGATGCTCCAGTCAATATGCGGAAGCTAGTTATTTTAGTCTATAAAGTTTTAAATATGGATATTTTCCTTACTCAAACACGCCACTTCGCTTCAGAAGGCCTTTATTAACTCCAGGAGCCGTGTGGAGCAGTTATATGATGGATAGATGCACTTTTATGGACTTCAAAAACGACCCATCAAGTTAATGCCATTATAAAGCTTTTTTAATATAACACTGTGTTCGTCTGAAAGAAGAATGTCATATACACCTAGGATGACTTGAGGACGAGTAAATTATGGGATCATTTTCATTATTGGGTGAACTAACCCTTTAAGGGACCGTCAAAATAAAGTAAAAAACAAAATCTGTTGTTTATTCAACCTCGTATCTTTCCAAAACTGTATAAGTTTCTTTCTTCTGTGGAGTATATTTTGAGAAATGTCTGAGGTTGCGTCCGAAATCGCGTACTATGTGAATAGGTACTACATTTAAATTTGAACTAACCTTGCAACCCTACGCGTGTAGTATTAATGAAATTCGGATGTACTACATCCGCTATGTTCTCATTATCACATGACCTAATGCCGTCAGTTGCGTCGCTTCACCTCCATTCATAAATCGATAGATAGTAAAGTAATAGATAGTAAAGTGTCCATCGAATGCACACTTCAGAATCTTGTCGAAGTAGTAGGCCTTCCAGAGATTAGATTTTTGGGTTAACTATCCCTTTAAGATTACCTATATACTCTTTAAATATTGTTATGGTACATAGTGTTATCAGAATTCAGTGTCACAGTTTGCCTAAAGGAATACAAAAGGTACAAAACTGGCATTTTGAACAAATACTTTTAAATTACGTTCATCTGCATCAAATTAAATGTGCCATCTAATCTGAGTGAGGTCCATAAAACGGTACACTTTGGCGTCTAAGTAGGCAGCTTTAGTAGTAAAGCAAACATGGGTGGTCTTCGAGTGCGGATCACCACATGACAAAAGGACACGCGAGAGGGAGCAGAATCTCATGTGGACCCTATTAATGAGCATATGCTCATAAACTAGTTCAATATTTTGGCTTAACCGGTGGCAAATGTTGACATCTGATCTGCTAATCGTCACATGTTCCAGTTTCACTCTGATGAATCAATTCCTTCTGTAACTGAATAGATTACTGAGAGAGTTTACTGTCATATAGATATAGTTCATAGAGGTATCGGTCTTTGCTATAGGAATGTCCTGCTGGAAAAGCACATCATAGAGTGTGTGAGGTAACTTGAGTATTTGTTACTGTGATTGCAGAAAAGATACAGATATACAATATAGTATATGATTATTCTTGTGCCGAAGCGTACATGGACACACATAATTTCCTTAACATTCGTTGTTTATGTGCTGTATAATGTGATCACTGGGGAATAGCTGGTTTAATTTTAACTATTAAACACACGCCGTGCAGCTCAAATCCTTCTGACCTTTGTACTGTTCTCGGGCTTGAGACTGTCACTCGCTCTGAATCACGCCGGAAAACAGATTGTGTGACAAATGCTGCCTTTGGCCTGGCGTGAACCGAACAAATCGAGGGTTTTTATGTAAACTGAGGAGTGGGTGATTTAAAGTGCATTGCTTTCATTGTCAACCCCACACACTTTTCTTTTTTTAAGAGCTCTCAAAGCCTTTAAAATGTCAAATATCATTCAGGTGTTATTTGGACAATGCTTTTTAAAACTAGATTTTTATATTTTCTGAAGAAAATGGTAATGATGTAACCTAAGTCTCACAAATGGACCCTTTGAACAGTTATTAAAGGATTAGTTCACTTTTAAATAAACTTTTGCTGATAATTTACTCACCCATATGTCATCCAAGATGTCCATGTCTTTCTTTCTGCAGTCAAAATGAAATTAAGGTTTTTGATGAAAACATTCCAGGATTTTTCTCCATATAATGGACTTCAATGTGCTCCAAACGGTTCAAGGTCTAAATGACAGTTTCAGTGCAGCTTCAAAGGGCTTTAAACGACACTAGATGATGAATAAGGGTCTTATCTAGCCAAACCATCAGTTTCTGAGAGAAACCCAGCACTATTTATGCTATTATTTTACCTCTTATCAGACGAGTGATCATCTCTGAGCTCAGTCATAACTTCCGTTAAGTGAGGTCAAAATACGAGCATGGTCATAGAAATATCGATAGTAGATGCCTCATTCTACTGATCCGTGCAGGCGCTAATGAGGCATCTACGTATATATCTATGACCACGCTCACATTTTGACCTCACTTAGCGGAAGTTATGACTGAGCTCAGAGATGATCACACTCGTCTGAAAAGAGGTAAAATAATAGCATAAATACTGCTGGGTTTCTCGCAGAAACTGATCGTTTGGCTAGATAAGACCCTTATTCATCATCTGGTGTCGTTTAAAGCCCTTTGAAGCTGCACTGAAACTGTCATTTGGACCTTGAGCCGTTTGCAGCCCACTGAAGTCCATTATATGGAGAAAAATCCTGGAATGTTTTCATCAAAAACCTTAATTTCATTTTGACTGCAGAAAGAAAGACATGGACATCTTGGATGACATATGGGTGAGTAAATTATCAGCAAAAGTTTATTTAAAAGTGAACTAATCCTTTAACACCGTAAATCTAGCAATGTTTTTTTTTTATTTATGTATATTTAAGACAAAACTTTGTTTTATTAACTTGGTATAAAATGACCGCAAACCGGTTAACGCTGCTTTGCTGTGTGAGTGTTTCTAATACAACGGCTCTTCTGACGATATTTTTCTTCTGTCTATATATTTTTTCCTCTTTTGGAAAGTCATTGTGGATTTTATCTTTTGCAATTGGTTTCAAATGGGAATGCGTTTCCATTCACCACTATAGAAGTTTTCCCAACTTGACAGTTTCTGCTTCTGAGAACCCCAAAAATGTGAAAAAGATCCATATTAGTAATAATGACGGCATTAACAAACAGTTAAATAGTAAAGAGTAGAGGTGTAATGATGTTCAAACCTGAAAAACACGCTCTGTGTGATCGGGACCTTAGAGTATTTTTTTGACCTCACTTAGCGGAAGTTATGAAGTTAATTGTAAGTTATGGCCTTCCAATTTCATATTGTACCTAATTTACCCAGTCCACTAAAAATATTGACGTCGACTAATTAACAGCGTCGAAGCAGTCGATTGTATCGACCAATCGCGACAGGCCTAGTAACAAAGCACAATTTTTGCGCGATACAATGTCCCATTCATTCATCAAATGAAAACAGGATGACTAGTCGATTCTTGGGATTTAAGAATCGATATTGGTTCGAAAAAATGAGAATCGATTAAAATCAAGAAATCAATATTTTTTACCCAGCCCTACTAAATAGTAGAGATGCACGATATATTGGCCACCATATTGGTATCGGCCGATATATGTAAATTTTTTAATGTTATCGGTATCGAACAATAAGAAAATCTGTCATATAGACTACATACAATTGACCTATCGGTAAGCCCCGCCCCCCTTAGTTACTGTTGCTAACTCGGACAAACAAAATGGAGTTGCTATATCTTACAATGACAGCTGTCAGTGTGAAAACCTTATCCCGAGATGTTTTTGGACACAGATTGTAGCGTATATCCTGTCCGAATGATGGCCAAACTTTACTGATGGTTTATCAAGTTTATTGCATCGTTATTCACTCCAAAAAATCATCGTAAGAGCTGAACAAACAAAGCATAAGAAGTGCGCATTAACGTCTCATTCACAAACTATCTCTCTCCGTTGCATTAGCATTAACATACACAGCAAATTACACAATAAAACTCATACAACTAACAGTAAACAAACATATACAGACCGAATGGCTTTTCGGGGCTGCAGTTAATAACTGGTAAACTTTGTATCTGCAAAACAACTCCGATAAACTGCGTGCGAGCTCTTCCTTTCGTTACCCGGAGACTATAATACCCATCAAAATATGAGTCCTCCTTAGTAGGACAGATAATGTAGACCTTAAACATATCTAAAATTAAATTAATTTACATATAACCAGTTTAATATGGAGAGGCACTGAAATGTAGACCTTCGTGTTTTTGACCTACAGTGTACATGACGTGAGAACAGTTAGTTATTTCAGTTTGTATGTTAGCAGGGACTTTAATCATAACTTAACGAGAGTTTGACAAACAGAAAATCCTCTCAGGATCCCTGGACTCAGTGTTACAGTACCTCAGGCACGACATTTGAGCATTTTTGTAGCATAAACACCATCAAACCGATGAGAGCTTCGGATTTTCCAATGTTTCTCTATGGCGCTGAAACCTAAAGATGTCCGAGTTCCGGTCCCAGCGCAACTGATACTCAACTGCTATTGGCTCATCTGCGTTCGATGGGAGGGGCTTACCGATAGGTCAATTGGCACTAAGGGGCCTAAAGTGTGCCAAGAAAACATCCCCCACACCATTACACCACCACCACCAGCCTGCACAGTGGTAACAAGGCATGATGGATCCATGTTCTCATTCTGTTTACGCCAAATTCTGACTCTACCATCTGAATGTCTCAACAGAAATCGAGACTCATCAGACCAGGCAACATTTTTCCAGTCTTCAACTGTCCAATTTTGGTGAGCTCGTGCAAATTGTCGCCTCTTTTTCCTATTTGTAGTGGAGACGAGTGGTACCCGGTGGGGTCTTCTGCCGATAAGTAAATTATGAGAACATTATTATGTGCCTGGGACATGGCTTTTGTGTTTGTAATCAGGCTCTCAAATATTTATATTTATCGGCTAATATCGTATCGGACAAAAATATATATAGTGTAATTGCATGGGTACTTGTCATTAGACAGTGTATTGATTACCAAGCGACTCTGTTTCCATCCAGAAGGGAAGAGCAAGTGAAGGCACTGAAGGATGTTTCTGCCTACACCTGTGTCCTGTTGAGGTGTTCGTGATGCTGAGTTGGCATAATAATCAATGGTGGTGTTTATAGTCTCAGTCTGACAGCTGCTACACCGCAGGGATGTGTGAGGAATGTCTGGATTTTACAGAGGACAAAGAGATGATCATAAATTACAAGACGTTAGTGAAGTCTAATGGTGGTTTCGCCTCTGCTGACATCCAAATGGTTGGCGTCCCCCCTGTCTGGAGTGGGATATGCTTGGCTTCTCCGCGTCGCTCAGTGTTGTTTTGGATGGGATGTGAGCGGGGGGGTGGAGGGATCCCGCCTTGTGCACACATTCATGCTTTGTGCCCTGTGCGCTTTTGATGAAGGATTCCTTAATCTTCCTGTCGACTAGATGGCTTTATCTTAATTGTTGTCTAGGATTCTTGGCTTCCTGTCCCACAGCTCTTGAGTTTATGTCCTGCTCTGCTGAATGGCTGTCCAGAATGACTTTTTGGCTCTCAATGGTGGGTGAGCTGAGTAAATGTGCCTGCTGTCATTTTTTTTTAAAGCCCTATTCATGCGGTAATTGTTTCTCATGGGGACGCAAGAACATTTCAACATTTACAGTAGAGCTGATCTTAAATCAAACACCCACGTGATCTCATTCCTAAATGACAACGATTAGGCTGTGTCTATTAAAACTTTGACAAAATCACACAAGCATTAATTCGGATTTGAGCAGCTATCATGTATATGTTTGAAACCAATTCAGTCTTTTCAACCACTCAGTATCATTATTACAAATATTCAGATTATCACAGAAATACTGGGGTAAAAGTTTATAGCTTGGAAATAGTGTTAGACCGATATATCAGGCCGATATTTGCGGCCTGTGTATCGATTTTTAAGTGTATCGGCATCGGCTGCTGCGTTCGCATATTAATCAAAATTAATTGAGAATTGACACGATGGTAAAAGGTGGAAAGACTGAAGTTTCACGTGGAGCATTGGGAGATTTTTTCCTGAATTACCGCTGGTGTTGCTCTACAAGAGATTAAGTTAAATCCACCTACACTCTAAAAAATGCTGGGTTAAAAATAAATAACCCAAGTTGGGTTGAAAATGGACTAATCCAGCAATTGGGTTGTTTTAAGCAAACATTTCACCCAACCACTGGGTCAAAACAACCCAATTGCTGGGTTAGTTCATATTCAACCCAACTTGGGTTATTTTTAACCCAGCATTTTTTAGAGTGTAACCATTAAATGACTAGGTTGTAAATAGTTTTAAATGAAGTATAGTACAGTCAGTGTGCACTTTATTATGCTGCCTGCTTGTTGATACTGTGATCAATAGTTAATTATTTTATTTATGCTTAAATATTTATTTTCAGAATTTATTTTCACCACTGAACTCTTTTTTTTTTTTCTTGTTCTACCTCACCTGTTTTTACTATTTGTTAAATATTGTTTTTTTTAGTTCAATAATTTTTCCTTTTTTAAATTGTACATTTTTAATTGTTATCATCATCTCTATCATCATCCCTACTTGGAAATAAACACAGATTTTTACCGAAGCAATCAAAATAGTGCAAATCACCTTTTGAAAGTAATTTGGTGCTTCAAATAATGATTGTATCGATTACATCGTTACACCAGTAGGTAACTAGCCTGGCTCCGCCCTCCTGCGTACTTCAGCTCAATTTTCATTTTCCTTCAGTACTCCGTCTGGGATTGCGGTAAATTCTCTGGTTTTCTCCGGCCAAATTTTAACCGGTCCAATCAGCGAACAGAGGGATTGGCTGAGAACGATGATGTTGATGTCTTGCGCTAGTTTGAGACGACATACGTCACGACCAAACGTTAGCGATTGGTTATGGCAGATCCAGATCCAGAGTGGATCCAATTCAACAAAGTACCCGCCTTCAAGGAAGTTAAATGCTTTTTGATTACTAAAATTTAATTTAACCATTAAAATGGAGTCAAAAAAACCCCAAAATGTAAAATAAATTTTAAACGGAATTTAGAGGGAAAAAATAAAGCTGATTTCATAGGGTCCTATACATGCGCATAAGCAATGTGACGTATCCGCTTGTTAAGTCGTGACATAAGGAACGCCGTTTCTGGGTCCAAACTAGGCATGTGCCGGTATCAAATTTTCATGTTGCGATTAATTGCTTGAAGCTTTTATCACGGTATATACGGTATTATCACGATATTGAAATAAGTTGCAAAAAAAGTGTTGTCATACCATAACAGGTTTAAAACGTTCTTATAACAAAAATAACCAAACATTTAAATACAATAAAGCAATACACAAAAATGTATACAAATATTTAAAACGGATTAAATGCAAAAGAATTATAAAGAACAATTGGTAACACTTTACAATTTTACTAGTTAATGCATTAACATTAAAAAAAGAGCGAATAACTACATTTTTAGTTATTATTCTTTGATAATGTTAGTTAAAAAAAGCAACTATTAGTGTTAGCTCAAGTCCATTAAATAATACAGTTACAAATTTTTATTTTATTAAAGGTAGGAGATAGGGTAGGTAGGATTTGGTTAAAAAACTTTTTTTCCAAATTTGTTTAAACTTTCTTTATATATCAATACATAATTAAAATGTAAGAACTCTGAAAAAGAAAGTATAAAAATTGAGTGTCTGTAGACCTCTCACGACTGTTTTAAAGACAGCTCATTATTTCCATTCACTCCACCTTCTCCCTTCTAGGCTCTTTCCAAAGCCACGCCCCCAAAACACATGAACACGCCCACCGTGATCAGCTCAGCTGGAAGACGCATTATTAACCTGAGACGAGCGGAGAAGAAGTGCATGTAGTGACATCATGTCAGAATCACATGTAATAAAAAATCTAACTTTATCATTATGAATATAAACAAATAAGATGTCTTTTAGTACTCACTATCAAGCTAGAATAACGATACTGGTAAAGTTTAAAATACACACACAACACAGTGTCTATGACACACACAGATACAAGATAAAAACATCAGTAAACATTGGTAGAGAATATAAAAACAAACCAAGGGCCGAAATAAACGTGCAGGTAAAGTTCCCGGTGAACATGGTAAAAGAGTTTAGACAGAGGGTAGTAGCTAAAGCTAACTTAGCTCTAAAAACAGTTCCTGGATGTGGTTTACTAGCTTTTACACATGCATTTTGTTATCTAAAGTTACATTTTGCGAAATTCAACACGACAGCGATCAACTTGAGCTAAGCATATTGAGTATTTATCATCTCTACTAATGGTTCGCTAAGTGTATAACATTGTAACTTTATGCTAAGTAATGTTATGTTAGCTATATTAGGCAGCTACGTGTGCTAGTGATACATACTTCATGAAAACATAAACCAAAAAAAATGTATAATCAAAATGAAAGATTACCTGTCCAGCAGAAATACAGCCTCTTGAACTCCTCAAATCAAACGGGTGCGCCAGGGTTGCCAGGTTTTCACAACAAAATCCGGCCAATTGCTACTCAAAACTAGCCCAAAACAAGGCCAATCGTGTTTCTCCGGTAAAAATCGCATTTGGGGGGTAAAATATGTGTCTTTTTGGTAGTGCTGCCTGCTATAATTCGCAAATCCCGGGGCAAAATATCACATAAATGGGGTCGCTTCAACCCGCGGACTGAAAAACAGCCGCGGCAACAGTGATGAAGTAGCCCTTGGCAACACTGGGGCGCATGTGGGCAGATCCTGGAGCAAAAGCGGCGGTTGCCATGGTAGCGAGAGAGAGTGACAGTCGCCCAAGCCATCACTAGTTTCGTCCCAAACGAAAATAATGAGCGATGTTTATTGCAGATTAAAAAGTCTAGAGTCACTCGATTTTTATACTCTCTTTTTCAGAGTACTTACATTTTAATTATGTATTGACATATAAAGAAAGTTTAAACAAATTTGGACAAAAGTGTTTTAGATCATTCTTACCTACCCTACCAATTATTATTTTGCTGAAATGTACATTTAATTAAGATTAATAAATGCTTTAGAAGTATTTTACATTGTCAGTTTGTTAATGAATGAACTAATGTTAAATAATAGAGCTTCCCACACTTTTGATGTCGCGATCATTGGGGATAAACACACAGTGCCACGCATTCCACACAAACCAGCATATTTACATCATCAACGTATGTCAATTCTTCCATGCTGAATCCAGACTCGTTACTCATTACTTCAATTGCTTCTTTCAATGCTAAGCCTTTGTAAAGCAGATGTGTCTCTGATGGTGTTTGTGTAGAAAGTCTGACTGTGCTTGGACCAGGTTTAGCTGAGTGGGCAGAAGTTGTTAGCATGATGTTTGCTGAATACCAGATGAAACAGAGGCTCTTTTGTGCGTGGCCAGCGCTGGCCCTCCCTCTTGGAGGAGTCCTCTGTCTGTTTAACGCTGTTATCTCAGCTCATGCTCACTTAAACGTTCTCCTAGCAATTGCCACGTAGACCAGCCTGAACCAGCGGACATGCACAAAGACCCGCTTGTGTTCCCCGCTCACCTTGTGATTTCACTTGAGCTGTACAGTTATCTTAAGCTCATCTTAATGCAATGTTCTCTGAAGGTCGTAAGGGTCTGGTTGTTTACTAATTAGCTCTCACGTTACCATCGGACGTGTATAATGTGAACATCAGAGTTCTTGTGTGGGATTTAGAATTGATATTTTCTTTGCACTGCATCAGTCAATATTTATAAAACTCCTTTTAAGTGCATTATTCCCAGTGTGAATGCAATATTAATTGCATACTAGTTTTATCATGCTTAAAGGGTTAGTTCACCCAAAAATGAAAATTCTGTCATTAATGACTTACCCTCATGTCGTTCGACACCCGTCAGACCTCCGTTCATCTTCAGAACACAAATTAAGATATTTTAGTGTAAATCTGATGGCTCTGAAAGGCCTCCATTGGCTCAATGCACTTTACACTCTCAAGACCCTTAAAAGGCACTAAAGACGTCGTTACAAAGTCCATCTCACTACAGCGGTTCTACAATAACTTTATGGAGTGACAAGAATAGTTTTTGTTCGCAAAAAAACCCCTAAATAACGACTTATATAGTGATGACGATTTCAAAACACGGCATCATGAAGCTTCGAAGCGTTATGAATCAGTGAGTCGAATCATGATTCGGATCGCGTGTCAAACTGCTGAAATTTGGCGATCCAAACTGCTGAATCGACTCACTGATTCATAACGCTTCGAAGCTTCATGATGCCGTGTTTTGAAATCGTCATCACTATATAAGTCGTTATTTAGGGTTTTTTTTGCGAACAAAAACTATTCTCGCCGATTCATAAAGTTATTGTATGGAGTGACGAGAATAGTTTTTGTGCTCAAAAAAACCCCTAAATAACGACTTATATAGTGATGACGATTTCAAAACAGAAACAGGATAACGTTAGTGCTGGGCTAACGTATGTGCCGTTATTGATACAGTTCCCGCATGTGGACCGCAATAAATGAGAAATACACACATGGGTTTGTTGATGGACACACACTTGTTAATGCGGATGGTGAGGAGTTACAGCTCAACATCTCATAATGAACCTCAGATGAGTAGCATCACTGAGAAACTCCTGCTCGACTCGTCCTTGTGATGGAGGTTCGGGTTGAATAACTAGTTCTTCCAATGTTTCATCATCAGACTCGCGCTCGGATTGATGTGTAAAATCAATGTCATCGTTACTGTCTTTACTAGGGGTCTAACGGTACACAAAACTGACGGTTCGGTAAGAAGAAGAAGAAAAAAGTGTCTGTCCTTGAATGAATTAAATTATAACTAAAAGTTTATTGAAGATATTGCTGTAAACTATATAGGGAGCCCTTACTTGCACATTAATATTAAAGGTTAACAACAGAGCCCAAACTATTAGCCTATTTTAATCTATCTAAATAGCCTATTGCGATTTATTTTTACGTATAATAATCAACACTCAAATAACACATTGTGTGCAAACCTGTTACCTTCACATAAGGCAATTTTTGCATTAACTTCTAAATCTAATTATAAAATATTTTTGTTGTTGAAATATAATCATTTATACACAGTGTGTCATTTTCATGACAGGTTTATTTAACATGCATGAAATAATCAAGACATTACTAACAGTTCAGTAGAATATAATGAACATATAGGCTAATATAGAGCATATATTTAGTGAAAGAGTTGATTTCTCTAGTGAATAAAATTCTGTGGACCCTGAATGACTGCCTGAGGTAAATGTGATGCTACATGACATTGTTTAGTTTACAAGCAGTTATATTGACGTCTTTCCGCCGTTGAAACACTGATTTAGCGATTACACCACATATATACGTGACAGTAAGTTGTAATGTATCCTCAGCATACCTTCAGATGTTCATTCATGTTTATTCTTTAGGAAGAGATGATCGATCGCCTTCACGCGCGGCCGCTTGAACTGTGTTCAGTGTTCAGTCACGCCAGATAGAGCGTCAAAACGGCATTTTTTTGTTTGAATTTCGTGATAAAACGGACTGGAACACGTTTAGCTTCTGAAACACGTGCTGTACGCGGTTGAACAATCACAATAGACTGGGCTATCTCACCAATCAGAGCAGAGCAGTCTCACGGAAAGGATGGATTTAGAGAGACTGATTCATTCAATGAGTCGTTTGAGAATCATTGCAAAATGTGGTGATGTGCAATGTATATTATGAGAAAATGAAAGTGTTTTTGACCTTTTAATGCATGTGAAGCTGCTGTAGGAGACTCCAAAACAACATTAGAAGCCTTTAAAATAGCATAATAGAGGCACTTTAAAACTCCTCTTTAACCTGCTTCTCTTGAGACTCCCCTGCTTCAGTGCATAGTTAATGATATACTAAAGCCCGCCCACGTGTGACGTGATTGGTTTCAAGGTAGTTTGTGACATCAGAAACACCAGCGATTTCACTCGGGTTCACTGCAGTTTTAAAGAGAAAATACTCAGCTATGGTGTTGACGTATGAATTTGCACATGGGTTGTCTTAAAGCATATTAAAAACACCACATAGACATAGAAACAACATTAAAAACTTTGATTTTCACCACAGGGGGACTTTAAAATGACCAGAGGCTACTAATATCAGACCCGACCCGTGTCCGAGGCGCTCATCAATGGTTTAGACCCAAACCCGCTACAGTCTCGTGATCGAAGTGGACACATGAAAACCTAGTCCTCAATGGTCTGAAGCAGTGTTGGGGGTAACGCATTACAAGTAACTTGAGTTACGTAATATTACTTTTTCCAAGTAACTAGTAAAGTAACGCATTACTTTTCAAATTTACAACAAAATATCCTAGTTACTTTTTCAAAAAAAAAAACTCTCCTGCCCCCATGTTGAGGAAAATAAGTGCAGAGGCGTGTGTGTGTAAACATGAGGGTTATTGTAGTTCTAGACTAAATGTGAGTATTTATTTATCTCACTTGCACAATAAAGATTCTGTACTCCTCAAAATGAACAAAATCAGTCAAATGCAAAATCAGAATACTATGCAAACCTCCAATAATTAAATGTTAAATAAAACAACTATTTTTATGCATAATCTACCTTTATATTTAATTGACCAATGTGTTGCTGCTGACCTTAGATGATGAAAATTACTAGATTTTTTGTTTTTATTGGTAAAACTTTTTTCTCCTGCATCCTATTCTACCATTATCCAGAGCTGCGCCCTCTACTGTTCATGCGGGAATCTGCATTTTAACCTCAGCCTGGGGCTTATTATTTCAATTTTGGTATGAAGAGGTCTTTACCATTGCAGAAAAATAGAACTTTTTTGTTATAAACAAAAACAAGCCCAGGTGAGAAAAAGTTACGTGCATTACTTTTCTTAAAAAGTAACTAAGTAACTCAATTAGTTACTTTTTAAGGGAGTAACGCAATATTGTAATGCATTACTTTTCAAAGTAACTTTCCCCAACACTGGTCTGAAGCACTGGTTACTGAGTGGGTTGTTAAATCATGCATGTGCCTCATATTTGGTTGTCCAGTCAGAACAAACATTGTGCTTAGTGTCACATAGAGCTGACCTCTCTCTCACTCTTTACTTCTTATGTATTTTTAATTAACGTTGATGACATGGAATATAGAATGAAATTGAGAGTGTGACCTGGTGTGTTTTCTTGCTCTTTTGCAGGCAGTTGTGTGAAGTGCAACAAGGCTGTGTATGGAGCCAGCCAGGCGTGTCAGGCCATGGGCAGCCTGTACCACGACAGCTGCTTCACCTGTAGCGCTTGCAGTAAGTCACACAAACGGACTGCATCTCACACATTTCACATGTGCATTGCCTTCATCTTGATTACATTATCACTCATGATAAATCAGAGGTCATTTACTCGCATCTAGGGTTGGGTATCGTTTGGGTTTTTTTCGATTCCGGTGCCAAACCGATACTTTTAAAATGGTACCGGTACCTAAGCGGTGCCTGAACCGATACTTAAAAAAAAAAAAGGCCACAAAACGAGGTGGATGACATTAAATGGCTTTTTATTTTTCTATTTTTTTATTTAAATTGAACCATTTATTAAAAGTTTAATGTATACTTAAATGTATGAATATAAATAAATACAAAACACAATTTACTTATTTACAAATTATTATTGACTTATTTACAAATTCACAGTAAAACCTAAGCCACCTAACCCAACTACAACAAGCCTAATATAACTCTAAATAACAGTTACAGTAATAACAGCAGAGTCTGTATTCTTGCTCTGCTACAAACCAGCTTCGAGCTTCAGCTTTATTTTGAAATATGATCATATTCTCTGGCTAAATATTTTAGAACGCATCGCCTTAATGTTTCCATGGCGACGCGTCATGTTTCTCACATGACACACAGCAGCCGCAATAGCGCTGACAGCTCAGCTGTATCGGGTTTATTTCGTTTTTTCTTTTTTTTCAAAATATTCACAAACTTCTTAACTGTGTCACGAACTATCTGATGTTCAAATGTGTGAGTGAATGTGTGTTAGTTGATCTATAAAGCGCAATGGGCGGCGCCGTGTTAGTTTGAGCCTCAGAATCGGATCTGTCAGATTTACAACACTTGAGTTCATTCTCGTCTCACGAAATACATGAAAGTAAGTGACCAGTGAACTGGAAGAAGAATAGAGTAAACTATATAGTTACTATATAATGTGCATGTATCTGATGTGAATAAAACACGTAACGTTAGTCAAATTATAACCGTCTGAAAGGATGGTCATTGCCGCTTTCATAGACATCAGTGTGTGTTTTTTGCTAGTAGCCGACTTATGAGCATTTAAATGTCTGAAACCTGAAATAAACATGATGTGGTTGAAAACACTGAATAGTTGTCATGAGTTATGATATGTCACAAGCGCTGAGCGTCTGTCTCTGGCTCGGTGCTCAGCCAAAGCGCGAAAGCACGTTTGAATTTTGGCACCGAAATAAGGAACCGAAATCTGCGTTCTGATTCGGTCTGGTACATACAATCAGTACCCAACCCTACTCGCATTATATAACCGCATTAAGAGAAATTATTTGAAAAGGCCTCTGATTTGTTAGATTTGATTAATTACTGTGAAACAACTCAAACAGTCTGTTCAAGTGAATCCTTTCAAAACTCTAATTTATTCGTCCATGTTTGTTTCTAGTCTGTAAGTGTAGGATGAATTCCGGTTGACTGGGACTAGGGGTGATATTGACAAAAAATAATATCTAAATTTTTTCTGGGATTTTACCGATAACGATAATTTTGCTGAATGTGTTTATTGTATTGGTTCGTTGGCAGGTTTAGGACTGCTGTGGTCAGCTGACTCCTTAAAGTTTTGATATTCTTTTATATTCTGTGCAGTGGTTAGTTCGCAGCAGGACAGAAATTATCTTTATATAAAGTTTAAATAGATTTTTTTACCTTTTATGTGCGTTTATTTGTCTGGCTATCACCAGACCAAGCTCAATTTAAGATTGAACATTGGTCTGGGGATCTGCTCTGTATTTTCTACTGCACAAGAGGCGTGATAAACGAGCATAAATTAAATGACTCTGTACGCAATTGGATAGTCCTTCAACCAATCAGACCACAAGAGGCGTGATCAACGGGCATAAATTAAATGACTGTACGCAATTGGATAGTCCTTCAACCAATCAGACCACAAGAGGCGTGATCAACGGGCATAAATTAAATGACTGTACGCAATTGGATAGTCCTTCAACCAATCAGACCACAAGAGGCGTGATCAACGAACATAAATTAAATGACTTTGTACGCAATTGGATAGTCCTTCAACCAATCAGACCACAAGAGGCGTGATCAACGAACATAAATTAAATGACTGTACGCAATTGGATAGTCCTTCAACCAATCAGACCACAAGAGGCGTGATCAACGAACATAAATTAAATGACTGTACGCAATTGGATAGTCCTTCAACCAATCAGACCACAAGAGGCGTGATCAACGGGCATAAATTAAATGACTCTGTACGCAATTGGATAGTCCTTCAACCAATCAGACCACAAGAGGCGTGATCAACGAGCATAAATTAAATGACTCTGTACGCAATTGGATAGTCCTTCAACCAATCAGACCACAAGAGGCGTGATCAACGGGCATAAATTAAATGACTGTACGCAATTGGATAGTCCTTCAACCAATCAAACCACAAGAGGTGTGATCAACGGGCATAAATTAAATGACTGTACGCAATTGGATAGTCCTTCAACCAATCAGACCTCAAGAGGCGTGATCAACGGGCATAAATTAAATGACTTTGTACGCAATTGGATAGTCCTTCAACCAATCAGACCACAAGAGGCGTGATCAACGGGCATAAATTAAATGACTTTGTACGCAATTGGATAGTCCTTCAACCAATCAAACCACAAGAGGCGTGATCAACGGGCATAAATTAAATGACTCTGTACGCAATTGGATAGTCCTTCAACCAATCAGACCACAAGAGGCGTGATCAACGAGCATAAATTAAATGACTGTACGCAATTGGATAGTCCTTCAACCAATCAAACCACAAGAGGCGTGATCAACGGGCATAAATTAAATGACTCTGTACGCAATTGGATAGTCCTTCAACCAATCAGACCACAAGAGGCGTGATCAACGGGCATAAATTAAATGACTGTACGCAATTGGATAGTCCTTCAACCAATCAGACCACAAGAGGCGTGATAAACGAGCATAAATTAAATGACTCTGTACGCAATTGGATAGTCCTTCAACCAATCAGACCACAAGAGGCGTGATCAACGGGCATAAATTAAATGACTGTACGCAATTGGATAGTCCTTCAACCAATCAGACCACAAGAGGCGTGATCAACGGGCATAAATTAAATGACTGTACGCAATTGGATAGTCCTTCAACCAATCAGACCACAAGAGGCGTGATCAACGAACATAAATTAAATGACTTTGTACGCAATTGGATAGTCCTTCAACCAATCAGACCACAAGAGGCGTGATCAACGAACATAAATTAAATGACTGTACGCAATTGGATAGTCCTTCAACCAATCAGACCACAAGAGGCGTGATCAACGAACATAAATTAAATGACTGTACGCAATTGGATAGTCCTTCAACCAATCAGACCACAAGAGGCGTGATCAACGGGCATAAATTAAATGACTCTGTACGCAATTGGATAGTCCTTCAACCAATCAGACCACAAGAGGCGTGATCAACGAGCATAAATTAAATGACTCTGTACGCAATTGGATAGTCCTTCAACCAATCAGACCACAAGAGGCGTGATCAACGGGCATAAATTAAATGACTTTGTACGCAATTGGATAATCCTTCAACCAATCAAACCACAAGAGGCGTGATCAACGAGCATAAATTAAATGACTCTGTATGCAATTGGATAGTCCTTCAACCAATCAGACCACAAGAGGCGTGATCAACGAACATAAATTAAATGACTGTACGCAATTGGATAGTCCTTCAACCAATCAGACCACAAGAGGTGTGATCAACGAGCATAAATTAAATTACTCTGTACGCAATTGGATAGTCCTTTAACCAATCAGACCACAAGAGGCGTGATCAACGGGCATAAATTAAATGACTGTACGCAATTGGATAGTCCTTCAACCAATCAAACCACAAGAGGCGTGATCAACGGGCATAAATTAAATGACTTTGTACGCAATTGGATAGTCCTTCAACCAATCAGACCACAAGAGGCGTGATCAACGGGCATAAATTAAATGACTTTGTACGCAATTGGATAGTCCTTCAACCAATCAGACCACAAGAGGCGTGATCAACGAGCATAAATTAAATGACTTTGTACGCAATTGGATAGTCCTTCAACCAATCAGACCACAAGAGGCGTGATCAACGAGCATAAATTAAATGACTGTACGCAATTGGATAGTCCTTCAACCAATCAAACCACAAGAGGCGTGATCAACGAGCATAAATTAAATGACTGTACGCAATTGGATAGTCCTTCAACCAATCAGACCTCAAGAGGCGTGATCAACGGGCATAAATTAAATGACTTTGTACGCAATTGGATAGTCCTTCAACCAATCAGACCACAAGAGGCGTGATCAACGGGCATAAATTAAATGACTTTGTACGCAATTGGATAGTCCTTCAACCAATCAAACCACAAGAGGCGTGATCAACGGGCATAAATTAAATGACTTTGTACGCAATTGGATAGTCCTTCAACCAATCAGACCACAAGAGGCGTGATCAACGGGCATAAATTAAATGACTGTACGCAATTGGATAGTCCTTCAACCAATCAAACCACAAGAGGCGTGATCAACGAGCATAAATTAAATGACTCTGTACGCAATTGGATAGTCCTTCAACCAATCAGACCACAAGAGGCGTGATCAACGAGCATAAATTAAATGACTCTGTACGCAATTGGATAGTCCTTCAACCAATCAGACCATAAGAGGCGTGATCAACGAGCATAAATTAAATGACTGTACGCAATTGGATGGTCCTTCAACCAATCAGACCACAAGAGGTGCTCACCATACATGCAATGCATTTGCTTGTTTTCACTTGAAGAATGAGCACACGGCTGACGTGATCTTATCGCTATAGAAGTCCTTGCACACGTGAGTTATTGCAGGCGCATATCAACACGTTATCATATCGGCAAGGCATATCGGCATAATTTTTTCATATTTTTCATATCGGCCGATTTTTATATTTTAAGCGTTTATCGGCCGATTCCAATGTCGTGCCGATAATATTGTGCATCCCTACAATATACACCACACACCCCTAACTGGGACATTTTTTGCCATTGAGATGACTGAGGAAAAGTGTCCCAATCAACCTGAATTCACCCCTATGTATGTGTTGTAGGTCTAGGCAGTTTTTGATGTCAGACTTCATCTCAGTTTGTCCGAGCTGTTTGTTTGTAGCTTGTGTAAGTGTGTGTTCAGAGCATATAGCCTGACAGGAAACAGAGTTGGGTCTGAGTGAACTAAACTAAACAGAACTCCTGCTCTGAGGAGAAGTTCAGATAAACCTTCATTCCATGCATTCATCCAGTCTTGTTTCCTCACACTTTATTTAGCTCCGCTCTGGCCCCTGGGAATGGGAGCTATTTTGAAGGAAAATGAGCATTCCTGAGCTTCTCCTCTGCATGACTGCCTTTGACCCACAGCGTCGCTCTCCGCAACGGCTCTTTTCTTCTCTGTGTGTGTCCAGAGTCTTGTTAAGAGCACAGTAAACATGTCCGCGTGTACCTCCACCTGTTTACACGGATTACGAGACTAAAGATAGTGAGAATGCGCAGCGCATAGTTGCACAGGAGAGAGCTGTTGCCCTGCTGGAGAGGAATTCAGGGGAGCGTGCGAGTGAGGTGGGATGGCGGCTCAGATGAGCGGATGGAGGAATGTCTGATCTGTTATGTCAGCTGGAGCCAGAGAGGGAATGAGAGAAACAGGTGTTTGATCTCTTAGGTCAGAGCGCAGTGCGTAAACGAAGACCCGAAGGCTTGGCTAATGCATTGCAAGTTCATAATACCACACTATGTACATACCACAGAAGCATCAAAATAGGAGTTAGCTTCAAGTGTCTGTGGTGGTGTTCAGGTTCAGGGCTCATTCGAGGGCAGTGCCACTAAGTTCTACAGATGTTGGCGCCAGCACCTGATTTTAAAGGGATAAAAAAAGGGCTGTTAAAGGGATAGTTCACCCAAAAATGAAAATTAGCCCATGATTTACTCACCCTCAAGTCATCCTAGGTGCATGACATTTTTCTTTCAGACGAATAAAATCTGAGTTATATTACACAAGTCCAGGCTAATCCAAGCATTAGAATTTGATTCATAGTTGCTCTGTTTTTGAAGTCCATAAAAAGTGCATCTGTCCGTCAAATAACTGTTCCACACGGCTCTGGGGTGTTAATAAAGGCCTTCTGAAGCGAATCGATGCGTTTGTGTAAGAAAAATATCTATATTTAAAACTTTATCAAGTAAACTTTTGGCTGACCGCCGTCTGTGGAAAAGTGTTGAATGTTGAAAGTGAAACTCAAGATGCGTTCGTGACGTCATGACGAGCGGACCTGAGCGTTTGTCTTTCCATCGGCAGGGGAACTTTCAGCACTTTTTCCATAAATTGAACAGGGAAGGCAGTCGGTCGAAAGTTTACTTGATAAAGTTTTAAATATTAATATTTCTCTAAATTTTTTAAAAAGTTTTTAATTTTTGTTTTGACTGTTCACCCAAAAAAACGAAAATTCTGTAATTTACTCGCCCTCAAGTTGTTCCAAACCTGTGTGAGTTTCTTATTTCTGCTGAACACAAAAGAAGATATTTTGAAGAATTTCAGTAACCAAACAGTTGATGGAAAAAAAAAAAAAATACTATGGAAGTCAATGGGGTTTTCATTTTTTTTGACGTCTCACACACAGGTGGAAGAGCAATGGTTTCTGCTAATCAATCAATTCAAGATTGTAATTAATGTCAGATTATTATAGGTCATTTTACATGGGCAACAGAACGCTGTTGATTTTATTTTTACTTCTGAATACATGCAGTTCATTCAGTCTACACTAATTTCTCAGAGATGCTGCTGTCATGAACATGGCACCTAATCACTACTTCACTATTTATTATTATCTTTTCTCTATCCTCGTTGCTTTGATTTTCCAGGACCTTGCTGTAAGTCACACTGGGTTGCATTGAGTGGACAAGTCACAGCATGTTTCAAATGATAAAAACAACTTTTATAGAGACACCAAATTTAAAAATTGTTCACTGTTGCCAGTCTGATTTCTTCTACAGTGTAGACGTCTTCTGTGTGTCCTAGTTTTGTGGTGTAACTTTGTATAATTTATTCCAAATTAGAAAAACAGTTCAGATCTTTATGCTGGGTATTCAGTTGGATCAATCCTCTAACACTTCTCCGCTCAATCTGATCTCTCCTCTAGCAGAACTCATGCTGTGTTTAGATCACACGGGTTCGCCAAGCAGAGAGACTTACTTAGAAATGGCATCATAGACTACACAAACGGCCCATATAAGGGAAAGTGAGAAGGAAAACATTGCAAAGCCCCCATAATACTTAAAATCTCAACAGGCCGAGAAGAAATTCTTTGATTTCTGTCTTTTTGGACATACTTCATAGACCTCAGAAAAGTTGTCCAGGAAGTGACATAGGCTGCTGCACCGACTAGTGCCAGGGACAACATGCTCTTAAAGTACAATGAAAAAACAAAAATAGGTGTAGGATTTACTTTGAAACAATGTTCACTCAGAAATTGCTAGTAGATGGCAGGGAAATGGCAATTAACACATTTAATTAAACATTCAATTAAGGAGAGTAACTGATATAATGTTTTAACGTAAAACATGCTCGTCGAAGAATCCTATTTTACAGTGTGTTACGGTACTTTTTAGGGCTGTGCGATATTGAAGAAAAATGCGATATCCTTTATCCCTTAAAAAATGCGATATTCGAAATGCGATATGATATTGCTCTAAGTGTTGTAAAATCTATTTCTTTCCCCAACTGATATCTTTCACTTAAAGCATAACTGACTGTGTTTACATGAATACTCGTCAAGACAGCCATTTTGACATAACTGTGTGTGTATTTGACAGTTCGAGTGTGTAACACGGAAAAAAGAACGGCTTGTGCGCATGTTTCGGTGTGTGTGTGTGAGAAACAGCGCGAGACTGCAAGGAGTTGTTTTTCGCAAGTTATTGTGTTTAATAACTCTTTTTAACGTCAAGCAAGTTATATGCGTCGACCTAAAACATACACTTTTCACTATGTTGAAGTAGCCGATTTAAATCATTCAGAAATTGCGTGCCCTTGCGATATGCATATTGCGATATGTACATTTGTGATATTTCGATATATTGCGCAGCCTTAATACTTTTCATTCCTCCCATGTAGATCAGAGTCTTTGTATGTCTTTACTATGGTTGGGTATCGGTTGAATTACAACAATTACGACTTATCGACTCCTAATTTTGATTCCAATAAGGTAAAAAAAAAGTTGGATATCATTCACATTTATTCTAAGTCTTATTGCAAAACATTTAATTGTATCTGAATACCATGAACAAAAATCAACAGGCTAAAGAACATTTACCTTTGGTTTAAAAAGAGCATAGCAAAAACAACTAGCCTAAATCAAGCATTCTGCGTTAGTTCAGGCTGGCCACGTAGTCAAGCGCCGCTATCAGCTGATTGGAAAATTCCGACCCCGCCCATATCAGCTGATCCCATTCCTATTCACTCAATTGGCAACTCTCAAACAGGACGCCTTACTTCAGCGTAGCTTCAGTTCTGCCTGCTTGGCCGCTTCTGCTGCACGCTGCTTTGCAACCCACCTCCTCCCCAGCTCCTCCTTAAACCGTGTTTAACTTAATCAATGTCATTTTGCTGTCATTGATGCATGCTCTGTTCTAACTGGGCGATTTCCTCTGCCCTCCCAGTTTAAAAATGGATGGGGAATTTAGAAATGCTTGAACCGCAAATAAATACTGCAAATAAATACTGCAAATAAATACTGAACAAAGATACGATTGAAATAAACAGTGTTTTAAGATTTTCAGGTATTCAGGTACAGAAACTGTAATCAAAATGCTCAACTTTTTATTGGCATATTTTGCAAAAATTTACATTTGGCAATATGGCTGTTGCCAAATGTAAATTTTTGCAAAATATGCCAATAAAAAGTTGACTAAAAGTTTGTCTATGGTGTTTTTGACTCAAGTGGACCTGACTGAACTAATATACATTTCAAGCATAATTAAAGAGAAGTAAACACTCAGTAATTAAAAAAGAATAAATATACAAATTAGCAATTGCACAAATAAATACTGAACAAAGATACGATTGAAATAAACAGGGTTTTAAGATTTTCCAGTACAGAAACTGAAATCAAAATGCTCACACTTTATGAATAAATATACTTTACAAATATAGTTACAAAAGTTATTCGGTCAAGAACAGTGAGTGAATTTTCTCTTAGTCTTCCGTTGTTTGATTAATGTTATTATAGAGACGGCCGCAGGTTTATTAGGCTGCTGTCACTTTAAGAGCAGCACAGGTCTAATATACACATGCACTTTATTTCTTAACTGTTTACGTTCACTTAAGACAAAACCGACTGTGTTTACAAGGATGTTTTGACATTTTTGTGTGTATTTGTCCGTTCAAGTGCAAAAAGATGCGGAAGAGAACTATTCGCACACTATTCAATATGAGGCGGCTTTCCATGCGCTCATTTTGGACGTGTGCGCAACACAGAAAATCGTGCGCGAGTCTTCTTGCGCTTGAATGGTTTAAAATCACTTTTTCTGTGTGCATGCTTTGGATGTGTGTGCAGCACAGAAAACAGTGCATGGATTTTCTGGTTTAAAATCGTATTAAAATGCACACAAAGGAATCGATAAGAGGAATCGAAATGCATTTTTCTTATGGAATAACCAGCATTTTGGGCATTTTGGAACCGGTTGTAAAAGAGAGAGAGAGACCCAAAAGTTGCTTACTCTGTTCAACAGACTCCGTTTTTAACCCTCCCTAATACTTTATCTCCTGTGAACAATCGAGGCTTGCTTTCTTGAACTCAATTTGGCTTGTTTTGTGGGTTCTCGGTGAAGTCCTGATGTTTGGCAGTGGTTTGTGTGAAGGCACAGACTGCTCATTGTTCTGGAGCTGTTAGGAGGGCAGCTTTGTTCATGACCCAGTGCAAATGCTCTCTGTTTCAGACCCACCAGGGATGATTCCCTGACATTTAAGTGCTGTACGGAGCTTTTTCTACTGAAATTGGATGGCTTGGTAATCCTGTATCCTCCAATGTATTTATAGAAATAGGCCTCAAAAAGATGTCATTGCATTAGGTAACAAAAAAATCAATGCTATCGGCACACAAATGCTGCTAGATCTAGACCTGAGCTATTTTTGGTTGACTAGTTGGTCTTAAAGGGATGGTTCACCCAAAACTCACCCTTATATCATTCCAACCCTGTTTGACTTTATTTCCACACAAACGTTTAGCTCCAAACAACATTGGCCCCTATTGAGTTTCATTGTACGGACAAAAAAAAGAGACATTTTTCTAAATGTCTTCTTTTGTGCTCCACAAACATAGAGGTTTGGAACGGACAGAACGCAATAGAAAGAAACCGATCACAGGGATCATTTACTCCTAACTGTTTTAACTCAACATGTCTTTTTAAAACACAAGGTCCACTTATAATCTCTGTAAAGTCGTTTTCATTTGTATTGAATTTGGAGGAAATGTTTCACACTCGCATAATGTCCTTAAAGAGGTAATTTGCTTAAAGCACACACAGTGCTGTATGTGTCAAATTAAACACAAATGGATAACTGAATTACATAATGAATCAAATAATGAATCCCAGTCTGAATTAATGCTAACATTTGGTGAACATTGAGATGCATGTCCTTGAGGTACAAAATAATGCACATGCTTCTCTTTCAGTAAATCAGCATCCTCAGTTTCACATTTCTTTTAAAAAAGACATTGTCATTTCTTAGAAATCCTGTATTTTAGTCTCAATAGTGTAAAGCTCAAGCTAAACTGGAGAATAGCGTTTACCTCAGAGCAGTTTCTGTGTGCAATCATAAATCTGCCCTCACATTCCTATCAATTCCCAAAAGTCCTCATTCATTAGCTGCCATTGTTAAACACAATCTAGATAATGTTCAGCGAGTCTCTAAGTGCAGTTGTCAGAATATGTTAACTACCATGTTTACCATAACAACTACTACTTAAAGACGTCAGTTTTTTTTACAATTAGATGTTTTAATTGTAGCTTTTTTGGTGGATCTGCGAGCTTGTTGGTTTTCGAGTCCACCACAAGCCTCAGTGTGTGTGTGTGTGAAAAGTTTTTTTCTGTATTTTTACTTTGGTCTCCCTGGAGAAAGATAACATCACCCTACGTCCCATACCATGCCCTAAAATGATGTACTGTTTTTGTGAAGAAAACTTACATACTTTTGAGTGTGTGTCAGAGTAGGCAGGCTTTGAGACGTACTATTTTCTCATAATTTGGTCTTTAACGGACAGCTCTGTCGCTTTACCTCCATCCACACCGGTCACACTTTAAACTGCCCCTTCAATCCTCTTGTCACAGTTAAAATCCTCCACATTCAATTTAATTTCCTTCCCTCTCAGAGATAAAGGCAGCACGTTGATCTGCCAGTCGTGGGTCTTTCATGCGGAGACTCTCCTCATGATAATGTATAAATGATGCAATTAAGAGTTAATGAACAAACGTATCTTTTAGGGGTGTTCGATTCCAGGTATTTTGGAGTCGACTCCGATTCCCGACTCCCACTGTAGGAGTCTATGGAATCGACTCCATTTACTTTACATCAAAACAGGGTCAGAAATAAGACTAAATTGCAGTTGTTACACACATAAATTATTTCCCCCCGACACAAAGCCTTAAAATCTTCAAAATTCACTGTTTATATCCTTTTTGACCCCTGCAGGGCACCGTACGGTTGCGCTTCACTGTCATTTGGATGCATTTTAAAGATCTAGACTTTTATTACTGAAATGTTGGAGTATTTACAAGAGCGATATATTTCATCACCGCTCAAAAAATAAAAAGAAGAAAAGCAGGTAAATATTTGAAGTGGGCCGTTATTACAGCAGTGATTATTAAAATAACCACAGCTTTATGATTACCTCATATTAATAAGAGGCTGTGTTCACTTATCTCCGCTCATTTCCATGTGAAAATGGACATCCTTTATTTTGAGATTAAATACAAGACAGAAAACTATTTTAACTGTGTCTGTATATCTTCCTATTTTTAAACGGATTTAAATAATTCAATGATGATTAGGATATTATTTTCCTATTATTAAATTAAATATGCATTTATTCTTATTATACCAAGCATATGACATTTTATTTACAGCACAATCGTGTTATTGAGCAGGTTCCCAATCGCAAAACTCGCTGCTCCACCGGGAATAAATCACAAGTTTATTTTTACAGACTTACACGTGAGAAACAATTACCATCTGAATAGGGTTATTTTTACAATATTACTGTTTTTACAGTTTTTTGATCAAATAAATGCAGCCTTGGTGAGCAGAAGAGACTTTCAAAAACATTTTAAAGAACGTACTGACTCTTTTGAATGGTAGTGTATACGTCTCGGCTCTTGAGGATGGAGGCATGCCTCAATGGGACTGTAGAAGAACATGAGCCGTGATGGTTTGAGCATTAAAGTAAACACTCGTAATGCCAGCAGACTCATTGGGCCTGTGATCTGGTTGTGTTTGGGTTGACTGTGTTCCACTGAGCCTGGATGGCAGTGACATGAAGGCTTTCATTGAGCTTTGGCTTATAAGGGTTAACAACATCGGCCTGAACCCCCCTCTGCAGAAAATGTGCGGAATGTCCCCCTTTCCTGTGGGACGGGGTCTGTCTGAATGGGAAGGGTTTGTCTGTCTGTCTGTTGAGGTAAAAAGCCAAAAACAGTCCAGATTGGGACAGGAAGTCTTCCCCATGGGCTGGAAAACAGCAGTGAGTGTCTGAGCAGCACATGTTTCTCAGAGTGCTGACACTTTCTTAATGTGTTTACTGTGTGTGTTCATTAAAAACGCTCACTCATGTGCTTAGAGTTTAGCCCCTGGTTTATTTTTAACCTTGTAAACGTATCAGATTCAGTTATACTGTTTTTTAGGTATTTATTTATCAAGGTTTAAGCTGAGGATTTAAGTGAGAACAGAGAACAATTAAGATTGTGACAGTGAGTGTGTTTACATGTGCAATATTGTGTGATTACGCTTGAGCTGGAAAAGGTTGTTTTATTGGGGAAAGGTAATAAACAGTTGAAAAAAAAATCCTTTCAAAACCTCATTACCCTGGGTTATAGTTAACTAAATATAAAACCATTAAAAAAAATTGTTACTTGAAAGAAAAGAAGCCTAAACTGAAATAAAATATCTAACAATATTTATATAAATATAACATTTTAATAAAAATATTTGTATTTGAGATAAACTGAAGAACATTTTTTTCATGTTTTAGTATTTTATTATTGTATTAATATATTATTTATGTATTATTATTCTTTAATGATTTGTAAGAAAGAGATAATAAAAAAGAAAAATATTTGTTTTATTTAACAATAAATACTTAATAGATGTACTAAAATAACTAATGATAAAACTGAAGAAAAATATTTTTTTTAATAAGTAATGTTTTAATTTTATTATTGTATTAATATATTATTTATGTCTTATTATTCTTTAATAATTGAATTATTTGTATTAAGAAAAAGATAATAAAAATGAAAAAAGTATTTTTTATTTAACAATAAATACTAAATATATATACTAAAATAACTAATGATAAAACTGAAGCAAAAAAAATATTTTAATAAATAAAAATGTATTAATATATTATTTATTATTATTTAATAATTTGTATTAATAAAAAGTATAGACTTTTTCAATAAAAAGATAATTAAAATGAAAATAAAACACAACAAAATTACTAAAACTTTAACTAAAATGATCACAAAAATAAAAACGAGTTCCAAATATTAAAAAAGAAATTAAATAGTATCTCAATGATACTAAAATAACTGCATTACCCTGATGTCACCTTGCATATAAATGCAAATAAATGTTTTTGTTTTTGGATTTGTATGATTTATTGATGTCCTGTGATTGGTGGTAAATGTCTTTTTGTTGTGTGTGCAGGTCGAAAGCTCCGGGGGAAAGCCTTTTACTACGTCTGTGGGAAAGTCTTTTGTGAAGAGGACTTCCTGGTATGCCATCTTCCCCTCTTCCTTCCGAGTGTTCATGTCTGCACATGTCTTGAGACGCGGGTCATAGTTGTGTCAGAAGAGTGTGTCCTCTTATCTAAAGTCTTTAAAGACATTATGAGGTGTCAGGTTTCAAAACATCAACCCGATGTTGAGTTCACTAGGCCTGTCATGATGATCATTTATATTGACTTATCGCACCATGTATGGACATGACCTCTATGATTTTTGGTGACACGATATATTGCCTATGGAGGGTTTGCATCTATATCACTTTCCCTCAGCCGGACTGAGTGGCAGAAGAGCTGCAGAATAATAGGGGAAACTGAGAAAATGCGAGTAAAGCCCTATTCGCACGGGATTAGTGTTTTCTGGGGACCTCTGGTGATTTGTAATAATTGCAGAGAATGTCTGTGATCTTAATCCCGTGCGAATCGGCCATGTCTGTAATTTGTAAAAAAGTAAAAGTAAAAATTCCCCCGCAAATGACCTACCATATTTCGCCAAACACTGAGGTCCTGTGATAACATTAGTCCCGTGCGAATCGGCATCTCTGTGATTTGGCCGGGATTAGGCGGATTGTATATCATTTTTGCAAGGTTTTTGTTTCCTGTGCGCATTTCTATCTTTATCTTTCACGAAGAATGGAGCTAGGCTGCATATAATGCGCACCGTGCGGCCGCGCGGATTATACTTTCACTTTAGAATGAGCACCAATTTGGGAGTAAATTGCTTGAATGCGTTTAATATTATTCTTAATGAAAAACACAAAAACAGAACTCGCTTTAATGGGCACTAATGGGCTTTGAAACTGAATCTTCTGCCGTATATTGCTCAGTTCAGTTTTTAACTGTAGTGTCTGTTCTCTAACTGAACTAAATTATTTTTATTACTATAAAACAATCAAAATGATATCGATACGACTGTTTATAATTTCATACAGCTATATCTATAACGAAAAAATGTTACTTGAAACAAAAGAAGCCTAAACTGAAATAAAATATCTAACAAATATAACTTTTTTAATAAAAATATTTGTATTTGTTTTTTTTTTTATTTAACGATAAATACCAAATATATGTACTAAAATAACAAGATAAAACTGAAGAAAAAAATTTATTTATTAATATTTTTTTGTATTTTATTATTGTATTAATATATTATTTATGTATGATTATTCTTTAATAATTTGTAGTAAGAAAAAGATAATAAAAATGAAAAAATATTTGTTTTATTTGACAATAAATACTAAATATATGTACTAAAATAACTAAAGAAATTATTCTTAATGAAAAACACAAAAACAGAACTCGCTTTAATGGGCACTTTTACATTTAGCTTTGAAACTGAATCTTCCGCCGTATATTGCTCAGTTCAGTTTTTAATTGTAGCGTCTGTTCTCTAACTGAACTAAATTATTTTTATTACTATAAAACAATCAAAATTATATCGATACGACTGTTTATAATTTCATACAGCTATATCTATAACGAAAAAAACATTTACAAGTCTTGACATCATATCCGGGAGATAAGTCAGTAAATTCGAGTAAAATCACAGGCTTGCTTATCCCGTGCGAATGAACCACGCAAAATACAGATGTGGGGAGTCATTTCTAAATCACACAAGGTCCCCAGAAAAAGGTAATCCCGTGCGATTAGGGCTTTAAACAAACGATTATCAGTTTAAACTAAAGGTTGGACGTTCCTTACACCTTACCAGAGATCCAGTGATCCATGGGTATTGACATGCACTCAGGAATCGAGTTTCCTGACATTTATATGTGCCTGATTTCAACACCGGGGGGGAAATACATAAAGCATATATAGCATATAAATACAATATAGGTAGGTCTAAATCAGTGTGATCACTTATATCAATGTTTTATATATATATTTATTTATCGTCATATCGCCCACCCCTAAAACTTGTCAGTGTTTATATATAAACATCCAACTATGCAGAATACAAGGTGGTAAATATGTATTTGATGAGTTGTCAGTACAATATATAACTATAAAATATAAAAGGTATGATTTTAGCCTAAAATTCAACATATTGACACAAAATGATAACTGCAAATCCATGTTTCGCTGCCTGGAGTCGTTTATCTGCTGTCTGTTAGTCACCCCGTCAGCTCAGCTCCGCCCACGTCCCGCCTCTTTGCCCATTTTCAGTTATTCGGGTGCGACGCGAATAACTGATGGGATGCCAAGATGGCAATGGCCCGACTTTACGCTTCAAAACTACTCTTCAGAATCCTATGGGTGACGCCACGGACACTACGTCCATATTTTTTTACAGTCTATGATACAAACATTTAAAAGTATTTGCGAACTGCACAACATACGAAAAGAGTTTAAAAAAGGCATAAAGAAATAACTAACGTCACATCATTAATGCAAAGATATTGTGCCCGCAAATATTGGCAATAAAGCCAGCTTCCAAAAAAATTATGTAACACCTCTCCTTTTAACCCTAGTTTAGGTATTACATGTAATGAGGGACCAAATAGTCCAACTTGCTCATGAGTCAAATGTATTAAGTATAATTACATGGAACACTCATAGTTATCATGAGACAAACACTTGTTGGTCAACCAGTTGGAAACAAGGTATAACAAACAGTCCATCACTCTGCATCACAGCCTTTCCTTAGGATCAGTTAGTACCATACGATTTACTCAGTCTTTTGTTCAGTTGAAGGATAAATTGAGAAAACAGTACTTAAATTCCAGGATGGTTCCCCAGTCAAATCCAACTGGAAGAGAAGGCCTCAATGTCTGAAATATAGCTGTGTTACAGTCAAACAGCAGATGATAATCCATTCTCTTAGTTCCATCTTCTCAGTTGTATAATCCAACAATTACTCCATATATGCCCAGAACACAAACCCTAGATGAGCTTTGAACTATACAGTTCCTCAACCAGGGTAAAGACCATGAGGTAAGTATCTCCATGAAGGTAGAGAATCAACTTCCTCCTTATTCTCCTTCTCTGTTCACTTATGAAGGTAAGCCTTAGCAGTTTTTACTCAGAGCGCCCTCTACTGCTCAGGTGAATCATAACATTACTGCACTGACAAGTTATCAGTAACAGGAAAACTGTTACATACCCCTCCCCTTAAGAAAATATGTTTAAGCAGCTCCATAAAACTTTTTCATTTTCTCTACATGAAAGGTTTCCATTCGTTTTAAATCATCCAACATTGCTACTTTGTAGTTAACATTGTTTACCTTTTTCAGAACTTTAGCTGGCCCTTGCCATTTTGGCGCCAGCTTGGCCATATAGGCGTCTGAAGCCCGAGACAGAGGGTGAGTACGTATCCAGACCAAGTCGCCTTCTTCGAATGACTCAAGTTTCCTTCTTCGGTTATAATACCTTGCTTGTCGTTCTTGAGCTTGACTGGTCTTCTCTTTTACTCGTTCAAACAATTCTTTCTGCCTCTCAACATTACCATAGGCCATATGATCAGGATTAGGTGGGTTCCGGATGAGTTGTTCCATGGGACCTTTTAATTTCCTACCCAAGGCAATCTCAGCAGGGGTTAGATCCGTACTTTCCTGCCATGCCGTATTTATGGCAAACCGGAACTCAGATATCCATCTATCCCATTGCCTGTGGTTGTCCTTGACAAAGGAAGATATCATAGCCTTGAGAGTACGATTGGTTCTTTCAGTAATATTAGTTTGTGGATGGTATGCCGTTGTTAGCTTCTGGATAACACCCCAGCGTTTACATGCATCATTCAGAAGTTGTGCCGTAAACTGTGGTCCACGGTCTGAGACTAGATATGTAGGCGTTCCCCATCGAGTGAAGATCTCCTTTATCAAGACATTAACAATGAGGGGGGTCTTGGCAGATCTCAGAGGAAATAATTCCACCCACTTACTGCAATAGTCCACCACCACCATCAAGTATTCATTAGACTGTGAACTCTTTGGAAAGGGACCCATAAGATCAACACCTAACATATGACCCGGCTCCACTACTGGTGTTGACTGCAGGTGACCAGACAGCTTCGATATTCTCGGTTTGTACACCTGGCAAGTTTGACATGCTGTACAAAAACTCCAAACATCCTTGCGTATCTCTGGCCAGTAGACAACATTGAGTAAACGCCTCAAAGTTTTCATCCGCCCCAAATGCCCACTCAAGGGATTAGAATGGGCAAATTGCAAGAACTTCTCCCTTAATATCAATGGTATAATTACTTGCCTAGTTTCCCCCTGATGTTTATTGGGCACACATCGAAATAAATAGTCATTTTGAATGACATAATGAATGCGTGTCGGATCTGTTACAGGTAACTTAGCGGTTTCCCACATAGGCTGAAGTAGGGGATCTTGCTTCTGAGCAATTCCAATTTCATCCCAGCTGACCGGTAAGTCTGATCCAATGTTAGTTGCCTGACACATAGCAATCTGACCTTTTACTTCATGGGAAGGAATACTCCGAGAGAGTGTGTCAGGTACCACATTACATTGCCCTTTTCTGTATTTGACTGTGAAGTCAAAGCTTTGTAATCTCAGAGCCCACCTAGTCAGTCGAGAAGTTGGTCTGGGATGATTGAAAACCCATGTAAGAGCAGCATGATCTGTATATACCTCGAAATGTTTCCCCTCCAAATACTGTTTCCATTTCTCAACTGCCCAAACCACTGCCAAACATTCCTTCTCAGGAGTGGAATAGGACTTCTCAGCTCCATGAAGCAGTTTCGATGCATACGCTATAACATGTTCAGCTCCATCATGATCCTGAGTCAACACAGCTCCCAGGCCAACATCACTGGCATCTGTTTGAACTTTAAAACTTTTTGTGAAGTCAGGTGATACCAACACAGGGGCTTTTTGAAGAGCAACTTTCAGTTTGTCGAAAGCCTGTTGACATTCCATTGTCCACTTCCATACACTGTTCTTACTCTTCAAAGCATGCAATGGTGCGGCAATCTCTGAAAAATGTGGAATGAACCTGTGGTACCAACCAGCAAGACCTAAAAAGCGCTGTACTTCTTTAAGCGATGTTGGGACAGGAACATTCTGGACCGCCTCCACTTTATCAGTTTCAGTACGCACCCCTTCAGCAGACACCACATGTCCCAAGAAAGTGATGGATCTTTGGAGCAGATTGCACTTCGACAGGTTCAGACTCAAACCAGTAGATTCTAACAGGTCAAAGAGCTGTTTAAGGTGTTCAAAATGCTCTTGAATGCTCCTGGAATAAATTACAATATCATCCAAATAGACAAAGCAGAATTTTCCAAGACAGTCTCTCAATATCGTATTCATCAGGCGCTGAAAAGTTGCAGCGGAGTTTCTCAGTCCAAAGGGTAGACACACAAATTCATACTGGGCATTTTTAGTTACAAACGCAGTCTTTGGAATACTATCCTCATCCATAAGCACCTGCCAATATCCGCTTTTGAGATCTAACGTACTAAAAATTGAAGCACCATACATTGATTCAAGTATGTCCTGGATCTGTGGCATGGGAAATCCATCTAAAGGTGTCTTGGCATTTAAAGCTCTGTAATCAATGCAGAAACGCATGGTACCATCCTTCTTTGGGACAAGAACTATGGGAGCTGCCCATGGAGAAGTTGATGGTCTGATTATCCCTTTTCCCAACATATTGGAAATTTCCTGATCAATGAATTGCTGTTTGGACACAGAAACAGGGTAGGCTCTCCTACGAACTGGAATCTCATCTAAGGTGTTAATCTGGTGCCGGATCACCGCCGTATGTCCTAGGGATTCGGTACAGACTGTTGGCCGATCAAGCATAAGTTCTTCTAGCTGACATTTTTGGGTTCTGGGAACTTCTGCTCGACTTGCCAGTTCTTTAATGATGTCCAAAGTGGAGGAAGACACTTGTGGTATAGGTAATGCCAGATGTATACTAACTGTAGCTGAAGAAGCACACAGCGCGAATGGATGTTTTACCTCAGTTTCTTCAGAAAGGATGTAAGTCTTATCTTTGAAATCAATCTGGATCCCGGAATCTATCAAAAACTCCAGACCAAGTATAACGGGTAAGGTTAGATCTTGGTCCTTCATCACATAAGCTCTGAATGGATATTGATGTCCATGCAGTGTACAATTCCAGTTCACCTTTCCCAACGCTGCCTGTATCTGACCATTAGCAAGTGAGAAATTCTGGCCTCTGCTGGACTGCCAACTTTCTGTGCTGGACTTAATTTTTTTCCAGAAAGACTCCTGAAGTAAAGAATATGTACTACCAGTGTCCAGAACCGCTTGACACCTATAGTCATTGATGGTGATCGACAATGATAATGGGTCAAGCTGCTTCTCCACCTTTCCTGACATCACAGCAATATGAGGGTTTGCCTGCCGCCCTCTTGCTGTTTTATTAGCTCCATTTGCCCTTGCTTGATGTTCGACTTGTCTCTGTCTCCAATAAGCTCTTTCCTCACTAACATCCCTTTCTACTAGGGTACCAACACGCACCATTTCATCAACTGTAGAGACCGTGCCTCGGAGTATGCTGGCGACACGAGGGTTACAATTTCTAAGTGCAGCTTGGAGTATCTCCCGTTCTGACATGGAAGGTTTCAATCTTAGACATAAGGCTCGATATTGATAAACAAATGTTCGAATACTTTCATCAAGTCCTTGTTTCCTTTCTCTAATTCTTCTTTCAACCTCAACTTCATAGTCATCAGGCAGAAAAGATTGTAAAAACGTTTTCTTGAATTGACCCCAGGTTCTTACCCTCTTCTTCTCCGCAAGCCACCAGTCCTTTGCTGTATGAGTTAAAACAGAAGGCAACATGGCTAATATCTCAGCATCATTCAATGGTTGAATTGCCAGGTACTCATCACATCTTTCAAGATAAGACATAGGGTCTTCTCCCTCCAAACTGACAAACCTTGGAAAATCCATCTTGATCGGTGTTTTAAAATGTATGGGATAGGTTAGACTATCTGTGGGTAGTGGTGGACTGAAGTGTGGTGTAGATGTCACAGTATGGGTAGAGTGAACTAAAGATTTCAGCTGAACATCCCTTCGTGCCATACAATCCATCATTGCTTGTCCCACTTGCTGTATACTCTTTTCTAAGGTTTCTTTTACCTGTTGGCATTCTGACTTGAGTTCAGTGGGCAGTGACTCCTCCAGTCGCTGTATCCGTTTATGATGATCCTTTTGCTGGGAAAAAAGGTTCTGCATCTCCTCTTCCATCACTGTCAACCTGTGCTTTTGCTTATCAATATCATGCTGCATGTCATTAGAAAACACACCAAAAGATTTCTCCAGTTCATCTATTTTAGATTCTATTTTGCTCACCCTTGATTCCAAACTGGAAGTGGCTACATCTTCTGCCTGCGGAGGTGGTGGAGGTGGTAATGGCAAGTACTGAGAACTATCTTCATGCTCTCCTTCCTCTGCCTCATGATCTAAATACAAATGACTGAGAGATTGAATAAGGTCTTGAACTGGTTCTCGTCTGGTGGTGAAAGGTGTGGTGGAATAGTCTGGTTCTATAAGATTCTCACCCTCTGTCTCATCACACCGGTCATCCATTGTGTGTCAGTTTCACAAATTAACTCAAAATGTAATTTAGTAACTTAATGCACTTGCTTAACCCCAAAGTTCCATTATACTTTTACACATTTGACCCAATGACTCAAAAATTAGTCTACTTAAAACCAAAGCAAAATCATTAACACTCTACAGTTTGGTTTTGGGTTTTCCTTATTTAGTCCCTGTTCGGGCGCCAATTTATGTAACACCTCTCCTTTTAACCCTAGTTTAGGTATTACATGTAATGAGGGACCAAATAGTCCAACTTGCTCATGAGTCAAATGTATTAAGTATAATTACATGGAACACTCATAGTTATCATGAGACAAACACTTGTTGGTCAACCAGTTGGAAACAAGGTATAACAAACAGTCCATCACTCTGCATCACAGCCTTTCCTTAGGATCAGTTAGTACCATACGATTTACTCAGTCTTTTGTTCAGTTGAAGGATAAATTGAGAAAACAGTACTTAAATTCCAGGATGGTTCCCCAGTCAAATCCAACTGGAAGAGAAGGCCTCAATGTCTGAAATATAGCTGTGTTACAGTCAAACAGCAGATGATAATCCATTCTCTTAGTTCCATCTTCTCAGTTGTATAATCCAACAATTACTCCATATATGCCCAGAACACAAACCCTAGATGAGCTTTGAACTATACAGTTCCTCAACCAGGGTAAAGACCATGAGGTAAGTATCTCCATGAAGGTAGAGAATCAACTTCCTCCTTATTCTCCTTCTCTGTTCACTTATGAAGGTAAGCCTTAGCAGTTTTTACTCAGAGCGCCCTCTACTGCTCAGGTGAATCATAACATTACTGCACTGACAAGTTATCAGTAACAGGAAAACTGTTACAATTAAACACACGTGTGTAAGGAAATATTGTTTCAAAATCGTGATTAAAATCAATCACAATATTGATTAAAAAAAATCGTGATAGATTTTTTTTGTCCATATTGCACAGCCCTATTGCATACTCGAGACCAATGAGTGTAGCGAGAGGTGGTTAAGTTAGTAAGATTCATGTGAGTATAGCATAGGTAGTTCAAAATAAAATGTACCGCTAATAAATCAGCTTTTTTAAAACATTACGCTTTTATGGGTGCTTACAAAAGCAAATTCCCTCAGGGTGAGTAAGAGATGTTTCTCCATTCCAGACGCTAAAGTGCAGTTTGTGTTATTGAAGGTTCTTAAATTAGAGCAATGATTATGTCTGAGCTGTTAATGTTGTGTGGGTTAGAGAAAATGAAGTGATGGAAAGGAATGAGAGTCGGTTGCTCACTTCTGTCCTCACTCTTGTCTCCAATAGTACTCTGGATTCCAGCAGTCTGCCGACAAATGCAACGTGTGCGGACATTTAATCATGGACATGGTGAGTCTGATGTACCGCCACACCCTGCATTAGTCACACTACGGAGAACCAGCTGGATCCTGAAGGATTGGTTGAGATTAAGTTGGTACAGCTCCTTATTATACAGGGATTTACAACGATTTGGATAGTAAGTAAGCACAACTAATATAAAGTGGGACCATTACATTACCATCAGATGCAATGCACTTATTGTGTTTATGTTGGATTGTCAAATAATTAGTTTAAATGTTAGCACTGTAGATAGTGGCACTTATGAAGGCACAATATAAAGTGGGTCGGATGTAACTTAAGATATTTTTCTCAGTCACTAGAGTCATGTTGACATGAGAGGAGTCGTATCACACACAAAATGTGTAGCTTGTTGTGAACATGGTGTTCCTCCACAGATCCTGCAGGCGCTGGGAAAGTCTTACCACCCAGGCTGCTTCCGCTGCGCTATCTGTAATGAGAGTTTGGATGGAGTGCCTTTCACTGTGGACACAGAGAATAAGATCTACTGTGTGAAGGACTACCACAGGTGAGTTTGTGTCGATTTAATCGTATATTTAAGTGTGTTTATTAATTGACTGTAGGGCTGCACGATTACGACAAAAATCATAACTGTTGATTATTCCTTATTGCGATTATTAAAGGTGCTGTAGGTGATTCTCTGCAGAAACATTTTTTGTTACGCTAGTTGAAAGTCTCCTCATATCCTGATGGCATTCACTCTGTTAACCCTTTGACACGTACGATCACACCCGTGTGATCAAGCTAGGCTGGTCCCTGGAGCGTACGATCACACTGGTGTGATTAGAACGCTCATGATCAACTGCCAAATTCAACATTTCAAATCTGCTTTAGCGCGCTGAGCCAAAGACTGAGTGCGTGAGAGACTGAGAGAGCTCGGTGTCTTTTAATGTTTATTTTAGGTTTCATACACTTCAAATTACATTACACAACCACAAAAATATCAGCAAAAACTAAATACAGTTTGTAATTGCATACTAATATTTATATAACAGCAAGATATCAGTGTTGTAAGCATATAATGGCCCGTGATAACATTACCGATCAAATAACACAATAATTTTCTACCCTTTGACGTGTGCGATCAGTCTAGCCTGTTCCCTCACGTAATGTCACATATATCAGGAGAAGTGGGTGATCTTGTGCTGTAAATCCAGCAGGCTTCAGCTCCCTGGTGCTGTTGTAAACACATAATGGCGGCACGAGCGCCCACAGCCGTGATAACTTACCGATCATTTTTTTAACTTACCGATTTATTTTTAAGAAAACAAGTAAAACTATTTATGTCATTTTACTTACCTAGTAAAAGCATCTTGATTTAAGAATTAATATTTAGACTAGAAACAAGACAAAATTACTAAGTAAGAAGAGCATTTTTTTGCAGTGTACATATTTTTAATAAGTATATAAACCATAAGGAGTTCACTTGCATGCATTTAATTTAGTTAACAAGTTTGAAAATATTTTGTATAAAAATAAAACATTTAAACAGTCATGCCTTGCAAGCATTTTTTCCCGCTGACAAGTCACAAGTCACTGTTGACGTCACTCTTACCTCACACTCGCGTTAGTACCAACTTCAGACACAATTTTAATAAAATGTACCAGTTTTTAACTGGCAGACAATTTATTTAAAAGAAGACAACTGACAAGTGAGGAAATTGAGGAGATTTTTTTTTTATATTTATGTGGAGGAAACAAACCGCTATGCCTCTGACTTGAAAGAAAAAGTGAGGGGAAAAATGGTTAAATGGGTTCCAACAAATATCCCTGAAATGTACACATTTTTAGTGGCAGTTCTCCTAATGGGGGTGTCGGGTCTTTGTTCTCACAGGACCGCTTCCTTCTGCTCCTCCGCGGTCTTCACTTCGCAAACAATGCAACAGCAGTTTTCAATGACCCTCTGAAAAAAATCGTAAATATTTTTACTGCTCTCACCTCCTCCTTTGGTCGCATTTTTGTGCCATTCTGCAACATGACATCATGACTTTGCGTAAACATACACGCCACTTTCTAAAAGCAAATGGCGTGTTATCTGTACGCATTGAGCTATCCGCGTGTATAGGTACGGCGTGTGATTCCGCGTGTATAGGTACGGCGTGTGATTCCGCGAGTAGCCTATGTGTACGGCGTGTGATTCTGCGTGTATGTGTACGGCGTGTGATTCTGCGTGTATGTGTACGGCGTGTGATTCTGCGTGTATGTGTACGGCGTGTGATTCTGCGTGTATGTGTACGGCGTGTGATTCTGCGTGTATGTGTACGGCGTGTGATTCTGCGTGTATGTGTACGGCGTGTGATTCCGCGTGTATGTGTACGGCGTGTGATTCCGCGAGTATGTGTACGGCGTGTGATTCTGCGTGTATGTGTACGGCGTGTGATTCTGCGTGTATGTGTACGGCGTGTGATTCTGCGTGTATGTGTACGGCGTGTGATTCTGCGTGTATGTGTACGGCGTGTGATTCTGCGTGTATGTGTACGGCGTGTGATTCTGCGTGTATGTGTACGGCGTGTGATTCTGCGTGTATGTGTACGGCGTGTGATTCTGCGTGTATGTGTACGGCGTGTGATTCTGCGTGTATGTGTACGGCGTGTGATTCTGCGTGTATGTGTACACTGTGATTCCGCGTGTATGTGTACGGCGTGTGATTCTGCGTGTATGTGTACGGCGTGTGATTCTGCGTGTATGTGTACGGCGTGTGATTCCGCGTGTATGTGTACGGCGTGTGATTCTGCGTGTATGTGTACACTGTGATTCCGCGTGTATGTGTACGGCGTGTGATTCTGCGTGTATGTGTACGGCGTGTGATTCTGCGTGTATGTGTACACTGTGTGATTCCGCGTGTATGTGTACGGCGTGTGATTCTGCGTGTATGTGTACGCCGTGTGATTCCGCGTGTATGTGTACGGCGTGTGATTCTGCGTGTATGTGTACGCCGTGTGATTCCGCGTGTATGTGTACGGCGTGTGATTCTGCGTGTATGTGTACACACTTTTCCAGCACCTCTTGTCTCTTGGCACTGGAGCTTGTAGGACTATGTGTGCAAACCGGAAAGGGATGCCAACATTCACCTGTAAAATGACACAGGGTGAGGTGGAATTCAAGGAAAATGGATCACAGTTGGCAGTCAAATGGCATGATAAGAGAGATGTCCATGTCCTTACCACAGTCCACTCAACTGGTATGGCAGCCACAGGGAAGCTGGATCACATCACTGGGCAAGCAAAGATGAAGCCAGTCTGTGTGCTGGAGTACAACAAAAAGATGGGGGCATAAACATATGTATATTGTTTGTTTTAAAGATTTTTTTTTACCATAGTATATTTATTGTTTTGGTTATAATACTATTTTGATTGTTGTTCATTGTAATTATATTTATAATTTGTTTTGTAATTTTTTAGAAAGTATATATATGTATAATAGTTTAAACAAAAAACATTTAGCTTAAATAAAACATGAATGAAATGTGTACATTTAGCAATTTCTTTTTAACAAATGACATACGTTTGGATTATGCTAAACTTAAACAACACATTTCTCACTAGCAAAGCAGAGAAAAGGTACATGGTATTTGACATCATGTCAACTAATAAATATATATATATATATATATATATATATATATATATATATATATATATATATATATATAGCTAATAGTAAGTGAGGCGTGACCATATAGCTTTTCTCTGCTTTGCTAGTCAGATATAAAACTCAGTAACAATATTAACACTAAAACATAAATAATATCATTTATTCATGTTACTTTTCAAGTCAACTGAACCCTAATAACTTTACCGAATGCACGGAGCATATTTGCAATGTGCAAAACGACAAACATGACATTTGAACGTCCACATTATTGAGGACTGTTCGTTTTACAAGATAATTTTAATCTTTATTCATATTGCATGCTTGTAAACAATTATATGTGCTCCAAATTAGGAAAAAAAACTAAAATATACTCACCAGTTGTCACGCGGATGTTGTGAGGGAGAAATGCCGTGTGCAAGCGAAATTCAAAGCAGTGGGAAAAAATAAAGCAAAATAAACATGTCAACCATAGTGTGTACACGCTAACAAATAATGTGAGAGGTTTTGAATGAAAAAATAAAGCAAAACATTCAGAGTGCTCACCTGCACGCGGTCATCCACCATGAGCGCCATTGTGATTGCGAAAACTCACGTGTCAAGGTTGATGTGTGTTACCATGGAAATTAGAACGCGTGTCATGGCATAATAACGGTCGCATTAAAAAAACTCACGCCAGGCTGCCAGTCTGAATATTTAGAACGTACGTGCGAAAGGGTTAACCGGTCTAAATGTATTTTTATAAATGAATGTTTGTTCAGTCCTTGCGTTTAGTCCGAACGATCCTATAGCATGTGTTCCCTGTCGGTCAATGTGTGTTTGCATACCACTGCGCAGCCAGTTCACGCAGACATTATACACTGACCTAAAGGATTATTAGGAACACAATACTAATACTGTGTTTGACCCCCTTTCGCCTTCAGAACTGCCTTAATTCTACGTGGCATTGATTCAACAAGGTGCTGAAAGCATTCTTTAGAAATGTTGGCCTATATTGATAGGAGAGCATCTTGGAGATTTGTGGGATGCACATCCAGGGCACGAAGCTCCCGTTCCACCACATCCCAAAGATGCTCTATTGGGTTGAGATCTGGTGACTGTGGGGGCCATTTTAGCCCAGTGAACTCATTGTCATGTTCAAGAAACCAATTTGAAATGATTGGAGCTTTGTGACATGGTGCATTATCAGAGGATGGGGACATGGTGGTCATAAAGGGATGGACATGGTCAGAAACAATGCTCAGGTAGACCGTGGCATTTAAACGATGCCCAATTGGCACTAAGGGGCCTAAAGTGTGCCAAGAAAACATCCCCCACACCATTACACCACCACCACCAGCCTGCACAGTGGTAACAAGGCATGATGGATCCATGTTCTCATTCTGTTTACGCCAAATTCTGACTCTACCATCTGAATGTCTCAACAGAAATCGAGACTCATCAGACCAGGCAACATTTTTCCAGTCTTCAACTGTCCAATTTTAGTGAGCTCGTGCAAATTGTAGCCTCTTTTTCCTATTTGTAGTGGAGATGAGTGGTACCCGGTGGGGTCTTCTGCTGTTGTAGCCCATCCGCCTCAAGGTTGTGCGTGTTGTGGCTTCACAAATGCTTTGCTGCATACCTCGGTTGTAACGAGTGGTTATTTCAGTCAAAGTTGCTCTTCTATCAGCTTGAATCAGTCGGCCCATTCTCCTCTGACCTCTAGCATCAACAAGGCATTTTCGCCCACAGGACTGCCGCATACTGGATGTTTTTCCCTTTTCACACCATTCTTTGTAAACCCTAGAAATGGTTGTGCGTGAAAATCCCAGTAACTGAGCAGATTGTGAAATACTCAGACCGGCCCGTCTGGCACCAACAACCATGCCCCGCTCAAAATGGCTTAAATCCCCTTTCTTTCCCATTCTGACATTCAGTTTGGAGTTCAGGAGATTGTCTTGACCAGGACCACACCCCTAAATGCATTGAAGCAACTGCCATGTGATTGGTTGATTAGATAATTGCATTAATGAGAAATTGAACAGGTGTTCCTAATAATCCTTTAGGTGAGTGTATGTACCTTTTAAAGGTTCTTCCGCGTTTCTCCCTCGTTTTGGCAGTTTGTTATTTAGGGTTCGATTTTTAAAACGCTTAAAGTGCCCTCAACTCGGTTTCAACCCCATTTCTCTCCGTGGTCACATTTTAATATTCATGTGTCTGTAATGAGTGTGAAGTCTGTGTTTTATTGTTTTTTGTCTCCGCACCGCATCATTTTGTGGGGCTTTGTAAACCTGTATTAACTCTAGTGTGTAATATTTCTACAATATTCACTCGTGACAGTAAAACAGGGCATTCCAGTCAATCTACTGCCCCTACCTGTGACCCATAGGGTTGGGTACCGTTCACATTTTAACCGGTATCGGTACCGGTACCCAACGGTACCTTTTTTCTGTACTTTTAGGATGTTTTTATAAATAACTGTAAAGAACCTATAAGTAATTTATAAAAGTGTTATTGACATTATGCCAGAGCTGCCCTGCTCTCTGTCTGCCATTGTCTGTGATGTTTGATTACTGTTATATTTACTAGTAAATAGTAGGCTACTAGGTACTTAATTTAACTCATAAAAACAACCATATTATTATTTTTTCTTTTTAATTTCATTTCTACGAAAAGATTTCCCACAAATTATGTGTTATGTATTTTCTGGTAATCAAATGAAGACATTCATTTAATGTATCTTTTAATTTAATTAAGCTTTTTTTTATCAAACAAAGTGCTGCACAGCTGAGCTTTATATGGTTAAAATTAAAACATGAAGAAAAATGAATTAATTAAAAAAAAAAAAAATAGTTTTGATTAATTTATTATTATTACATTAGTGTGAGTATTATTATTACATTGAGACGTATATAAATTCTACTTTACAACAGTTATTTATTTGTCAAGTTAGCCGAACTTTTATTTTGACGGATTTAACGTAGTTTTTCTCAAATGAAACGATAAAATGCTCATAAAGTGGCTCTGAAGATGACTTTCGTGCGTTCATGTCCTCATATGAGAGGCAGAGATGGAAACATGCGACCGTCGCGCGCGATTCTGAGTGTGTGTGTGTGTGTGTGTGTGTGTGTGTGTGTGTGTGTGTGTGTGTGTGTGTGTGTGTGTGTGTGTGTGTGTGTGTGTGTGTGTGTGTGTGTGTGTGTGTGTGTGAGGTAAACCCATAGACTGTAAAGCGCGTCTATGGCATTCATTCGCACAGAGACACGCATGATTCGTATTTAAATGGTCTTTTCGCGGTTTAATATTTACAGACACTAGTCTATATCACAATATGCGTTCTCAGGTACCGAAATTTGGTACCGATTGATTTAATGTGAACAAGGTGCTGGTCTGCATAGAGACATCATCGGAGGGTCGCAGACTCTCATCGTGGAACCCCTGGCATGCAAGTAATATTATTACACACTGACAAGTTTTGCTTGCTAAACAAACCGAAAACTTGCTGCATCTAATTCCGTTTTTAATTTAAAGTTTGGTATGTTGTACTGTTTCTAACTGTACTATAAAGTTTTCTCACCGGTGAATGACACATGATGCATTGCAGTAGTACGTGTTCTCTGGTCTTCTGGGCTGTGTTCATGCTTTCAGGAGGCGTGGCTTTGGATGGCGATTTGCAGGGAGGGTGGGATTGTATGCTCTCAGGCTAAAGTTATCATTTACCCAGATCTCTTACAGCACCTTTAAATACGATTTATCACAATTTACATTGAATGATGTTTTGAATTAGCTTTTTATCGTAGTTTGAAGCAGAGGTGGATAGTAACTGAGTACATTTACATGAGTACTGTACTTAAGTACACTTTACTTGTATCTGTACTTTACTTGAGTATTGTTTTTTTGGGAGAAACTTTGACTTTAAAGTCACTACATTTGAAAGACAAATATCATACTTTTTACTCCATTACATTTCTATCAAGGTCCTCAAAGTCGAAAGTCGTTTCTGTAGCAGCTTTTGAAAGTCAGTGGATGATTTTTTTTTTCTTTAAAAGGATTTTTTTCTTGTTTTTTTGCAGACAGCCTATCTCTTGTAGGGTCATGTGAAGTTTCCCAACATTTTTTTTGAACACTGATCAGTTTATAGCAAAATGGAAGAAGGCGGTTCTCTGTGCAGTGTGTGCAACCATGGCCATACTTAAAAAGTATGTTTCAGTTTTCTGAAAAGATTAAAGATTAGTTTAGTTGGCATACACTTGATGCAGAAAATGTTCAAAAATGTAAACGTCTGGGAGAAAGAGAAGAGTAAACAGTTGGGAGAACATCGGAGGTGTATCAGTGTATTGGATCCATGCATTCGCCCTTGAAGAGCTTTGTAACTTTTATACAAGTATTTAAATTAGTTTAAGGTAGTCGTATGTTAGCATGTCGGATGGAGCATCACTGACTGGCTTAATCCACCATGGTGGCATAGCGTGCATTCAAACAACAATGCAACAATAATAAAAGAATGCATTGACATAAAAAATGAAATTCACTTTTGATACTTAAGTACTTTTAAAAACAAATACTTCTGTAATATTACTTAAGTAAAAATCTGTTTTTAAAACTTTCACTTGTAACGGAGTAATATTTGACCAGTAGTACTTTTACTGTTACTCAAGTAATAGAGTTGTGTACTTTGTCCACCTCTGGTTTGAAGCAACTGCATGCCATATTTTTATATAAAAATAGAAAACAAGCTGAAAACATTTGAAACTTTATTTAGTGCTTTTCTGTAGCATTAATCCTCAAATGTCACCTATACATTGGTTTGGTTTCTTCTTTAAATGCATGGTACAATAATATGGGCTTTCGCACCGGATAGTTCTAGGAACTAGGCATCAGGGTGGTTCCCCGAGAACCAAATGTTCCCCTAGGGCAGCGTTACTCAAAGTGTGGGGCGCGCCCCACTGGTGGGGAATAGAGACGCGACAGGTGGGGCGCGACAAACGGGAGGAAATGTGGTCATTTTTGAGCCCATCTTTATTACCCTTTTGAGCGGTCCCACATGTGGGATTTTTATTTCGGTGCACCTGAGATGAGATGTGCTGCGCTGGTGGAAACAACATGAGACCATGACACCGCGACTGTCAAGATGACTCGCTCAGTGTTTAGAGTGGCGCGGGGCTGGCACTATGCAACGCATCGCCACAAATGAGTAAAGCAAGCCAACACGCAAACGGCCGCAAGTGAAACAGAAAATAGGCTACGTCTTAGATGCTCAAAAACACAATCATCTTCATTAAAACGAATGAGACTAAATGCTCTTCCCAATGTTCAGGTCGCTCTCTCATATTGCGGTCTTTGATCTTGAAATGAGCTGATATAATGCAGCTCATCTGTTGCTTTCGTTGACGTGAACTCCGTTAAATGTGCATATAGCTCAGACCGGGAATTGAAGATTGGATTTATAATAATTTTGTAGATAGGTGTAAGGATAGGACAAACAGCATGTGTTGTGTGTGTGTGTGTGTGTGTGTGTGTGTGTGTGTGTGTGTGTGTGTGTGTGTGTGTGTTTTTTAAAAATTTTTCTCGATCAGCCCGTTTTGTTTGTGAGCGCCGTTGCGAGCAGCCTGCCTCAGCTTGTAAAAAAATGCCTTTTTTAGGCTAAACGTTTAAATTAACATTGTGATGCTTGAAATGTTTTATATCTATGGATTTTATTATAAGCAAGAGACAAGTCCAGTTTTGATTTGAGAGGCTAAATTAATCAAACATGTGGTTAACTAACTGTCGGCTGCTGGCCGCTTGGTCGTTACTTAAAATAAAAAAAAGATTTAACAAACAAATAAATGCTTCAAACATTTTTCTAAATTAACTTAATAAAGAAACGAAACGAAATATAACTACTTTGACATTAAAAACAAAACGGAACTATTTTAATGGCTGCAACAATGTGTAGGCCTAATAGGGAGGATAAAAATTAGAAGGAAAAAAAACACGGGCTTCAGTCGGATTCAGGCTGAAAATTTTGATAAGCTGTCGGACACGGGCCGGGCTAGGGCCTCAGTGCTTGATAATAAAAGCACTCGCTCAGTGCTTGATAATAATAATAATAAAAAAACCTACTTTAGCTTTTCTTCTAAAGCAAAATGTAGCCTATTTCCGATTATCACTAAAGCTTTGAAGCAATCCGTGTTGTAAAATGCGCTAAATAAATGAAGGTGACTTAACATATCATGCATAATGTTTATTTTAGGTTTCAAACATTTAAATACACATAAGTAGGCCTACTAGTAAAACAATACATTTAGAGTTTGTAAAATAGGCCTACACACTGGTGTCACTAGACGCAGCAATAACAATCCATTCAAAAATAATTTGCCGACGTTTTATTCATATCAGATACACGTATAGGTAGCTAAAAAGTTTACTATATTCTTCTCCCATTTCACCGGTCACTTACTTGCATGTATTTTATAAATTCACGCGAATCCGACTGACAGGACTCTCTGAACTGCGACGCAAACAAACATAGGCGCCCATCTCACGTTATAGATCAAAATCAAGATAATTTATGAAGGTTTTTAAATGGCAAAACACACTCACTTGCACATATTTGAGAATTCGATTATTAGATTTTATGACATGGTAAGCAAGTTTGTCAAGTTCGTCTGATATATCGGCTGATATATATATATATATATATATATATATATATATATATATATATATATATATATATATATATATATATATATATATATATATATATATATATATATATATATATATATATATATATATATATATATATATATATATATATATATATATATATATACACACAAACACAACGCATATAGATTTCCCTTACATTAGTTATTTGTAGTCATTCATGATCACTCAGCCTCTCTAAAATAATGTGATAAAACAAACAAGTTTATTTTTAAACTGCATTATGGTCAAAACAGAACAGAGGAACATAAAAATATATTAAAGTTCTGATAAATAAAATGTATTAAAACTATGAAACACCAACACTCATAATGTGGTTGAGCGGTGTTTCATCCATTTTTATAATTTTGTCAAATATTAATTTATCGGCCATCATAAATACTGATACTGATAGTTTGGAAAAAATTTGTTGGGGCGATTGGGGACAGGTGGGGCTCGGAACCCTTCACTACCTCCAGAGTGGGGAATGGCAGAAAAAGTTTGAGAAACACTGCCCTAGGGTAACACAGAAATACTCCATTATACATCCAACTTGTTTTTTGAAACTTTGGCCATGTTTCAAGAAATATAGATTCAAGTATAAAACGTGACGATAAGCATCAGCCTTCCTTATTTAGTGAAGTCTGTTTATTGATGGCATTGCCTCATTTTAGCATTGCTTTTGAATCAAGAATCTCACATTGACCATAACCGTGTCCAGATATTATTATAGCACACTTTTAGTGGCTGATCCCAATCAAAATCATAACTTGCGAGTGAACTGGAAGGACTGACTTTTCTTCCCTGTTGTGAGGTATATCTGAGTGAAGCTGCTTCTCGATTGGTTCGTTTTAATTGTTTGGTTTGCTGTCATTTGTTGGAGTCATAATCTTCAGTAATCAAAAACAATGAAGTGCACAGACACGTCATGTTTAAATACCGCAATATTCCATTCAAAAATAAGTACTGTCCATTTTTATGACATGGTGACTAAGAGTTGCCTGGGAAAGCAAAGATTAACTCCAGATGCATAAAGTCAGCTATATATTTCCTTCAGTTGATGGTAGATGTGTTGTGGAGTATTTTTTATAATTTCTTTTACAGGCATTTTCCTAGCAGTAGCTTGATGTAATGACATTTTACTGTGAGTTTTATTGGTGTTGAGTGTGTGTGTGTGTGTGTGTCTGCTTTGCTACACTGCAAATTCTTCTCATGCATCCTTTGCCGTGAGCAGTGAACTGAGCGATTATTACTGTTGTTCCAAAACCCCAGACAGTCAGTCAGGTGGTGACCATATGGAGATGAAATCAAACAGAGCCTTTCCACTCAGTCCTTCTGGGATTGAGCTATGCACAAGCTGATGGAAGAGCCAGCAGATCTTCCCCTCTGCTCCATAAAAGTATTTGGGCACACTTAAAAATGCCTGACTTAGGGCTGTAACGATTTGACCAAAAATAAAAACCTCGATTAATTGAACATTTGACCTCGATTACATTTAATTTCTTTTTTTCTTTTTTTTTTTGCCCTCATAAAGTTTTTGAGTAAGTTCACTGATAAAGTTTGTACTGTAAATATTTTCTTCTATTAAAGGTTGAATTTTTTTTTCTAATGAAAAAGTGCATTGTGATTTTAAAATACTTGAAGGAAACGCTTCACTTTCAGCAGTTATTGTCTATGGAGAAGATTTCTGTTTGTGATACAGATAAATGAACACTGTAGGCCTACATTACATTTATTTGAATGCATTAATGAGAGCGTGATTGCGTGTGTGAATTACTCTTACTGTCTCTGTTCATTATGAAGCTGTGGTTTGTACTTACTTCAAAGGTATTAAAGTGTATGCCTATAACGGTTGAGTTTCTGAGCTACTTTAGTGACTTTACTTTAGTCACAGCTTCTGTCGGAGTGTTCGTTTGTCAAAATATATCAGGCATTAGTTCAACATAATACACATCTGATGGTCGAAACTCGCTTTAATGTTCAAACTGGCAGGGCTTAAACCACATAAAAATGATAAGCTTTGTGAGGACGGAGGTGATAGAGATCTGCCTTCAGGGCGCGCACTGTCAGAGACGCGACACGGCTCTGTGTCACAGAAAAAAGCTGAGCCCTGAACGGAGAAGTTTTCTGTATTGTTGTTGTTGAATAGTTCACAATCTCTTTAAATGTTGAAACTGGCAAGCCTTTAAACGCATTTACTTGACAAACTTTATGAGCACGAAAGTGAAAGCGGCTTCGGGGCTTGCGCGCGCCGTCTGTGTGTGTGTGTGTATCAGTGCGTAGGTTATAAGAACAGCAATTAACTGACCTGTATAAACTGTGTAAAACATGCAGCTACTATAGTGATTCTGGGCATCTATAAACACAGATAACTGCTCCTGCATCTCTGTGTGCCTGCAAACTGCACTTGATGTGACTGACGGGGCGGAGTCACGTGAAAACCGAAATAACCGGCATGGGAAAAATTCGTCGGTTAGAGGTTCTGAATGTCGGTTTCGGTTATTTTTCGATTAATCGTACAGCCCTAGCCTGACTATAAGTATAGTACTTTTCAAGCAAAACGTTTCACAAAAATATGTTTGTTAGGTTTGAAATAACAAAACAATAGATGGTTAATCAGAGAGTAGTTGTATTATTCACTTAACCAGTTCCTTTAAAAATGCTAATTCATTTCAAACTGTGTGTTCTTCTGAGATGTGGAATGGTTAATTCTGCTGTAGTCTCAGACGGCACACACACACACACACACACACACAGATCGTTGGCTGATGCCTATCGAACACAAAATTGGAAACACTTCAGGAGTTTCAAAGTCATTGTATGATTGGTTGAATTTCTACTTGATTTCCTGAAGACGTGTGTCGCATTCTTTAAAGGTCCACCTGGAAACAAAGCCGTTGTGATGCCAAACCCCCTCATGGAAAAAGAAAGCCGTCGTGTTTACAAATTTGACAATGAGCGCTTATCAGGATCAACTAAACGCTGGATTTTCAAAAGTATGTGAAGTTCACGACGCCACTGTTGCAGTACACTTGCACAACTTTCTTGAATGAACAGTTTATTAGATGCACGCCATGACATGGAAGAAAAACGACCTGTCATTGGTTGCTTTACATGTCAGCCATACGGTCTCTTGCGCGGTCCTTGGCCAATGAAAACTGCCGTCAGTCTGGCAACGCGAGACTCGTTCAGCTGTGACTTTATTTGGAACTATTTTAGACTAAAATAAAGTTACTCAGTATTTAATTTCTTGTTTATTGAACTCTTGTACACTAAAATTCATCTTCCAAAATCTGGCTGATACGTTTTGGGAGTTAATTTTTAAGTCCATCTCTGCAAAACGGACTAGGATGGACTAAAAATGAACTCCCAAAATGTACTGCCAGATTCTGGAAGATGAATTCTTCAAACAGTGGTGCTGGTCCTTCAAGAGTCACTCTCAACCTATCTGTCCATAAAGCCTATAAAAAACAGTCTTCATGTATTTTACAACACTTTAGCTTGTGATTCTTATTTAGTGGGGGTCATTTTTTTGGATTCTTTACCTAATTTAAGTCTCTGAGATCCTGACACCTTGCACTTCTGGAGACTCCAGGTTAAGGTTCCAGCTCTGGGCATTTAAAAAATGTTGACTTTTCAGTCTGAGTTAAATCTCTTTTTTGGCTCAATTTATCTGTAAAAGAAAACATGCCTAATAATTCTGGACACCTGAATATAAGGTGTTTTTCATTTCCAGCCTTCATGAACAATTATATATCACTTATACATTATTAAATACTAAATTAATAGTAGTTATTAGGATTACTGTGGTTTGGAATTGGTCAAATGTGCCTGGAAAAGAAATATGATCAGAAAATCAACGTGCCTAATAATTCTGCACACAATGTATAAACCTGTTTATACCATGGTCATTTGCGAGCATTGACAACTTAAAGGAACACGCCACTATTTTTGAAAAAGGCTCATTTTCCAACTTCCCTAGAGTTAAACAGTTCCCTAGACTAGAGTCAGCTGATCTCCGGGTCTGGCGGTAGCACTTTTATCCTGGCTTAGCATAGATCATTGAATCTGATTAGACCGTTAGCAACAAAAATGACCAAAGCGTTTCAATATTTTTCCTATTTAAAACTCGACTCTTTTGTAGTTACATCGTGTACTAAGACTGACGGAAAATGAAAAGTTGTGATTTTCTAGGCTGATATGGCAAGGAACTGTACTCTCATTCCTGCGTAATAATCAAGGAACTTTGTGATATTATCGCGCCGCTGCACCCAGGGTACATTGCAAAAATGGTTAGTTAGATCTGAGAACAGCTCTAGCATCATTTGTTTGCAGAAGCAAATCTTTACACAGCAAATGCGGCACAGAAACCAAATCTGAAGCGGCATAAAATCACAAAAATGACCATTTAATGCTTCTCTGAAACGGCATAAATGCATTTACACAGGAATTAAAATCACGGGAAACAATGCTTTGAACATTACTATTTTAAAACTACAATTTTAACAAAGTATTATAAATTAATTAAAAAAATAGTGAAATAATAAACAATGAAATAAAATACAAATACGTTATTTATATATATTTATATATAGGCGCTTTGATGTTTGTCATAATTCTGTACTTATAGGCTATTGTAGGCTACGGTATTTATTTTATTTATAAAACTGTGCCCGCTGGAACAAATGCTTTATTATGAATTATTACACCGGGTAGATCACCGCAGGATTAAGAGTGGTCAAAAGTTTTTCACAGAGCCAGAAAGTCACTTTGGAGCAGTCACAACAACTGAACAATAATAGCGTTTCTGGGAGGACAGCAGATATATCAGCCAATATTATTTTTGGAATATAATATAACAATGCACTTAAGTGTTTACCGTATCTGAGGGAAATGTAGCAGTGCGTTGATCTGCCTATCTCTTCAAAGGAAGATTACAAACGGCGAACGCCAATTGATTACAAGTCAAGTCAGCTTTATTTCTCTAGCTCTCTTCACAACACTGATGCTTCAAAGCAGCTTCACACTGATGATAGGAAATACATTTTTTATTGATTCATTTCTGTCGTAAAAACTGATTTCAAAATGTAGAAACGCATGTAAAAAAATATATTGCATAAAATGAAAGCAATAATGTAAATAATATTATAAGTGTGAATCAAAAAACTAAAAGCGCATTTAAAAGAAAAATAACAAGCATGATTTCATCTCTTAAATGTCTTAGTGTGTGTTTTGGTCATAATTTAGACTTTTTAAAATCTAGTTTCAGCTTTTTATCTCATAAGTAGGACTTTTAATCATAATTTAGATTTTTAAGTCATAATTTTGACTTTAAAAATTCTGAGATAAAAATAAAATGTTTTGATTTAAAGTCCCGATTTCAACTGTTCATCTCACAATGACTTAACATGTCATATTGTTGACTTTTTATCTCACTATTTTGACTTTTAAAATCATATTTTTGACTTTTTATCTAATAATGAGGACCTCAGATAGGGGATCCCCGAATTTAGAGAATCAGGCAGTTAGGGATTACATTATATACCGTATATATATTTTTATTTTCTATTTTATTCTCTTATGGATATTTTAATTCCATTTCTCTGTAAAGCACTTTGAATTGCTACTGTGTATGAAATGTGCTATATAAATAAACTTGCCTTGCCATTTAAAATCATATTTTCAACATTTTATCTCTTAATTATGACTTTATGATAATTGAAATGAGCTCATCAGTAATATAGTTGAGTTGCACACAACGACTGTTATTTTGGTGGTTTGTTTGACGATGTGAGTACAGGACTCTTATACTTTAATGATAGACATTTCTTTAATTTGCCTTAAACATATGGAGCTATTCCTATATGTCTCCCGCTTATTGATTTTCACACCGCCTGAGCTGACATTGACAGGCGGTTGTCATGGCAATGACATAGTTTGGGGCGGCACAAGTTCACGTTTATTTACACTGAATCAAAACCGTTTTAGCGTGGCCTTTGGGGCTGAGGTGGGTCAAATATGGCGTATTTTAAGTCTGTTTTTATGTGGCATTGCATCTTTACACAGAATTTTGAGCAGACACAGATCCAGGCTGAAGAACCCAAATACTACTTGAGGGCCACTAAATATGTTATTGTACTATATATTGTATATGTTATGCGGATACCTTTTCTTCCATGGAAGACGTTCAATCAGAAGCCGTTTAATGTATGATCTGTCTGATTTAGTTTTCTCTTTTTTTGTTTGCAGAGTTCTAGCACCTAAATGTGCAGCATGCAATCAGCCGATCCTGCCCTCTGAGGTAAGACACGTAAATCTCATTTTTCTGAAATCACCATTTAGATGAGCCATCAGATATAGAATCATCTTTCCCTGTATTAGAGCCATATGTTAAAGACTTATGATGCATCTTTGCTTGTTATGGGACAATTAACCAAACAGCTCTTTGCAACTACAGTTACTTACACTATCCTGGACATCTAGGTCATTGCAGAACATTTTGGCCTGTTACTGAAGCTAATTCTGCTAGCATTGATGAAGGAGTGATTACTGCTAAGTTAGGGCATGTGTCATTTGTTAAACCCCGCTGTCTATAATTAGAGATGACCCCCGAGGCATGCTGCACTCCAACACCAACAAGAGAGGCTTCACTTCAGAGCAAGAGCTCAGTTTATCTTACACCTGCATGGTCCTTATGAGAAACTCAGGAATTCCTTCTCTCTGATCACAGCCGAGGGTAACATTAACACTTAGCAGCTGCAATGATTGCTTTAACCTCCTTAGCTCTGGACCATTTACGGGGATTTCCAGCTGGATTTGGCCTACCCAAAATGAAAAGCTTCCCATACCCACATACAGTGGTCTCTAAATACACAATGGTGTCATTTTACAGGAAACCCTTTGAAGTAGGGCTGCACGATTAATCGAAATCGAACCGCAATCGCGATTTGGCTTGTGTGCGATTTATGAAAGCGCAAAGGCTGCGATTTTAATTAAATGAATAAATGCCCAGCGAGCGGCTCTGTGATCAGGAGGAAACGCTGCTCCGTCTGAAAGCACTGCGAGTTTGAGTCGCTTATTATAACGTGCGCTTGAAAAAGCAACATGTGTCAAACATCTTCACAAACTAGTAATGAGAAGCGTTCATAAACATGTTGTCCAACGAAATACAACGTTTAATAACATGTTTTAACTCACTTCATATAGTCAGTCGAGCTTCTTATCACAGAATGTCAATTAGCACTGCTTTATTATTATGACCAGTGTTGGGGGTAACACATTACAAGTAACTTGAGTTACGGAATAATATTACTTTTTCCAAGTAACTAGTAAAGTAACGCATTACTTTTCAAATTTACAACAAAATATCTGAGTTACTTTTTCACATTAATTTGACTGACAGCTCTCCTGCCCCCATGTTGAGAAAAATAAGTGCAGAGGCGTGTGTGTGTGAACACGAGGGTTATTGTAGTTCCAGACTAAATGTGAGCATTTATTTATCTCACTTGCACAATAAAGATTCTGTACTCCTCAAAATTAATAAAATCAGTCAAATGCAAAATCAGAGTACTATGCAAACCTCCAATAATTAAATGTTAAATAAAACAACTATTTTTATGCATAATCTACCTTTATATTTAACTTACCAATGTCTTACTGCTGACCTTTGATGATGAAAATTACTAGATTTTTTGTTTTTATTGGTAAAACTTTTCTTCTGCATCCTATTCCTCTATTATCCAGAGCTGCGCCCTCGACTGTTCATGTGTGAATTTACATTTTTACCTCAGCCTGGGACTTATTATTTAAATTTTGGTATGAAGAGGTCTTTACAAAAATATAACTTTTTTGTTATAAAAACAAAACAAAAACAAGCCCAGCCCAGGTGAGAAAACATAACGCAAAAGTAACGTAACACATTACTTTTCTTAAAAAGTAACTAAGTAACTCAATTAGTTACTTTTTAAGGGAGTAACGCAATATTGTAATGCATTACTTTATGAAAATACCTGAGAGGACATGAAGAACTCAAATACAGCATATCTTGCTGCAGTGGTGTTTATTGTCGGCATGTTTAATCAAAGTGTTTCTATCTTCGTTTTATTCAGCTCATAGCGCTAGCTTCGCTTCACATTAGGGATTTCCTGAACACGATTACTTCTCTGGCAAATGTGGAGTTTCTGCCCGAGGGCGCCCTCTGACTTCCAGTATGAATGAAACTTTTGGGTAGAAAATAAGAAAAATAATACTTCTAAATAAATTTATATGACAATCCATATGTTTTTCTTCAATGTACAGGAGTTTTGATCCCCACAGTGGATGCATAAGAGGGCGAGGCTCATATTTTATATTAAAGACATAGACTTTAAGAAATTGATATCACAGATAAAAAGCACAGATTTGTATAATATTTTTTTTTACAATAAATCCTTCAGCCTTTCTAATGATTTTTAGTCATTGGCTGTCTGCATATTAACAGGTAACCCATAATGTTTTAGTTTTCTGTAAAATATAAATATTATTATTATACTGTTATATTTATTATTAAATGCTCTATTTGAATTTTTGAATGTTATTGTAATAGTAATAATAATTATAATCAATAATAATAATCATAATTATTATTAGTAATATTAATATATAAAAACAAAATGTTATATACACACTTTTCATTTGTAAAATAAATAAATAATAATCGCATTTTAAATCGCAATCGCAATTTTAACCAGAATAATCGCGATTAGATATTTCCCCCAAATCGTGCAGCTCTACTTTGAAGTTAAAACACTGGTAAAAGATCTTTTTTTTTTTTTTTTTTTTGTTCGAAAATCATTTTTGAAAGTGTGTAACTCAGGCCCTGTGTGCTCTAGCACCCTGCAGACAGTTTTGGGTGTTTCCACTAGATGGCAGCAAATACTGAAAATGTTGTTTTGTCTGTATCATGTTGTGTGCAAGATTTAATCAAATGGATCTGAAGGGAGGAATATTACCTTTTTAATGTCATTTCTGCCTACCCAAATCTCTCCAATATACAAGTCTCCCCATATACAGTGGTATAAATGCAATATCCCAGTGTCACAAAATATTTTTTTCCAGTGTTTGCTGACATATGCTGACATTATCAGGGTCCTTGGAGTTTAAGAGTGAACATTGAAAATACTTTTTTTTTTTCTCCGTTTATTCATTTTGTTTCAAAACCTTATGTTATCTTTTTCCATGGGACACTAAATAACGACAGGATATTCATTTTTGGAAATCTATTCCTTTAATAGCAACAAGCATTAACCAACCCAGGCTCATTGGAAATACGTGTCTCTGCCTACATCTCTGCATAAACATAGGCCTACCTTATACATGCATTTCACTGTTTCCAGCTGAAATGAACCCTGTTCACATGCATCCGAATACTCAAAAAAAATCAGAGGCTAATCAGCACTAAAAGTGATAGGCATCAAAGCCCTGATGAGCTCAGTTGGCACTGAACTAATTGAGTCCTCATATTAACCAGGCGATTCCATCAGCGTGATTGGCCCAAACAAGCTCATGGAAAAGTGTTTTTCAGATGTGTCATAATCTCACTAGTCGTTTACTCCCATAGGGATCTGATGAAACTATTCGAGTGGTCTCAATGGACAAGGACTATCACGTGGAGTGCTATCACTGTGAGGTGAGTTGAGCTCGTGAGACGACGACGACAATACGGACAGAAACCTACGCAAGTCTCACCTGTGCTCTGATTCAGTGTCATTCTCAATGGTTAAAGAGGTCATATGATGCTATTTTAAAAGTTCATTATTTTGTTTATTGGGTGTAATAGAATAGGTTAACATGCTTTAATGTTCAAAAAACACATTCTTTTTCACATACTGTATATTATTATTGCGCAAGACCCCATTTTGCGTGGCGGTGTGCTGCATTTGTTGTAACTTAAAGCATGGCTCCACTTCTGAAGATTCACAACTTCAAGGCGATTCTGGATTCAAGAAGGTACCATCTTAGTTTGTGCTTGTCCAAATTAATTGCTTACATTTAACAAAATGAGCCTTCAATAGCAGAAATAAGCCTTTTTAATGAAAATAAAGCACCATGTTAAATAAAAATGTTCATGAAATTTAAATAAAAATGTTTAATGAAATTAGAAAATATTTGGTGAAATGTAATAAACAAACATCGTCACCTTACTTCTCATCACTGCTTCCTGGTGGTTCACAGGACAGTTACTCAGAGTCGCCCCCCTATTGTTTCAAAGAATAGTACAAGTATAGAGTCAAGTATAAACGCCTAGTCTGTTTGGGGAGGAGCATTCACGTTGCGGAGCGAGGCAAATGTATAAACAAGGCTTAAAGCCTGACGATTTTTACAAAGCCCCTCCTTCCGAAAAGCCCAGTGTGCTCTGATTGGCCAGCTGACCCTGTGCGTTGTGATTGTCCAACAACCTCAAGCGTGTCTTGGAAATGTAACGTCCCTTACCATAATCAAAAGCTTCAGCTTCTAAATCAACTTTAAACACTCAGTAGGGCCCGATCATACACCCGGCACAATGCGATGCCAGTGTTTTTTTGCTAGTTTCAGCCCAATGGAGTTATCATTTTCAAGTCCATCTCCACGTTGTTTAAATATCAAAGGCATCTGTTGGCCCATGGGCGTCTGGTCTGAACACCAGGTGTGTTCAGGAGCATTGTTGGCGTGTTGTTATTTTGAGGAACTGAAAAAGACTGCGCCATTGACCAACACAAACCTGCTCTAAAGTCAACAGCGCAGTATTATTTGTGTTATTTAAAGGGTGTGTTAGTAATATGAGCCTATAGGCGGTGCACAACACACGTACACACTGATTATTACACACACAGGGACTTTCAGCAGCAGGCATCATTGGTCGAGCAGATTAGTTTCTGAGGAGCGTTCAGTCTTTCCGCTCGCAAGTTCCGCCATGTATGGGAGATGAGACTCTGATTGGATTATTGCACGTACGCCCAAAACACACCCATGACTCATTAAGAGACTAGGCAAAACCCTTTTGGACCATGAGCCTGGCGTGCTGACCGTTTTTCCCGTCATTAAACTAGCAAAAGTGGATTCGGACACGCCCTAAGTGCACTTGCACCATGCCCTTCAGACCATGAGCTCAGATCGTTAAAGGGTTAGTTCACCCAAAAATGAAAATTCTGTCATTAATTCCTCACCCTCATGTCGTTGGACACCCGTCAGACCTCCGTTCATCTTCAGAACACAAATGAAGATATTTTAGTTGAAATCTGATGGCTCTGAAAGGCCTCCATTGGCTCAATGCACTTTACACTCTCAAGACCCTTAAAAGGTACTAAAGACGTCGTTACAAAGTCCATCTCACTACAGTGGTTCTACAATAACTTTATGAATCGGCGAGAATAGTTTTTGTGCGCAAAAAAACCCTAAATAACGACTTATATAGTGATGACGATTTCAAAACACGGCATCATGAAGCTTCGAAGCGTTATGAATCAGTGAGTCGATTCAGCAGTTTGGATCGCCAAATTTCAGCAGTTTGACACGCGATCCGAATCATGATTCAACTCACTGATTCATAACGCTTCGAAGCTTCATGATGCCGTGTTTTGAAATCGTCATCACGAAGTCGTTATTTAGGGGTTTTTTGCGCACAAAAACTATTGTCGTCGCTTCATAAAGTTATTGTAGAACCACTGTAGTGAGATGGACTTTGTAACGACATCTTTAGTGCCTTTTAAGGGTCTTGAGAGTGTAAAGTGCCATTGAGCCAATGGAGGCCTTTCAGAGCCATCAGATTTCAACTAAAATATCTTTATTTGTGTTCTGAAGATGAACGGAGGTCTTACGGGTGTCCAACGACATGAGGGTGAGTAATTAATGACAGAATTTTCATTTTTGGGTGAACTAACCCTTTAATAAAGGGCCTTTAATGTTGTCGGTTTTACCACAAAAAAAAGTAGTCTGAGTAAGATTCTGAAAATGTGGTTGATCAAGTCGATAGAATGAAACCAACTTAGCAAGAAGTTCAGCAGAACGTTTTCACTTTTTTTTTTTTTTACCTCTCTTACCTTTCTTATACAGTGTTATAACTAGGGATGTGCCTGAAGCTTAAATCCAAATTCGGAAAGGCACAGAAAACGAATAACGCGTTCTACGGAGCCTCTAAAGGGACATGGTTAGGCTTGCTGCGGTAGTCGGTTACATTACAGTACATCACTTATCATGTGAAGATAGTAAGAGGATTTTGTGCACAACAGATCCTGAGTGTCACTGACAAATAACTTCTCTTGTAAAATGTGTACAACAGACACACAGAGTAGGCGTGAACCCGAATTGAAAAGCAAAAGTAAAAATCAAGCCTGCATTCAGAAGCGATTTCAATACCCCACATATTGATCGCGGTTCCCTGATGCCCACAAATTATTTACAATATAATTGCGAGAGAACGCAAAAGCATTTAAGTATATCTTTCCCATCACCATGTCTCTTTAGAGGCTCCTCAGAATGCGTCATTTCCTTTCTGAACATAGTATTTGGCTTCAGGCACGTCCCCAGTTATATAAAATATGTCTTCTTCACTGTAATAACTTTATGTATAGCCGGCGTTGTACTCTCCCAGATTCAGGAGGCTGTCCTCTATCAAATGTGCTATACACAAGCTAACCTTTGGGTTGTACTGCTCAGGAATAGCGTTATACATACATCTTAACCACTGATTACTAGTTTCATCCATTTTCTGAAACACACAGCATCTTCACAACATTAAATTTCACTGAAACCTCACCTTCTCTCTTTGCACACGTCTTTGGGCACGCATTATGCTAATATATCACACTGTGACTTCAGTCGAGGCGTTTTAGTCATGTCTGGATCAGTGTTCTCTGTTAGATAATCTATATCTTTGTGTGAGAACTTTGTAGATTGCACAAATAGACACATTACACACTAAAGGAACACATTAGAAAGCATCACATGACCCCTTTAGTAAAGAAGCCTTTATTGTTGGAAATAAATCACCACTTCCTCTAAACTAAAGCCTGCATGTCTTAATATGTGATATTAACAGAGATCTGCTAACATTTGACTGAGACTGTGTACATTTTGAGTATGAGGAACAGGTTCTGAAACTAGAAAAATGGTGTGAAGAAAGTTCATTATTGATAAATGTACGTAAAACAAAAGAGTTGATTTTAAATCATTCAGAGCCTTTAACAGAAATAATGCTATGTGATCAAACTGTTGAAATTGTGAAGACTTTTAAGTATTTAGGAATCATGATTGACTGTAAATTGAACTTCTCTGATAATGTGGCTCTTATTTGTAAGAAAGCAAATCAAAGGCTATTCTTGCTAAGGAAATGAAAATAATTTTGTGTGAGCAAAGCTGTGTTGCAAAGAGTTTATACAGGTCTAATTGAGAGTGCTTTAGGGTATAATATTACAGTGTGGTTCGGACGAGTTACTTCGGCAAATAAAGTTAAATTAGACAGAATTGCAAGTGTAGCAGGAAAAATTACAGGATTAAAGCAAAAATCAGTCGCTCAGTTATACCAAATTTCTGTTCAGAGAAAAGCTTTGATTATAACAAGAGACATAACACACCCCTTGAATCATGTTTTTGAATTATTACCATCACGTCGTCGTTATAGAATGCCAAAAGCAATATACAAGCAAACTTTCGTACCAAATGCAATAATTCTTTTGAATAAGAGGGAGGAAATGTGACTATTTTAATTTTGTCATTGTGGATGTAGTGTACTGTTAGATGTATTTATTGGATGTTGTGTACTGTTAAAGCAGCACTAGGTAACTTTTCAACCTTTATAATATATTTTCAAGACTCTTGTGATGATACATCAACTTACAATAGGTTGAATGACACGTCTGCCATAGCCTGACGGGGTCTGTATCGTTTTTAATCGTACTTTTAAACTTTGGGTTTCGGGTAGTAACCCGAGAAAAAAAAGAACTACAAAATTCGACTGCTTTACGGCATATACGTCACTTCCACCACCACCCCCCCCCCTTCCTTAAATTCGGACGTGCGAGAAAAACTATCATTTGTTTGCCGGATGTTATAGTCATGGCCTAAGCAGCACAGAAAAATAAGAAAGCAAAGGTTTTGTCGGAGGAAAGCAAAAAGAGGAAACGAGAAAGTGAGATTAAAGGCAGGACGAGGATCAACATTGGCCAGCGTTTGCTTGCGGGCGTGAGCTGAAGGAGGAGGGGCTACATTCCTGCAAGTAAATACATAAGACGTACAAAATCATATTTTAAGATACCTAACATGTCTGTGATATTTGTTTATTTGTCTTGCCTCAAGCTATAATGCAAATCGATTTTTCAAATTTGCAGATTCATCTAGGGTAGCTTGATATTATAATATTGATGATATATGGTCATTTCCTACCACTCAAACACTGAACTGAAGTATCATAGATTCTGTAATAGGGAACCAATAGACTAGGCTACTATAATGACGCTGGCTTGTAAACGTGAGCATCGCGATCATTTGGCGTTAGAAAAAAAATAAAACCCATGAAATGATATTCATATGACATGCTGAAATATATGCCACTGTACCTGGGATGAAGACATTTCACACGCGACGCAAGCAGAACTCCTGCATGTGAACTCCTGCAGTGTTCAGGGCTATCATGGTTGTCTTGTCAATAAATGCACGTGCGATGCATCCACTGATGTAGAATTACAGTTTACGAGTAGTAGAGGACAATACTGTTTCCCAACTGTAGGGGGAGCCCGAGAGCAAAACCTACCTAGTGCTGCTTTAACTGTTCTGTGATTGTGTGGCGTGACCAAAGATCAATTTTCAGCTTAGGCTGAACAATAAAGTACCACTAACTAACTAATGCATTGAACGGAGGAGCATGAGTTTGAGCTGTCCAACTCTTTTCCCCAGGACTGTCACATGGAGTTGAATGATGAGGAGGGTCACCGCTGCTATCCTCTGGACGGACGCCTGCTCTGTCACGCATGCCACCTCAAACACATCGACCCCTCCGCCCCTCTGCCTACAGCTAACAACTACCACAGTCAGTTTTAAAGATCTGACACCCCCTTGTGGGCGTTCAGAGACATCACCGTTTGCCAAAGATTACCAAAAATCACAAATCAAAGCCTTGCTTGTATGAGACAAATGCTGTAAACAAAGAGCCATTGGCTTATGCAAAATGCTACAGATTTTTGTAAATAGGGCAACCATTACATATGTTATTACAAAACTTTTTCTGAGTTTCTTGAATGCCACCTAATAGTATATAAACATTTATTTAAGTCTTTTTTATATAGGAGTGCTCAGTTAGTGTGTTTATTCTCTTGTGCTGGTCGATATGGCCGGAGGCTTGACGCTACACCGATACCAAGCAAAGTAGATCATAAAAAAAAGCTTTGCATCAAGCATAAACCAACCAATGCAGCTTATCGGAGCGATCACATCAGTTGAATCTTTATTTATTAAAAAATCACGCTTTCATGTTTCATGAGTACCTCTGAAATTACAGCACAACTATTAAACTTGGCAGGTCAAACCCACATCTTAACTGATCTGAGCACTTGACACCAATCGCTCTCAATTGTTTCTAGAAAACATTGTTTTGATTGTTTGTACATTTTGTTCAATGAAGATTTGACAGAATATAATGTTGGGTCATTGGCCAAGTTTGGTGGATCAGATCACATTCAGATCATTTAAACGGGTTCCCAAACTTGTAGATTAAGATGATCTTAGGCTAAAAGTACCTGCAGCGTGGCTCACCTGCATACGGTTTATAAGTTACCTGGGGAAAGACTTAGTAAATCATTTATATGCCTTCTATCGTTTTCACGAGTTAAGCGGTTGATTGTGTTTCTCCGATCTCTCTCTGTGTTACTTATTTATCCATCTGCTCCTATTCAAAAGTAGGATGTGATGTTATGCTGATGATTTCGAAAAATAAAAGATTTTATGATTTATCAAGATTTATTTTCAGCACTTCTATGCTAAAAGTTTGATGGGACTTGGAATATGGAATAATGTTATTATTTACACACCATGTCATTCCTAAACTGACTGTCTGTCTTCTGTGGAGCATAAAAGAAATGTTTCAGTGTTGGTCCTTAACATTATTCAAAAAATAATCAGGTCACACTTTAGGGTCGAATTCTCACTATTAACTACAACTTTTGCCTCAATAAACTCCTAATGACTGCTTATTAATAGTTAGTACGGTAGTTGTTAAGTTTAGATTAATGGATGAATATTGAATATGATCATGCAGAATAAGGCATTAATATGTGCTTTATAAGTGCTAATAAACAGCCAATATCATAGTAATATACATGATAATAAGCAACTAGTTAATAGTGAGAATTGGACCCTAAAGTGTTACCAGAATTTTGGGGTGAACTATCCGTTTAACAAATTTTCCTAAATAACCATAACACTTTTTTTAGACCAGTATAAACGCAGCACTGCTGTCAGATAAACACCGGGATACCTTAAGGATCAGTGCTTGGCCCAATCTTCTTTTATAAACGTATTTTTAAATAAATGTTGCTTTTTATTGACGTTTTCACTGTCTAGGTTTGTTCTTTCTAAAAACCGACTGCTACTACTAGAACCACAAGTGTTAGTTCTGGCAGTTCTCAACTGATCGAAGTCTTCCTCTAGGAATTCAGTGTCTATCACAGCATCCCTATATAAGGTCCATTCAGTATGATCAGCAGCTTTATCACATTGCTCAGGAGATAATTACCCTCCTCCATCCCCAGCTCCACCTGTCATCCATAGTCAGGACCAGTGTTGGGGGGAACGCATTACAAGTAACTTGAGTTACGTAATAATATTACTTTTTCCAAGTAACTAGTAAAGTAACGCATTACTTTTCAAATTTACAACCAAATATCCTAGTTACTTTTTCAAAAAAGTAACGCAAGTTACTTTTTCACATTAATTTGACTGACAGCTCTCCTGCCCCCATGTTGAGGAAAATAAGTGCAGAGGCGTGTGTGTGTGTGTGTGTGTGTGTGTGTGTGTGTGTGTGTGTGTGTGTGTGTGTGTGTGTGTGTGTGTGTGTGTGTGTGTGTGTGTGTGTGTGTGTGTGTGTGTGTGTGTGTGTGTGTGTGTGTGTGTGTGTGTGTGTGTGTGTGTGTGTGTGTGTGTGTGTGTGTGTGTGTGTGTGTGTGTGTGTGTGTGTGTGTGTGTGTGTGTGTGTGTGTGTGTGTGTGTGTGAACATGAGGGTTATTGTAGTTCCAGACTAAATGTGAGCATTTATTTATCTCACTTGCACAATAAAGATTCTGTACTCCTCAAAATGAATAAAATCAGTCAAATGAAAAATCAGAATACTATGCAAACCTCCAATAATTAAATGTTAAATAAAACAACTATTTTTATGCATAATCTACCTTTATATTTAATATACCAGTGTCTTGCTGCTGACCTTTGATGATGAAAATTACTAGATTTTTTGTTGTTATTGGTAACTTTTTCTCCTGCATCCTATTCTACCATTATCCAGAGCTGCGCCCTCGACTGTTCATGCGGGAATCTGCATTTTAACCTCAGCCTGGGGCTTATTATTTCAATTTTGGTATGAAGAGGTCTTTACCGTTGCAGAAAAATATAACTTTTTTGTTATTAACAAAAACAAGCCCAGCCCAGGTGAGAAAAAGTAACGCAAAAGTAACGTAATGCATTACTTTTCTTAAAAAGTAACTAAGTAACTCAATTAGTTACTTTTTAAGGGAGTAACGCAATATTGTAATGCATTACTTTTCAAAGTAACTTTCCCCAACACTGGTCAGGACTTTGAAATAGTGTTTTATAGTTTCCAAGGTTACATTTTAGGGTTCCTAACAATAGTTATTGATGCATTGCATGGCTGTAACTACACATTTACAATTGGGGGAACACTCACCATTCAACGTTTACAAACTCGCCATTGAAAATAACCTTATGACCACTAATCAGTTGTTCAGTTGTAACCTTTTCAAATTAAAAATAACAAAAATAGTGCAGTTTTTTTAGAAGGATGCACATTTATTCCATGTCTAATCGCCCTCTCGCCACATAAAATATTGCAAATAATGCTAATGTTTACCTTAAGTAGACTAACCAATAGGTCTGCAGTGCCCCATGCAGGTGTTACAAATGAACTGAATTGCTGATTATTTCTAGTAATTTACTACATGCTTAAAAGAATTACAAATGAACACCTGCTTGTCCAAATGATGATGCAGAGACCGAAAACACACACACACACACACACAAACAAACAATGACTGAAGTAAAACCTGCACCAGAAAGAACGCTAATAGTAAGAAGATTTACATACAACCTACTCCTAATATGGGGATTAAGATGAAGTGTTTAACCCTCTGGTGCTCTTCGTTTGGGGGTTCCTTTGGTTGTCTTCCCGGTCACCTAAAAATGTAACTTCCTCCCCCCCAGTAAAACCAATGAAAGTTATTTTTCTTCAATAATATTTTTTCTATTTTCTTTTGTATTTTGAGATGATTTGATGGTACTTATTAATAGTAATGCAATAATTATGGTCTATTTTTGCCATTGAAAATAATACTGTGAAAAAAAGAAAAGAAAAAAAAAGTGTATTTCAGGTTAAAATAGGGTCTATGCCTTCAAAATAATTTTTTTGAAGGCAGATTAGCGCCCTCTGTTGGAATTGTTTATGGTAACATGCAACCATGGGTGTAACCACTAGAGGGGTCTATGGAGAGGCTTGTGAATTCCATATTCTCTTTTGAACACATTTAGTGATTTTTTAAATATATTTAAACAATCTCAAAGACTATTTATTATAAAGTTTTAGATATTTTTTTTTGTTAGAAATAGTGATTTAAAGTGTTAGTTTTTGTCAAACTTAATCATTGTGTTAGGAAGAGAAAGCAAGGAAGCATTTTACTACCCATTTTTTAATTCAGAATTTGTATATATATATTAAAAAAAAACATTCATTCAATTATTACACTTTATGTGAATTATGTATTTTGTTTAAAAAAATAATAATTTAGAGTGTCACCCCTTCACTTTTGTGAGCTTTTTCTGCATTATGACTGAATTACTGAGTGGATTTCACATTCTATAAACTTTGCTCTGTATTACAGACACAGTGGTGTGTGTGTGTGTGTGTGTGTGTGTGTGTGTGTGTGTGTGTGTGTGTGTGTGTGTGTGTGTGTGTGTGTGTGTGTGTGTGTGTGTGTGTGTGTGTGTGTGTGTGTGTGTGTGTGTGTGTGTGTGTGTGTGTGTGTGTGTGTGTGTGTGTGTGTGTGTATGTGTCAATATCACAAACTTTTGATGTTTTCGAGTGTCACCCCTTTACTGCTGTGTACTTTTATTTCAGCATTGTGGCCGATTTGTAGATTGTACACACAAATATTTGGTGAATTTGTGTTTTTGCCGATTTCCCATTCATTTCCTATGGTTGGTCATTTGTGACTGAAGACAATGAAAGGTAAACTTTTTTTTACGACCAATTAGCATGTTCGAATCCTGCCCTCAATTTTTACAAATGAACTGAATTGCTGATTATTTCTAGTAATTTACTACATGTTTAAAAGAATTACAAATGAACACCTGTACGTCCAAATGGTGATGCAGAGACAGAAAACACACACACACATAAAAACAAATAATGACTGAAGTAAAACCTGCACCAGAAAGAACGCTATTAGTAAGAAGATTTACATACAACCTACTCCTAATATGGGGATTAAATTAAAGGGTTAGTTCACCCAAAAATGAAAATTCTGTCATTAATTACTCACCCTCATGTCGTTGGACACCCGTCAGACCTCCGTTCATCTTCAGACACAAATGAAGATATTTTAGTGTAAATCTGATGGCTCTGAAAGTCCTCCATTGGCTCAATGCACTTTTCACTCTCAAGACCCTTAAAAGGCACTAAAGACGTCGTTACAAAGTCCATCTCACTACAGTGGTTCTACAATAACTTTATGAATCGGCGAGAATAGTTTTTGTGCGCAAAAAAAACCTAAATAACGACTTGTATAGTGATGACGATTTCAAAACACGGCATTATGAAGCTTCGAAGCGTTATGAATCAGTGAGTCGATTCAGCAGTTTGACGGTTTGACACGCGATCCGAAGCATGATTCGACTCACTGATTCATAACGCTTCGAAGCTTCATGATGCCGTGTTTTGAAATCGTCATCACTATATAAGTCGTTATTTAGGGTTTTTTTGCCCACAAAAACTATTCTCGCCGATTCATAAAGTTATTGTAGAACCACTGTAGTGAGATGGACTTTGTAACGACGTCTTTAGTGTCTTTTAAGGGTCTTGAGAGTGTAAAGTGCATTGAGCCAATGGAGGCCTTTCAGAGCCATCAGATTTCAACTAAAATATCTTCATTTGTGTTCTGAAGATGGTCTGACGGGTGTCGAACGACATGAGGGTAAGTCATTAATGACAGAATTCTCATTTTTGGGTGAACTAACCCTTTAAGTGATTTACTAAACAGGCCAAATTAGCATGAGAGCAATCCCATAAAAGCGCCAATGAGAGTGGATGCTTCTGCGTGTGATCTACTGATGACACAAATTAAAGAACTCGGACGCAGGGCCAAGGCCAACATAACAAACTAAATAGACTTATAAGTAAAACATGTATAAATTCCCTACTATTGAACAAAAGAAACTTCCCTATCTCCCTCACCCCTACGCTCCTAAAACATAAAAATTAACCCAATTACATCACCATAATCAAACGAACATGGTCAACTGAAGGTTTTGGGATCTGTCGACGGGAAGAGGCATCCAGAGCTCTTCACATCACAAGGCCAACATCTTCGATAGGGCGGCGATTGGCTGTCCTCCAACGACAGCCAATCCCTGCACACATATACAAAGAAAAAACAACCCACACAAAACGGAAACTGAGGATCGTGACACTTCACACTCGGTGGCCCAGCTCTGACTAAACATGGTCTTCCACTTCCTGACAGACTTGCTGCTGTTCCTAAATGCACAATATATCCAAATTATCGAAATATCGCACATGTACATATCGCAAGGGTACGCAATATCTGAATGATTTTAATAAGCTACTTAAACATTGTGAAAAGTCTACGTTTGAGGTTGATGCATATATCAGAGAATAGACTGAGCACACGACTGTTACTTATGTGACTGACTTGAGGATAAAACGAGTTATTAAACACAATAACTTGCGAAAAACAACTCTTTGCAGTCTCGCGCTGTCTGACACACACACACCGAAACGTGCGCACAAGCCGCTCCTTTTTCCGTGTCGTGTTACACACTTGTTAATACTCAAATACACACAGTTATTTCAAAATGGCTGTCTTGATGAGTATTCATGCAAACACAGTCGGTTATGCTTTAAGTGAAAGATATCAGTTGGGGAGAGAAATAGATTTTACACACTTAAAGCAATATCGTATCGCTTATCGAATATCGCATTATTTAACAAGGATATCGCATTTTTCTTCAATATCACACAGCCCTACTAAATGTTTAATCTTTTCATTAAAGAGTTAGTTCACCCAAAAATGAAAATTCTGTCATTAATTCCTCACCCTCATGTCGTTCGACACCCGTAAGACCTCCATTCATCTTCAGACACAAATGAACAGTGTTGGGCACGTTACTTTAAAAAAGTAATTAGTTATAGTTACTAGTTACTTCTTACAAATAGTAACTGAGTTAGTAACTGAGTTACATCATTATAAAAGTAACTAATTACCAGGGAAAGTAACTAATGTGTTACTTTTTTTTTTCTTCAAATGTTCAAATATGTCAAATAACTTGGATGCCCCCAATATTAAATATGTTAAATTAATGAATTGGACACTAAATAGAATAAATTATTATTATAAAACATTGTACATTAATGTACACTATTGTAATGTTGCTGTGTTGCTTTCTTCCTGGGCATAAGATGCACGTTACATAAACATTCTGACCTTTCACCTCAACGAGGGAAAAGTAGCGTTTATACTTTCAGTTTGCGAAAGCCTTTGAAGTCGTTGGACTGCCATCGCTGACTGTGCATATGCGTGTGCGTCATAGGTGTGTGTGTGTGAACTCAACCTATCAACCTCAACCTTGTGTCCCACCCACCAATCATCATCAGTTATGTGTACCACCCCATCCACCCCCAACACGCATGGCTGGCGCGCGCGCGTTGCAAGTCCGATAGAGAGCCTGTTCGGATGAAAACCGCTTCAATGAGCTCAATTATAGTAACGCCGCATTTTTTTTCGGCGTTGTAACGGAAGAAACAGTAATTCGTTTGATTACTCGTTACTGAAAAAAGTAATTCCGTTAGTAACGCCGTTTATCTATAACGCCGTTATTCCCAACACTGCAAATGAAGATATTTTCATTGAAATCTGATGGCTCTGAAAGGCCTCCATTGGCTCAATGCACTTTACACTCTCAAGACCCTTAAAAGGCACTAAAGACGTCGTTACAAAGTCCATCTCACAACAGACCAGCACGTGTTGTTTTCCACCTCCCCGTCCCAGCAGTGCTTTCCAGAGTTAAAGCCCTCAGAGCCCAGCACACACTGATAATAGTCAAATCTCTCTGGATGTCCTGGATACTGTTGACCATCAGCGCTGGGTTTTACACGGGTCAGATCATCAGACAGGAGGATATGCAGTGTTGGGGTCAGTGTGACAGGAGCTGATGAGAGAATACAATAAACACATGATGTTTCTGGTGAGTGTAAATCCATTGTGTAATTATGGCCTGTGACACTCTCATTCAAACCCACTGGTTGTAACTATCTCCTGCATCTTCTCCCAGACTTTGAACCTCAGGTCCCCCAGGTGTTCTGGCACATTCATCAACGCTCCAGTAGGAAACTCTGGATCCTGCAGTGCGATCTGGGCTCTGCAATTACATCCAGGAGTTAAAGGGGTGGTAAAACACATTCTTTTGAAGGCTTGATTGTGTTTGTGGGGTGCACTGTAACATGTGTTCATGCTTCGTTTTTAAAAAAAAAATCCTTATTTTTCATATATTTGACCTTTATTCTACACTGCTCTGTCCCTCCTTGTAAAACGGTCTGATGCTTTCCGGGTTGTATGAAGCCAGTCCCTCAAAAATACGCAATGGGCTCTGATTGGTCAGCTGGCCCAGTGTGTTGTGATTCGCTAACCGCCTAGTGCACGTTTGTCGGAAATGCCACGCCCCTTACCGGAGGCTGTGCTTTGGTCAGTATTAGAAACAACGGCGTCAATAAAACCATATGAGCCCGAATCAGACCCAGAACATTTGAGTGAAGATGATCGAGCAGAACCTGTTCAGTCCTCAAGAGTAAAGACTGCGGATCTATAATGATCGCTACTGAATGGCACTTTTGTATTTTTAGAACGATTATAGCCAAATATCTGTGGCAATAACTATTAACCCAAAACGAACACTAAACACTGGCTTTACCAGTAGCCAAATCACACACAGAACCATGTTTAGCATGCCTGTAGATAAACAATACATAAAAGCTCTAATCAAAGAATCATTTACACTAATGCCAGGTTCGCTGTTGAGATTTTAACGTTAGTGTTTGTAACGTTAGGTGTTCGTCGGATAACGTTAAGTATGAATGAGCATTTAACAGACTGGTTTGCAGAACAGCGCGGTCATCTGTTTACTTCCTTGCTACAACGTACAATTAACCTATTACAGAAAACACATCGATGAAAAATAAATCAGACTTACAGGTTGTGGCCCGTAAACAGTTTCTGTTTGTAAATCCAGCTTTCAGGACAAGCCGAGGCGCAAATCCGGCATTGAACTCGCGAAGATTGTGGAAGTTTTCCTCCGTGAAATGTGCAGCGGGAGGCGCGCCCATCGCGCATGATTCACACTGAACCGCTCATGAATTGCAACGGACGAATATTGTCCATTATGTCACATTTTCCAGTCTTCTCCTCCGACCCTGTCTGTCTCGTGCTTTATGATGGGCAGCATATATCTGAGACCTGTTCCCCTCTGTCTCAAACACATGCATATAACATGCTGTGTGTTAAACGCCCATCCCCAGACCTGCAATCCGGATGAAAATAACAGTGTTTCGTCGGCATTGCAGCAACACCACTCCTGCCTGTAGCCTACCACTATACCACAACAACAGCGATACAAAATGGCCTCAACACCCTATTTACTATTCTCGGAGGAGGGGTTTATGTAAATATTGAGCCTGGTGATGTCACCAACCCTGGAGGAATGTGTGTAGTCCCTACTGGCCGTTTGCTGTAGTTCTTAGAAACTGATTTCTTTAAAAGCAAATATCTCCCTTTGCTTTAAACTTTGAACGTTGTAACTTTGCAGATGTTGTTTATGCTCAAGCAGCAACATTACACGCTAGCTAAAGTTAGAATAGTGAAATCGTGGTTTACCACCCCTTTAAAAAGAAAGAAAGAAGGACTTCACTGCAGAGAAAGGAGTAAGAGAGCGGCTCACTTAGTTCTGCAAAACACAAAAGGGAGAAATAAGTTACATGTGTACATGATCGAATGTCTTATTTAACCCTCAACTAGTGGTCAACCAATATAGATGTTTTTGATGCCAATGCCGATATCTTAGAGCAGGATGGCTGATGGCCAATATAAAGCAGATGGCTGATATATATATATATATATATATCACACTATTTAAAGGGGTGCTTGATAATGATTTGACTTTTTTAACTTTAGTGAGTGTGTAGTGTCGCTGTTTGAGCATAAACAACATCTGCAACGTTACAACGCTCAAAGTTCAAAGCCAAGGGAGATATTTTTGCTTTTTAAGCAATGGCTGGTAGGGACTACAACAGGATTTTTCACGACATCACAAACCCTAAAATGTACATAACCCCAATGCTTCACATTGGACACAACGGCCAAAGAGAAGAACGTACGGCCAAACTTCGGTCAACCCTCATGACAGTCACTTTAGGCTCTGCAGCATATTTTGAGTTTTTTAGAGCAGTGGTTCTCAACCTTTTTTCAGTGATGTACCCCCGTGAAATATTTTTTCAGCCAAGGACCCCTAACCAGCGCAAAGCATTTTTGGTTGAAAAAAAACAACAACTTAAAACAGAGCACTGTGCCATCAGTGTCTGATTTATTAAACTTTGGAACAGATAAACGCTTACAAAATTCAACATTTGAAAAAAAGAAACTATTTCGATAATAATCCATGACTAAATGTATTGCAAATATTTCTCATCACTAAAATGTAGTGATTCAAACTAATGTAGTAAAAACAGTGACCAGATGTCTGAAATGGAAACCGGGGACATTTCCTGTTTGAGTGGTCAAAAATATCACTCAAATCTCATTTGTTATTATATTTTAATTGAAAAACAGGGACAATACATTTTTTTATGTTGTTGTTGTGGAGTCCTTATATTATTATTAACATTAATAATTATTATGATTTACTTTGATTATTAGGATTTTTGGTCTGGATTTAATACAATAAAAAACAAACAAACAATGAAAACAGTTAACCATTGTAAATAAGCTGTTCAAAACAATATTGTAACATGACTTAACAAAAACGCATTACAAAAATAAAACATAAATATGACAAATAAAACTATTCAACAAATATTGTAACATTTAGAGAATAGAGATGTATTTAGGCCCCGCCCACAGTTGGGGGGGGGGGGGGCTTATCCAACGCTCTCCATTGACTTTGCATTGTGTGAAGCGCCTCCTTCTCATCTCGGACTTATAACAAAACACAGAACAATGTCTAAAAGCGGATATGTGACAAAGTGTACAGCAAACAAGCTAAACAAAACACATAAATACGTTTTTTTATAAGCCGTCAACCCTAAAAAACGAGCATTTAAGCAGACAAAAGTGGAGACAGGCAATAAGACGTGGAGCATCAGCAGAAGAATGGGTCAATTTTGGGATCCTGACACTCAGTATGTCTATGTGTGCAGTAAACATTTAGTCACTGTTAAGTCAAATATCCAAATGTCAGTTTTATATATTATATTTCCTGTCTCTGATGACGTTCCTCTCCAGTGGGTGTAGTTGCACTCTGTCTCAATTTCCTGTATCCACTTTTGTGTCCTTAAACGCTGTTTTTTTGGGTCAAAAGCTTATAAAAACTTCTGGGTTTTTGGTTCTGTGTTGCTTAGCTTGTTTGCTGTACACTTTGTCACATATCCGCTTTTAGACATTGTTCTGTTTTTTGTTATAAGTCCGAAATGACCAAGAGGCAGCCTCACACAATGCAAAGTCAATGGAGAGCGTTGGATTGTTTTCCCCCCCGGTGGGCGTGGCCTTCAGATTATGACGCGTGTCGCTCTGTCAGTATTAGGCATATCTGAATTTAAGAGCGCCCTACCCACATGCATTGGAGTAAATTGATAAAAAGTCTAATTTTACAGAAAACACTGTAAATTTGAACACAGTGGTGGAATATTGCATATATTCTATTGTATGTATTCACAACTTTATGATAAACACAAATAAAAAGTCATATTTTTTAATTATTTTTGTTATCATTTCATTTTGAACCTGTTTGGTCTGTGTCCCTTCAGAAAGTTTCTGTTTCAGAAAGATTCCACTAGGTGGCAGTAAACAGGGGAAAACAAAGAATCTTCTTGATATCTCCTTCTAAAAAAATGCGATTGAGATGAATCTGTCTCCTCCTCATTTGCAGTGATTTTCCATAGCCGCTGGGAAATTGAAAAGAAGGCTCCGCCTCCTCAACTTTGTAAAGGGAGATCTCGAGCTCTGGTTGGTCTAGAAACGTGATCGACATGTCTATAGAGAGCTGAGATTAGGCTTGTTTGAGATGAGCAAAATCTGCGCAGAACCGATCACCGCGAGATGCATGCCGGTTAGAAATGTGTCCGAACGTGGTCCGACTTGGTTTAAACAACCGTGATGTATGGTTCTTTTTTAAAATGTTTGATTTTAAAACTCTGATATCATGTTTTTAAGTGTGAATATGCCTCAGACTGAGCTTGACGATGTAGATGTGACGTGAGCAGCCTGTCTGACAGTCGTATGTCTTCTAGTAGTTGTGCAAAGTGAAATCTGTATCACGTTGTTGAAATATTTTGTCCCGTTGCTTTTGGCTCTTGCTTCTGAACTGTTATAGGACAACTTAGTTTGAATAAACTTAGTTTGAATAAACGAGCAGACACTGATTAGCTACTTGCTATAAGTTTATTTATATACACACAGTAAACAAATCCTTAACAAACAAAAAAAACCTTTGCAATGAACATGCTTTTAAATAAATCACACACAGTAAACTAATCCTTTAAAACAAGTAGGCTACTTAAATTCTATAAGAGCTGCATAAAAATGAATGAGTAGCCTAGGTCTAAATTACAAATGATAAAATCTACATACCTTTATCAAAGAAAAGTCGAACAACGACTGTTGTGATAATACCTTAGTTAAACTAACTAAATACAGGAAACAAAAAAAGTGCAATGACATTTTAAATTCCTAATCTTTTTCGACTTCCAAGTTCTGTGACAGGAACACCAACATGTTCACTTTACTCGGTTTTAGTGACGATCTGACAGGGAAAGCTATGTTACCCGCAGTGCTAAAAATTCGGTCTGATGCTGTGCTTGTAGCACAAATACACATGTATTTAACGTGCCAATTTTGCTAAGAGCGGATAGCGTGTTTTTCATGGTCTCTCCACCATGCTAGTGGATTAGCGGTTGTTCTTGGAGACAGCGGGTTAACTCCGTCACGTGTCAGCGCGCGCTCTGATCGGTAAAGGGGCAGAGATTTCAGACCTCCGTTTATTAAAGGGTTAGTTCACCCAAAAATGAAAATTCTGTCATTAATGACTTACCCTCATGTCCTTGGACACCCGTCAGACCTCCGTTCATCTTCAGACACAAATGAAGATATTTTAGTGTAAATCTGATGGTTCTGAAAGGCCTCCATTGGCTCAATGCACTTTACACTCTCAAGACCCTTAAAAGGCACTAAAGACGTCGTTACAAAGTCCATCTCACTACAGTGGCTCTACAATAACTTTATGAATCAGCGACAGTAGTTTTTGTGAGCAAAAAAACCCTAAATGACGACTTATATAGTGATGACGATTTCAAAACAAAGCATCATGAAGCTTTGAAGAGTTATGAATCAGCGGTTTGAATCGCCAAATTTCAGCAGTTTGGCAGTTTGACATACGATCCGAATCATCATTCGACTCACTGATTCATAACGCTTCGAAGCTTCATGATGCTTTGTTTTGAAATCGTCATCACTATATAAGTCATTATTTAGGGTTTTTTTGCGCACAAAAACTACTGTCGCCGATTCATAAAGTTATTGTAGAGCCACTGTAGTGAGATGGACTTTGTAATGACGTCTTTAGTGCCTTTTAAGGGTCTTGAGAGTGTAAAGTGCATTGAGCCAATGGAGGCCTTTCAGAGCCATCAGATTTCAACTAAAATATCTTCATTTGTGTTCTGAAGATGAACGGAGGTCTGACGGGTGTCCAACGACATGAGGGTGAGTCATTAATGACAAAATTGTCATTTTTGGGTGAACTAACCCTTTAAGGAGATCTCCAAGATTTCTCTTCTTGGTAGGGGGTGGTGCACAGACCTCTCCCGAATCATCTCCAGCAGTAGCAGCCTCCGAAGCACCACTAACTCCGCCTCCGTTTCCCTCGCCAGCTGAGGGAACCTATCTAAAAAATTTTTTTTTTTTTTTTTTATGTTTGTAAAAAATATTTTAATAACACTGTTTTGGCGGTTATAGAGTTCTAATGACGGTGTTTAACTATAACCGTCGGTCTCACGGTTATATACTAACGTCACACCCCTACTATTCGTTAGCCTATTCGTTAGCCTATTTTTACAAAAACAGCTTATACGGGGCGATAGTGTAATACAAGGTAATGGAGCCTTTTATACATTGTTGTGTTTGTTTAGAAATAAACAATGGACAAATGGAGTCTTTAAACGCCTCAGATGTAAAGTTATTCGCTGTCAAAGTGACGCCAAAATGAATGAGAGTCAATGGGATGCTAACAGCAGGTGATGGCTTGGTTAGCAATGGCTGCCTCTATGGAAGGTACGCTTTCCGGCTGCTGGATTACCCCCTTGATGTGAACAAGTGTTATAGCAGCCGCTGAGAGAACAGTAACGTCATCACATCATAAACACACTCAGATGTGTCTAATATGATCAACAGAGCTGCGTTACCTCACACTCATGACCGGAAAAGCGGAAATGGAGACCGTGGCATAATAAAGGTCCCGCCGGCGACTATGCCATAATAAAGGTCCCGCCGGCGACTATGCCATAATAAAGGTCCCGCCGGCGACTATGCCATAATAAAGGTCCCGCCGGCGACTATGCCATCCATCCATCCAGATGTTTATCCGTCCATCCATCCATCCATCCATCCATCCATCCAGATGTTTATCCGTCCATCCATCCATCCATCCATCCATCCATCCATCTATCCATCCATCCATCTATCCGTCCGTCCATCCATCCATCTGTCTATCTATCATTTATCCATGTATCCGTCCATCCATCCATATATGGCTTTCTTCCAATGTGTTGAAGAGATATCCAGGCTTTCTCTAAGCAAAACTTAATTGACTGTGAGGCTTCTTCATTGCTCTCTTCTCAATTATTTTCCTCGCATGAAGAATTCACTGAAAGAATTGAGAATTTCATTCTCACACAAGTAAAAATGATTTGATTTAGCAAAGTGAAATGATTTAGCAGCCCAATACAATACAATACAATGTGCAGTATAAAGTCCATGTCTCTTCTGCTCTCCAAGGCTGCATTAAATAAAATACAGTAAAAACAGTAATATTGCATATTATTACAATTTTGTTTTCTATGTGAATGTTAAAATGTAATTTATTCCTGTAATCAAAGCTGATTTTCAGCATCATTACTATTTGTAGAGTAGAAAGTTCAAAAGAACAGCATTATTTTGAAATAGAATCATAACATTATAAAGGTCTTTACTGTCACTTTTGATCAATTTTGTCACATGGTGTTTTGGTGATGGTTCATGTTCATTGTTCCTTGTTCATGTTTTAGTTTATCATGTTCTTGCTTTGTTTTAGTGTCATGCACTTCCTGGTTTTGTCATGTTTCAGTGTCATGTGAATCCCATGCCCTCATGTGATCTTGTGTCTTGTCCTGTCATTGGTTCATTGTCTCATCACTGTTCACAGGTGTCACTTGTCTTGTCATTAGTCTGTGTGTGTATTTAAGCCCTCATGTTTGCCATGTGTCTTTGTCAAGTATTGAATGTTGTAACCCGCTGTCGGTGAGTTTCGTTATTGTCAAGTCAAGTCAAGTCAAGTCAAGTCTTTGTTTTATGTTTGGATCTAGTCAAGTCTTTGTTTTATGTTGAGATTTATGTTTTATTGTAAATAAACTGCACTTGGGTCCTTCAACTTGCCTCCAGTGGATCTTTGTGACAGAATACTTGACCAAAATTATGAACCCAGCAGTTGCCATCCTTCACCTACGCCAAGGCCATCGATCCATTGAGGACTATGTTGAGGAGTTTTGTGGACTCTCCAGCCAGGTGGAATTTAATGATGTTGCCCACGTCCATGCTCCAGTCCACGTCCATGCTCCAGCCCAAGTCCATGCTCCAGCCCAAGTCCAGGCTCCAGCCCAAGTCCATGCTCCGGCCCAAGTCCATGCTCCGGCCCAAGTCCAGGCTCCGGCCCAAGTCCAGGCTCCGGCCCAAGTCCAGGCTCCGGCCCAAGTCCAGGCTCCGGCCCAAGTCCAGGCTCCGGCCCAAGTCCAGGCTCCGGCCCAAGTCCAGGCTCCGGCCCAAGTCCAGGCTCCTGCCCAAGTCCAGGCTCCGGCCCAAGTCCAGGCTCCTGCCCAAGTCCAGGCTCCGGCCCAAGTCCAGGCTCCTGCCCAAGTCCAGGCTCCGGCCCAAGTCCAGGCTCCGGCCCACGGCCCCGTCCAGGCTCCGGCCCACGGCCCCGTCCAGGCTCCGGCCCACGGCCCCGTCCAGGCTCCGGCCCACGGCCCCGTCCAGGCTCCGGCCCACGGCCCCGTCCAGGCTCCGGCCCACGGCCCCGCTGTCCCGCCCAAGAAAATTTTGGGGGGGGGCAAGGGGTACATGGAGGCCATGAAGGCCACGCCTCTGTGGCCCCCTGAACCGCCATTACTGCCATGGCCTGATGAACTGCCATTGCCGCCATGGCCATCCACGCCTGAGGGTCCAGGTCCTCCCACGCCACAGGGTCCAGGTCCGCCCACGCCACAGGGTCCAGGTCCGCCCACGCCACAGGGTCCAGGTCCGCCCACGCCACAGGGTCCAGGTCCGCCCACGCCACAGGGTCCAGGTCCGCCCACGCCACAGGGTCCAGGTCCGCCACAGGGTCCAGGTCCGCCCACGCCACAGGGTCCAGGTCCGCCCACGCCACAGGGTCCAGGTCCGCCCACGCCACAGGGTCCAGGTCCGCCCACGCCTCAGGGTCCAGGTCCGCCCACGCCTCAGGGTCCAGGTCCGCACACGCCTCAGGGTCCAGGTCCGCCCACGCCACAGGGTCCAGGTCCGCCCACGCCTCAGGGTCCAGGTCCGCCCACGCCTCAGGGTCCAGGTCCGCCCACGCCACAGGGTCCAGGTCCGCCCACGCCTCAGGGTCCAGGTCCGCCCACGCCTCAGGGTCCAGGTCCGCCCACGCCTCAGGGTCCAGGTCCGCCCACGCCACAGGGTCCAGGTCCGCCCACGCCTCAGGGTCCAGGTCCGCCCACGCCTCAGGGTCCAGGTCCGCCCACGCCTCAGGGTCCAGGTCCGCCCACGCCACAGGGTCCAGGTCCGCCCACGCCACAGGGTCCAGGTCCGCCCACGCCACAGGGTCCAGGTCCGCCCACGCCTCAGGGTCCAGGTCCGCCCACGCCTCAGGGTCCAGGTCCGCCCACGCCACAGGGTCCAGGTCCGCCCACGCCACAGGGTCCAGGTCCGCCCACGCCTCAGGGTCCAGGTCCGCCCACGCCTCAGGGTCCAGGTCCGCCCACGCCTCAGGGTCCAGGTCCGCCCACGCCTCAGGGTCCAGGTCCGCCCACGCCTCAGGGTCCAGGTCCGCCCACGCCTCAGGGTCCAGGTCCGCCCACGCCTCAGGGTCCAGGTCCGCCCACGCCTCAGGGTCCAGGTCCGCCCACGCCTCAGGGTCCAGGTCCGCCCACGCCTCAGGGTCCAGGTCCGCCCACGCCTCAGGGTCCAGGTCCGCCCACGCCACAGGGTCCAGGTCCGCCCACGCCACAGGGTCCAGGTCCGCCCACGCCACAGGGTCCAGGTCCGCCCACGCCTCAGGGTCCAGGTCCGCCCACGCCACAGGTCCAGGTCCGCCCACGCCACAGGGTCCAGGTCCGCCCACGCCTCAGGGTCCAGGTCCGCCCACGCCTCAGGGTCCAGGTCCGCCCACGCCTCAGGGTCCAGGTCCGCCCACGCCTCAGGGTCCAGGTCCGCCCACGCCTCAGGGTCCAGGTCCGCCCACGCCTCAGGGTCCAGGTCCGCCCACGCCTCAGGGTCCAGGTCCGCCCACGCTCCGGTGTCCCTGCACGGGCCTGGCCCACCATCCCTCCCCCAAGACCGCCCCCCAAGACTTTTTGTTAGGACTCTTTATTATTAGGCCATTGAAGTGTTGGTGTTGTTTGGGCGTCAGGGGCCGCCCATAGAGGGGGGGATCTGTCACATGGTGTTTTGGTGATGGTTCATGTTCATTGTTCCTTGTTCATGTTTTAGTTTATCATGTTCTTGCTTTGTTTTAGTGTCATGCACTTCCTGGTTTTGTCATGTTTCAGTGTCATGTGAATCCCATGCCCTCATGTGATCTTGTGTCTTGTCCTGTCATTGGTTCATTGTCTCATCACTGTTCACAGGTGTCACTTGTCTTGTCATTAGTCTGTGTGTGTGTATTTAAGCCCTCATGTTTGCCATGTGTCTTTGTCAAGTATTGAATGTTGTAACCCGCTGTCGGTGAGTTTCGTTATTCTTTGTTTTATGTTTGGATCTAGTCAAGTCTTTGTTTTATGTTGAGATTTATGTTTTATTGTAAATAAACTGCACTTGGGTCCTTCAACTTGCCTCCAGTGGATCTTTGTGACAAATTTAATGCATCCTTGCTGAATAAAACGACTTTTACATTGTAGTATATGGAGAATGAAAATACCAAATATGAATGTTATACAATCTGTAAAAACTACACAGGGAGTATTTAAGTTGAACTGTACTATTTAGCCAAATCATACTTGAGTGAGCAAAAAAGGTGGCACAAATAATTGTAATTTCTTAGGTTTGTAATGCAAGTTGTAGTTTGCACTTGTAAAAATGCCTTGGAAATCTGAGTACAATACAATTATTCAGTACTAAAATGCAAAGTATGAAAGGTTATCGTTACAAAGAGTGGTTTATAAATCTATTGTTCAGTATGGAAACGTTCATACATGAAGCTACAGATTTCATTTCAATGTTGAGCCACTACTATATGAACAGCGAGGAGTAGCTTCTAGTCAAACCCTCAGAATAGCAGCACTAAAATAGAAAGTTGACTAAACGGCTGGCAAATGTGTCACATTAAATGTTCTCTAACAGCTGGAGGACGCTGAGAAGACCGTCGGTTATCAGCCTTCATGTGTGTGTGTTCCTGCAGCTGACTTATCTTATCTGTCAGTTTATAGACGGCCGTGGACTGACTGTCTCAGGATAGCAGCTGATCAGAGTCCTGGATCTTCGCTCCAGCTCACAATGGCATGTGTTTGGAAAATTATTCTTCTCAACGTTTTTATTGTCTCTGGCAGAAGTAAAACGTTGACAGGTATGTCTTCTAATGCTTTGAGGAGCTTAGATTTAACTTAAAAACAACTGCACATATTAATAGCATGGTGTTTATTGAAGAGCAAGACGGTGTTTTACCATTGTGAGTGTATTCAAGCATGAGAGAGTGTTGTTTTTAACGTGGAAGAAATGTGAAGGCAAAAGTGCAATGAATCGTAAAATTTGTTATGCAAGAACTGCAATACAGTTCAGTGGGAGGAAATTATATTAAAACTGGATTAAAAAATCTATAAAAAACGGCAGACAGAGCATGCTATGTGGACATTAGCCTATATGGTCAGCATTGTTTTAAACTATTTTTTATTAAATAGTTGTATTATTATTATTAAAAATTGTTGCAAAAATATTTATTTATTTATTGTACCTACAGTAGTGGCCAAAAGTGATGTCCAGCCTAGGGACATTAATTGGTTAAAGATTTTGTAATCATATTGTGCATAGTTAATAATGTATAGATGGATGTTTCTGCAACTACGGGCACTTTTGACAATCCCAATTTTTAAAAAAAAAATCAACCTCTATGAATTTAAATTTTAACCATCGCAGTCTGTAATACACATAAAAATGTACACAAAATCGAAGGGTCATCTTCTTAAAAAGTGTCCTTAATATAATTTTTTCTTTATTAATTTCTATAAAAATTTCATATATTTAAATGGCTTTTTCAAATTTGATGCGGTTTTGTAAATACAAAAAAAATATACAAAATAGGGAATTTCATCTTTTTTTCTATGACATGTAAAAATGTTTCAGTAACCTTAGATGCCAATTGTTTCCATATTCACAAAATATAACATATTTAACTTTTTTATGACAGATGTTGCAATTTCAAAGTGTAAATCATCTCATCTTAAGTGTTAAACTATTTTTTTTGCAAATTAAAATGTGAAAAAAAATAGAAATAGAGCAGTGCTGCGGTAATGACATCTTGTGTCGGGAAGGACACAATGTTAAAGCCACAAAATCAAAAACAGGCTACTGTAGAGAACAACAGTAAAAGTAAACAAAAAATACTTCAGTACTAATAATATACTGAATATTTGTCATTTAATATACAGTAAACCTTGAATTTGTCTTTACCGCGACACCTACATTTGTTGCGGTAAAGACATATTCCGGTAATGACATTTTTGCTAATATTTTAGCTAATTGGCAGCTAGCAATGCCTACTATATTAGTTTTGACTCTTAGCATCCTAATATACATTAATTCAACAGTGATAAACATTTATTTTTAAAATGTAGTTCAAAATACACAATTATTAAGCTGAATGGTAAGGACGTACAATAAATACTAGAGCAGAAAAGGTGACGTTTACCTTATTTTTTTGGTATCTTGTTTGTGAGGTATTAGGTCTGTCAGCAATGTGCTCAAGTGATCATTTCTGTTTCCATAGAAACTAGACTTGTTTGTGTTTGATACAATTTCATAAGAAAAGCTTTTTTTCATTGTTGCGGTAAGGACTCAAAAGTCTGGGACTGGCACATTTAGTTTAAAAAAATCATAAAAATTATGAGTAAATAATACAAAGAATTTTAAGATGCTGTAAATGAATCTGTATATTAAACAATTCCATTTGAAATAATGTCAAATTGTAATTAAATTAGCTTATTTTATGTATCTCAACATTGAGACCACAGGTGTGGGACATTAACAAAAATAGTGTTTTGGGCTATAAATGCTTCATAATATTATATGAAATCTAGGGCTGTCAAAAGATTAATCGCGATTAATCGCATCCAAAAAAAAAGTTTGTGTTTACATAATATATGTGTGTGTACTCTGTTAATTATTATTTATATATAAATACACACACAAGCATGTATATATTTAAGAAAAAAATATTATTTTTTATATAAAAAACATTTATATTTATATATATTATAGATTATAAAAATGTATATACAGTATACACATGCAAATATTTCTTAAATATATACATGCTTGTGTGTGTATTTATATATAAATAATAATTAACAGAGTACACACACATATATTATGTAAACACAAACTTTTATTTTGGATGCGATTAATCGCGATTAATCTTTTGACAGCCCTAATTTTTATATATAAAACATTTATATTTATATATATTATAGATTATATAAATGTATATACAGTATATACATGCAAATATTTCTTAAATATATACATGAATGTGTGTGTATTTATATATACATAATAATTAACAGAGTACACACACATATATTATGTTAACACAAACTTTTATTTTGGATGCGATTAATCGCGATTAATCTTTTGACAGCCCTAATTAAATCACATTAATCAGTAATTATATTTTTTGTCAAGGTGTGCAATTGCACTGTGAATATATTTACAACAAATTTTAACATAAATCTAAAATTTCACTGCTGGGACTTAAACGTGCCCTTAGTTGCAGAAACACCCAGATATAGATAATAATGCAAGGAAAATGTGCCGACATAATATTTGGTCCAGCTGTCATACAAAGAAATGATCAACATGCAAAAACGAGAGCGAACCAACCAAATATCAATAACTGATTATGTTTTAGTCATAGTTATGTTTTTTCCAGATCATTAAGTTTTCCCCCACATAGAGACGTAGTCATCCCAACAAACAGACTATATGAGATCTGTAGTAGCTCAGTAGGCTTGAGATGCCCAATATATCACCAGACTGATTATTATATCTATGATAATTAATGCTTGTGTTTGCCACAGGTTATTTCTGGCACATCTCAGACCTCCACTGGGATCCTTCTTATGATGAAGGGAGTAACTCGGCATCGAAATGTGCTTCTAGTGGAGGCCGTCCGACCCCAAATGCAGGCAAATTTGGAGACTATTCTTGTGACTCCCCATTGGCTCTGATCAACTCATCAGTGAACGCCATGAGAGAGATCCTGCCCGACCCGGACTTCATCATTTGGACAGGGTTTGTGCCAAAACCCTCTGAACTCACACAAATGTTAATGTAGAGGGGTTTAAAGTGTTATCAGTGTGTGTTCGCATCACCCTGATTCCCTTGAAAATAAGCCTGTAGCGTTTTTCCATTGGCTTTTGGATTATTGCAGAAACCACCGAAAGTTTATGATTCTTACAGCTTTTGTTCATCATGATAATCACAAATAAACACCACTTTCATGAATTTTGAAGTCTAAATACAATCGGTAGAAGTTGAAAGCTAAACGTAGGCCTTAAGCGAAAGCGTCAACTCTTTCAGTCTTTATTTAAAAAGGTTTTCCCTGAAAGTTTGAGTTGGAATAGTTTGCAAGAGCGCAAGTTTATAAACTGTAAATCTCCAGAGGGTATTACTGATGGATTTGATTTCATAGACAAAAACATGAGAATATCTTGAGCTTGTGTTGACCACAGACCTTATTTCAGGCATTTAACCAAAAAACCCCATTGACTTCAGGACGACGTGCTAAAATTCAACTCATTTCAGGCCTACAAAAACACGGCGGGTCTGGGAAGGCTTTTAAATTCTTGAAAGGAATTTTGTTAGAGCAGTTTTGTGTGATTATATTGAGAAAATCAGCCAACAAGTATCCAGCACACACAAAGTATAGTATAGGATATAATCCCCATTCTTCCATAATATTATTATGGGGGAAATAATAAAGAAGTCGCAAATATTTGACTTGTACTGTCTGACTTAATTGATATATTTGTTCTCTTTTTTCCACAGAGATGATACGCCTCATGTGCCCAATGAGCAGCTGGGAGAAGAACCCGTCCTGAGAATAATCGGCAACCTCACACACATCATAAAAGCTGCCTTTCCTCGTACGTGTTTCGTTAGGCCTGCTAACGGCTTGTTTTTGTTTTCGTTTGTTTGTGAAATTCATTGTACATCTGTATTTCTTCAGACACCAAGGTGTATTCTGCGATGGGAAATCATGACTACCATCCAAAGAGCCAAATGCCTCCAGAAAAGAACAACATTTATGTGCAAACAGCAAACCTGTGGCATGACTGGCTGCACACTGCCTCCAAAGAGACCTTTAAAACAGGTATAAACTACAGCAGCTCGGGATTAACAATACACTGACACTAACAGACTATAGGGACGAGTTTGGTGGAAGAAGGGTGTTTATTATATTTGATGACATGAAATGATTGATTTGATATATGATATGAATTCAATTCCTGATATCAATATAATTTCAGATATCTAAAATGGCTTTCTTACTAGAAATAATCATATTCAAGATATCAGAAATTAACATTGTCACTAGTGGCATTTGAATTGTTGATATCAAGAATTCATATCCTGTGAATTAATAAAAATCAAAACGGCTTGCCTTATGGCATGACATGATTGATATGATGTGATATATGATATGATATGATTGATATGATGTGATATATGATATGATTGATATGATATATGACATGATTGATATGATGATATATCATGTCATGCCATATCAAATCATATCAATCATGTCATATATCACATCATATCAATCATGTCATGTCATATATCATCAATCATGTCATATATCACATCAATCATGTCATATATCATATCAATCATGTCATTTATCATATCAATCATGTCATGTCATATATCATAAATCAAGCATATCATGTCACATATCAAATCAGTCATGTCATATATCATATGTCATATCTGTCATGTCATATATGATATATGACATGCTTGATATTATATATGACATGATTGATATGATATATGACATGACATGATTGATGATATGATATATGACATGATATGATTGATATGATATATGACATGATTGATATGATATATAACATGACATGATTGATGATATGACATATGATATGATATATGACATGATTGATGATATGATATATGATATGATATATGACATGATTGATGATATGATATATGATATGATATATGACATGATTGATGATATGATATATTATATGATATATGACATGATTTATATGATATATGGCATGACATGATTGATGATATTATATATGATATATGACATGATTCATGATATGATATATATGATATATGACATGACTGATATGATATATGACATGACATGATTGATGATATGATATATGACATGATTGATGATATGATATATGACATGATTGATGATATGATATATTATATGATATATGACATATGATATATGACATGATTGATGATATTATATATGACATGATTGATATATGATATGATATATGACATGATTGATATATGATATGATATATGACATGATTGATATGATATGATTTGATATATGACATGACATGCTTGATATGAAATTATATATTATATGACATGTTATATGATATTATTGATATGATATATGTGATATTACACTATAAATGTTAACACTTCACAATAAGGTCACATTAATGCATTAACTAACATTAACATTGAGCAATTAATTTGCATTTATTAATCTTTGTTAACATTATATATAATACAAAAACAACTGTTCATTGATAGTTCATTTTAGCCCAGGTCCATTAAACAATATTATGTATTAGTAAATGCTGAAATTTACATTAACTTTATTAAGAAACTTACAATTAATACACGTATTTGTTCATTATTAATGTAATTAATAAGCTTTAAAGAATGTCATATATCTGTGCTTGTCTTTCACAGGTGGTTATTACACAGAACAGTTGCTGAATCAAACTGGCTTCAGAGTCATCGTGCTCAATACCAACCTCTATTACGACCAGAACAAACTGACAGAAAACATCGCAGACCCCGCAGAGCAGTTCAGCTGGGCTGAGAAAGTGCTGAAGGACGCTGCCAAAAATAACGAGAAGGTCACTTATACTATACATATGCAGCGAGTTTTGCCATTTCTCCATGTATTGTGTCATAAAGTTTCTTTGTTCTGTTTTACCCAGGTTTACATTATCGGCCACGTCCCTCCAGGGGTTTTTGAGAAGAAGCGAGACAAGGGCTGGTTCAGGAAAGAGTTTAATAAGCTCTACATCGATCTCATACAGAAGCACAGCGATGTTATCCTGGGCCAGTTCTTCGGTCATCACCACACCGACAGCTTCCGCATGTTCTACAGTTCAAAGGGTACCGCACATTATGCTACATCTTCTGCATCTCTTTGGACTACCGGCCATGCATTTCTCAAAGCATTTCCCCTCCTTTATTATCCATGCATCATTTTCAACCTTTGCTACAGTTGCCTTTGGCTTGCACACTAGAGACTAAAGTTATTATGTGTTATCGACAATGCCATCAAATAACTATTTTTGGTTCCCCAAAGAATCTTTCCGTCCGATCTCTTCTTAAAACAACATTTATTTTCTTATGCTGCCTTCACACCAAACGTGAATACAGCGTCAAAATCGCGTCTAGTTGGACGCTTGAACATTTTGAATCCATTCGCGCGTCCACAGCGAATTGGACACGCAAATAAATCGAGCGTTTGAAGCGAAATAGACGCGTGTTTAAGACAGTCCAGGAGAAATATGTCATAAAACACCACTCTGCCTCTTTTAATTTTCATTACAAATATATATTAATCATTAACAGCCACACAAATGTGGTCCAGGCAACTCCTACATTATCTTCACTGCATGTATATTTAAATACCCTAATAAAATAAAGTTATGAAACTTCTTTGCCCTCAGTCAAAACGATTTGACAGACGACAAATGATAGATTCATGAGAGCAAAGACGAATTATATCTCATGTTTAACCATTACAGAGACATCAGAGCCAGCGGCAGACGTCAGAAGGACTGGCCGAAGAAAGGCTGCTCTCGCCGGGTTAATGAGCCCCCGGTGATCGACTGGATCTCTTTATAAATAAACCACAGATTTGCGCTTTAAACAACGACATTCTCACCTGAAAAAGTCTTAAAACTACATTTTGTGGCACAATAACAGTATTTTAAAATTATGCAGGATTTCTCATTACGTCACTTTACCATGTGACAGCAGCAAGCAGGCTCCTGATTGGTTGACGCCAAAGTTCAAATTTTCGCGTCATTCGCAATCACGTCCATCGCGCCGCAGGACCTCCAGACGCGCGTCAACGTGCCTTTCCATTGACTTAACATTGAAATCACTCGCTCCAGACGCTCTATTCGCGTTTGGTGTGAACGCAGCATTAGAGTAAATAACCTTTTTCTACTATCAAGAACTTTTGTGGAATGGAAAGTTTCCATGAATGTTCAAGGTTCTTCTTGGCGATGTCGATAATGAACCTTTTTAAGAGTGTATAAAAGTATTATTCCATGGCTACTTTCAATGAGCTCCTGAGATAAACTGCTCATGGGTGGGCGATATGATCAAAATGTTTAACCCTGACATTTATACGCATCACTAACCATCACTAACCATACATATCTCCAAAAAGTAAAGAGATCATTTCACCCAATTTTTCAAAACTGAACAAAACTCTCATAGTTCTCAATAATATCACACAACAATATCACGTTGAATCCACATGAACTGACTGTTTTTGAAAAAAATGCTAGTCAGCAGTAGCATTTTTGATAATTTTCAAAAAAATGTCATGGCCCCTAGCATATTTTGTAGCTGACGGTACTTGCCTGACTGCATTTTGCCAAGTGTACAGTTTGGTGGAGGGGGGATTATGGTGTGGGGTTGTTTTTCAGGGGTTGGGTTTGGCCCCTTAGTTCCAGTGAAAGGAACTCTTTATGCTTCACCAAGACATTTTGGACAATTTCATGCTCCCAACTTTGTGGGAACAGTTTAGGGACGGCCCCTTCCTGTCCCAACATGACTGACCAGTGCACAAAGCACCGGCCCATAAAGACATGGATGAGCGAGTTTGGTGTGGAGGAACTGGACTGGCCTGACCTCAACCCGATTGAACACCTTTGGGATGAATTAGAGCGGAGACTGAGAGCCAGGCCTTCTCGTCCAACATCAGTGCCTGACCTCACAAATGAGCTTCTAGAAGAATCCCCATAAACACACTCCTAAACCTTGAGGAAAGCCTTCCTAGAAGAGTTGAAGCTGTCAGAGTTGCAAAGGGTGGGCCAACTCATATTAAACCCTACGGATTAAGAATGAGATGGCATTAAAGTTGATGTGCATGTAAAGGCAGGCGTCCCAAAACTTTTGGCAATATAGTGTAGATGTGAAACCTCCAACAGTATAATGGCCAGTTTCATTGTTTAATGATGAAGATGTCTAACTTGTTCATATCTCTTTACACAGGATCTCCAATCAGTGCGATGTTCCTGACACCAGGAGTTACGCCCTGGATAACAACATTACCTGGTGTGAAAGATGGCGGAAATAACCCTGGAATCCGCATCTTTGAGTATGACACCAAAACACTTTTGATCAAGGTAAGATTCACAACATAGTATCAGATCTGGTACAAGTGCGTTCAATGCGTACCACATGTGGGCCGGATCTGGATCACCCAACACTATTACCCCTTTTCCACCAAAGCAGAGCTAGAGCTAGAGCTAGATCGGAGCCAGAGCCTAGTTTCAAATCAGTTCTTTGTGTTTCCACACCCAAAGCCCCAGCTCCGAGCCAGGAAAAGTGGTTCTTAAGTAGCACCAAAACATTGCTGGGCTAGAACAGGGCTAGAAGTAAGAACCGATTACGTCAGGCACTGGGGGCGGAGTCAACAAGACAAAGAATACACCGCCATTGTTGAAATAGCAGCTAATGGAGCCAACAGCTAGCCTGACGTCGTCATACTCAATTCTAGTCCGAATATGAGCCTGATCTGCTCCGTTGGGCTGTGATTATGGGGTGTGTTTCAACCCAACCAGGAAAGACCTCAATTGGATAGCCCTACAACCAAACAGAGCAACGGAGCGACGCATAACGCTAGTGTCAAATGTCAACAGAACTCAACTGCACTGTGTTGCCAAGTCCACGGGTTGAAGCGACCCAATTATGTGATATACAGACCCAGGAATGCGAATTTTAGCAGCAGTCCTTCCAAAATAACACATATTTTACCCCCCAAATGCCTTTTTTTCCCGGAGAACTCCCCTGGAAAGCTTTTGGGCTTGTTTTTGGCTAGTTTTGAGGAACGTTAGCAATTGGGCGGGTTTTGTTGTAAAAACTTGGCAACCCTGTCTGCACGCACGCTGGAATAAGTAGCCTAGCGTTAGAAGAAAAAGATGAGTGTAAACGAACTTTGCCGGTGTTGTAAAAAAAGAATTTAAGGAGACATAGAGTACTTACAAACACGATCATCATTTCTGATAGAAATAATAAAGGTGAATGGATATATGAACAAGTTCTCCGTTTAGGATTTGAACAAATTCAACCCAAGCGCTCTTTGATGACGTGGATGATTACGTTACTGTTTATCATCTGTCCATCATCGTCTAAAGCCCACCCTGACAATTTCATTGGTCCGAACAGATTCTGTTCGGCCATAATTACTCCTCTACGGATCAAGTCCAGACCGAACTGCCCGAGTAAAAATGTTATGGGCGGGGCTAAGTTCGGCTGGCATCCAGGCTAGCTAACAGCTGCTGCTCGTTTGTAATCTCCGTCTATACAAATTAAGGCGAACTGCATGAATGCGTTGGATTCGCTGTGTTTTTGTTGTGTTTTGATGCCGATGTAGGATCGTAAAGCCATGTGAATCAATAGTAACGCAACGTTTGCATTGTTGATGGAAGGCTTGTTCGCAGCGGTGCTGTGCAGAGACTGATCGCCGTATGACAACGAGTCCAGCGAGAGCATATGACTCCTTATGCTTTTGATTCACTCATGCGTTTTTATATATATATATATTAGGGATGCCACAATTCTCAATATAATATTGAACCGTTCGGTACGGCCTTCACGGTTCAATACGCGCTTGTGAATTGCGGTTTTTTCGGTTTCGCATTTAATTCATTATTTTTCTACAAATTCTATAATTTGCCTCCATCCCAATACTGAACAACGCGACATACATTCACATCACATGTTAGTGTTAGAGTTATACTCACAGAACACTATAGTTATTCACAATCACCAAAGTTCATTATTTGCATGCATTTTAAAGCCTTGCCGGTTTCATTCGCGGTTATGCGAATCGGTTATGTCTAAAGTGAAAGTAAAATCGCAATCGTGTCTGTATATTAGATGTGTAGAGGTCTTAAACTGACAGCAGCGCAGACAGTGAACACGCGGTCCTTAAAGGGACAGTTCACCTATAAAATGATGTCATTATTTACTCACTCTAATATTGTTTCAAACCTGTATTCATTTCTCGATGACAGAATTTTCAGTTTTGAGTGAACTATCCCTTTAATGTTAATACAACAACAAAAGACAGAGAAAATCACTCACTCTTGACTGAAAAACTAATACAGTAGCTAAGAATCAATGTATATTTTATAGTGAAGTCTATGTAGTGTTTTATTTTTACATTTATTCATTCAATTTCATACTTAAATGCTGCTGTACAGCTCTGAGCTGCCAGTGTAAATCTTTATATATATTTATTTTATATTATACAATACACTAGGAATGTGTACAAGGGTTTTTTTAAGTTTAGTTTTAAGTTTAAGTAAGGTTTTTCAATTCTTTTAAGTAAAATAAAGAAAGAGTATTGCAATAAAAAAATAGTCTTTTTTCTCTTTAACCTCTTGCTGTTCCTGTCGCCTAAGAATAGAATAGCAATAAATGTTCATGACAAGCCATCAGAACCGAACCGAACCGAAAACCGTGGGTAAAAACCGAGGTATGTATTGAACCGTGGACTAACTGTATTGTTGCATCCCTAATATATATATATATATATCATACGTGGATTGGTCTGCGCAGTGCAGATGCATCTCGAACAAGCCTGGTGTGTGTGTGTTTCCCGCTGCCCAGGGTTGCCAGGTTTTCCCAACAAAACCCACCCAATTGCTACTCAAAACAAGCCCAATCGCGTATCAGGGGGGCTTCCCCGGTAAAAATCACATTTTGGGGGTAAAATATGTGTGTTTTGGCATGGTTGCCTACTAAAATTCGCATTCCCGGGGCTAAATATCACATAATTGGGGTCGCTTTATCCCGCGGACATGAAAAAACAGCCCGCGGCAAAACCGTGGACTTGGCAACACTGCCGCTGCCTCGCTAGCGTTGCTGAGAAAAGATGAGACGTAAACAGTGACGTAAGACATGGCTCTGTTGTGGCTCTCAGCCTGTGGAAAAGCAAACGGTTCTTAGAAAGCTCCTCGGTCGAACCAACTATGAACTGGGACTAGCTCTGGCTCTGAATTAGCTCTAGCACTGCCTTGGTGAAAAAGGGGTATATGTTGTCACATATCTGGGATGCACCTTACAAACTTTAAGCATATGTACACTTGTTGGTCCTAAAGGATATAGTGACCTACTATCTGAACCTGACATACGCAAACATGGCCCGGGCGCGCTGGGAGAAGGAGTACCGCCTGACGGAGGCCTTCCATGTGCCGGACGCCTCTCCTGCCTCCATGCACCGCGTGATGGAGCGCATCGCCAGCGACCGGTGTTATCTGCAGAAGTACTTCGAGTTCAACTCGGTGGGTTATGACCTGACGGAGTGCCAGGCCGGCTGCCGCGTGGATCATGTGTGTGCGGTGAGGGAGGTGGACTTCGAGGCCTATGAGCGCTGTGTGCTGAAGGAGGGCGGAGCCTCTGCTGGACCAGCGCTGATTACTCTGCTTCTGTCTCTGACGCTGAGCCTGCTGTGCTTGAACTGACCACAGCATTATTCCTCTAATATTGTCAGCTGACCGGTGTGTGAGTGACATGTTCACACCAGTATTTAAAGTAGCTGAACAACTTTTCTTACTATTTATATAATTGGGGCCAGATTTACTAAACAAGGCAATTTCATAAAAGCGCAAAGTTAAAGGGTTAGTTCACCCAAAAATGAAAATTCTGTCATTAATTCCTCACCCTCATGTCGTTCGACACCCGTAAGACCTCCGTTCATCTTCAGAACACAAATGAAGATATTTTAGTGTAAAGCTGATGCTGAGAAAGGCTTCAGATAGGCCTCCATTGGCATTCAGTACATTCACACTCCCAAGACCCATAAAAGGCACTTAAAACGTCGTTACAAAGTCCATCTCACCACAGTGACTCTACAATAATTTTACGAAGCGACGACAATAGTTTTTGTGCGCAAAAAAAAATCAAAATAACACCTTTATCCAACTTGTTCTTGTCTTCCGTGTGTGCCTCCACGACGCATGCGTGAGAATATGACGTAGCGCCAGCGTTCGGGAATCCATGAAATGCCACTTTAGCCCCATTTGAGAACTACGCCGAGACCTACAGCACGATCAATGTAGAATCCAACAGCTTAGACACGCGCGTCTTCCTCTGCTTGTAAACAAATCGCTTCTGGGTCATGTGTCCGAACGCCGGATCTGCGTCATATTCTCGCGCATGCGTCGTGGAGGCACACACGGAAGTCGAGAACAAGTTGGATAAAGGTGTTATTTTGATTTTTTTTTGCGCACAAAAACTATTGTCGTCGCTGGTTTAAGACGTGCTTCTTTTAGGTGGTAAATAATGGCACAAACACCAGTAAATTGAAGAGCGCAAACCTTAGTAAATCACTTGCTTGATTCATTTAAATACTCTCCTCCTATAAATGTTGCGTCCTAAAGGGAAACTCCTACAAATGCATATTCAATAAGATCAGCCACAAAAATAACCCTGTCCACGCCTTTTCAGCGTTAATTTATCACTGCGCGTCTTTAGTAAATCCTGACAGTAGTTTTTAAAGCCAAAAGAGGGTTTGCGCTGGAGCAAGCTGTTAGTAAATCTGACCCTATATTATGATTTGTTTATATTTATGGATCTGTCTAACCCCAAAAATAAAAAAAGGCTGTCATCAAAGAAGATATTTTTTTGGACCCCAACAGAAATTTGGAGTGACATGATAGTTAATAAAAGACTTTTTATTTTTGGGTGAACTATCCCGTTGAAGTCGCCATGAAACGGAAGGTTTTTCACCATACAGTGCTGCAGGAATGATGTATTTTGTAGGCCAAAACCTAGAAACAAGCTTCCATCGTCCTGAAATCAATGGGTCTTTGGTTAAATGCCTGAAATAGAGTCTGTGGTGAACACAAGCTCAGGATATTTTCACACTTTATTCTGTGACATGAAGTACATCAGGAACACCCTTTTGTGATTCTTTTAAAGCTTTTACTTGTCTTGAAAAAGGCGGTTGCTATCAAGTGTCTATAAAGGCTGAGTTATACTCAGGGTTCCCACTCTTTCATGAACACCAGATTCAAGGACTTTTTAAAGCATCTTTTATTTTAAATCAAGCACAATAAATACAATAAAGGTGGGTGTGTTACTGCCAATCTGGACAGTATATCAAATACCTACTGTATCTGTGTCTATCATTAACGCAGTAACGCTAAGGCATAAACTGACAACTAAAATAAAATTTTAGGGGCATTTGAATTTTTAAAAATCCAATGAATAAAGAGGCTGGTGTACAAGAGCGAGTGAGTTTTAACGAGAGATGCCGTTTGCGTTGCTCTTATTCCTGCTTGTAACATTTATTTCACACTAGTTTTAGTTTACTTTTTTATAAATCATTACTTAATTAAAACATCAAAATATAGAGATAATATTGTATACATGAATTTTCCAATTAAATGAAAAGATAGTTAATTGTGAGGCATTAAAAATATGCAAAATTATTTATTAAATCACCTGTACATGTAACTTTTTAAAAATCAATTTGAAGGCTTTTAAGACCTCCACATATATTATATTTAACAAATATATATTTGCTGCCATAATATCGGCCCATTTCAAATGTTTACGTGCATTTCTTGTTTTTATTTTTTGAGCGTGATGAAATATATTGTAAATACTTGCCGGCATTTAAGCAATAAAAGGCTAGATCTTTAAAATGCATCCAAATGACAGTGAAGCGCAACCGTACGGTGCCCTGCAGGGGTCAGAAAGGATATAAACAGTGAATTCTGAAGTGATATATTCTTGAAAGCTCAGAGTTGTGGATTCGGACGGCAATTAAATGACCACACGTCTTTGGTGTTTGTCTAAAAACAGTAGGTCATTCGGCCGGGGATTTTTACGTGGTGGGAGAAAAACACTTACATTCTGCATTCAGATGAAAATAAAAATCACAGACTAGCCCCTGTCAATGATGAAAATACCAGTTATCACCCCACGAGAAACAATTACCGTCCAAATAGGGCTTTTGACAGTAGATGGCGCTTATGGAACAGCAGAACAGCAGGACCGCTGCACTGATAAACACTACTTTATTAAGCGTTATTCGCTGGAACTTTGATAAATACATTTTTCTTTAGCTTAACACTGAGCCAAGCATCACTGAATTTGCACATCCCTGGCACTAAGCTCATTAAAAAGCTCCACGTTATGTGCTCATTATGCAGAGCTGTCTGCACATGGTCATGATCCATCCACTCACGCAGCTTTTTTTCAGGTTTTCCCCGTTTCCTCCCGTATCGCTCTTTTGTTCTGGCGGCTTTGGCAGCGCATGAAGGCCAATTTTTGTAATAGCACCATGCTACTCCAACAAAATGCAGTTCATACTTAATTCAAGCACTTTCAAGGACCTATGTTTGTTTTTAAGTACTTCCCAGGCCTTGAATCCATGTGTCTGAAATTCAAGTACTTTCAAGAAGCGTGGGAACCCTGTATACTTCTGCGTCAGACCTGCGCTGTAGCCTCTACGCCGTGGGCTACGCGCCGATTTTCATTTATACTTGCAGTTACCATAGACTTTAAAAAAATATGGACGTAGTGTCCATGACGTCACCCATAGGATTCTGAAAAGCAGTTTTCAAGCGCAAAGTAGGGTCGAGCTGGCCGTTGCCATCTTGTCAGCGCGTCAAAAAAAGGGCAAAGAGGCGGGACGTGGGCGGAGCTGAGGTGACGAGACGTCTAACAGACAGCAGACAAACGACAATCCACCTGTCACTCAAAGTGGCCACGCCCTTAATTATGCAGAACTTTAAGGCTTTATATAATGTAAACGAATGAGTTATAAAATAATTCACCCCCCTCACAGTCGTCATGAAGGGCAAAATTAGCCGTATAGACCAAAAGCACAATTTGCCCCAGACTGTAAACATGTGTTCTTCTGCTGTAAAGTTGGGCATTTTAAAGGGTTAGTTTACCCAAAAATGAAAATTCTGTCATTAATTCCTCACCCTCATGTGGTTGGACACCCGTCAGACCTCCGTTCATCTTCAGAACACAAATGAAGATATTTTAGTGTAAATCTGATGGTTCTGAAAGGCCTCCATTGGCTCAATGCACTTTACACTCTCAAGACCCTTAAAAGGCACTAAAGACGTCGTTACAAAGTCCATCTCGCTACAGTGGTTCTACAATAACTTTATGAAGTGACGAGAATAGTTTTTGTGCGCAAAAAACCCCTAAATAACGACTTATATAGTGATGACGATTTCAAAACACAGCCTCATGAAGCTTCGAAGCGTTATGAATCAGTGAGTTGAATCATGATTCGGATTGCGTGTCAAACCGCCAAACTGCTGAAATTTGGCGATTCAAACTGCTGAATCGACTCACTGATTCATAACGCTTCGAAGCTTCATGAGGCTGTGTTTTGAAATCGTCATCACTATATAAGTCGTTATTTAGGGGTTTTTTGCGCACAAAAACTATTCTCGTCACTTCATAAAGTTATTGTAGAACCACTGTAGTGAGATGGACTTTGTAACGACGTCTTTAATGCCTTTTGAGGGTCTTGAGAGTGTAAAGTTCTCTACCCGTTCTCTAACAGGTTAAGTAGAATATTATTAATATAACGGCTAATATAGTCCATATATTTAGTGAAAGAGTTGATTTCTAGTTAATAAAAAGCCCTGTAGGCTACCGAAACGGTTCGGTACGAATACGTGTACCGTTACCAACTAATCCCAGAGGCTGTCTGACATTAAACATCATCAGTAAATCAGGTAAACTCATCTACTCACTCATTTGTTTATAATCATGTTCCCGCAAACTATTCTAACTCACAATTTTAGGGACAAAATCTTTAAATAAACACTGAAAGAGTTGTTGAAGACTTAATGGTGGTGACGTGAAGTCATGGTGTAGTTCGTTTAGGCCAGCTTTTTATTTCTGCCATCTGTATTTAGGCTTCAAAATTCACGAAAGTGCTGTTCAGTTTTGAAAATGATCTTGATGGATAAGACGTGTAAGTATCATTAACTGTTGTTGCTCACAGAGTTTATTTTTTGTGATAGTAGAATATTGGGTTTTTGTAAAGAGAGCCAGTGGGATGCTAACCTTCACAGCGCATATATCAGTGAAACGGCTTCGCAAACAAGAACAAATGTAGGGCGGATGGTGGATCTCATGTGAGTGAGAAAAGTCAAAATAAGAAAAGTCCATTTTGATTGATGATGACTAAGATCAGTAACTTACTGCAACACATTTTCTTTCACTGTTCTGTATGATTTGCCCACATACAAGACTTTTTTTTTTAATTATGCATGGAAGACTGTCAAAAATGTTAAGTGCTTTGATTCATCATCTTCATAAAACAAATGCTTTCCAAAACATAATGTTAACTTATTTGCATAAAAATGCATTCAATGTGAACCGGGCACTGGTGTTAAAAACATAAACTGCTTCTGTTTAATGTCAATAAAAGCCAAAGAGAACCATCAGTTTCAGCAAACACTTTATATTCATTAACAGTCACAATCTGATGAATATTTTACTGTCATGATGTATCATTATTCAGTGGTTTTATTAATGGCATGAGTGTGTGTTTTTAACATACGAGCATTTACACGTTTGAGTCCATGTGTCAAAGCAGCAATAACCTGACAACATGCTCCAGATTAAATAAATGGAAATAAACTACAGTTCATGTCTGGTTATATGTGTGTGTGTGTGTGTGTGTGTGACGTCTGACATGCTGATAACACGCATATGATGCTCATAAATGCCTCTTATTTTCTGGTAAATGTCGATGGCCAAACCTGCTGTGAAGCTGATAACGCTCACTGGACTTTGAAGTGTGTTTGGGGTTGAATGAATGCAATGAATTGTCAAATGGGATCACATGACAAAAACTTGTTTGGTGGACACGTACGGCCTCATGGCATCCTCAAGGGCTTTTCTGAAGTCCTGAAGCCTCACTTCAGCACAGGCCGGAGCGGCCAGCTTCCCCGCGCGGATCAGGATGCAGAGCTCATCCAGCATGTTTCTCAGAGCGTCTTCATCTGTCACAGGACGGTGTGTGTGAGATCAGTGTATGAAACTCTGGAGAAAGACTTCATCTGGGGAAACTTACCGTGTTTGTTGTCTCTCTTCCATTGGGTCACCCAGAAACCTCTTATCTTCACATCTTTAAAGATCAGTGCACTCTAAAGAACCAATAATACTTATATAAGTGCAATGTACACCATAAAGCCAGAGGTCAAGGTTCATATCCAGTGTAGAGCTGCAACTAACGATTATTTTTTCTGTCGACTAATCTAACGATTATTTTTTTGATTAGTCGACTAATCTAACGATTATTTTTCCAGCTTAATCTTATTATTCTTTTTTACTGATTATTGTATTTCAAAGAGGGTAGTGAATTTGTATATTATTTTAACATGAAATCAATGAATGATGACAATATTAATTGTATTTCAGGAAGGGTAGTGTACATAGTATGCCATTTTATAATGAAATATATGAACAAAAGAAGCTTTTTAAACATAATATATAATGATACTATTCATCATAAAATGTATACAGAGTAGGCCTAATTAGGAAAAGTTGTTTATTGAGTATGATTTACTTATTGATTTGTGTCAATAGTAAACGAAAATGCACTTGTATTTATCTGCAAAAGGTTCACATACAGGAGCTTTCAGCATAGTGTTAATGTAGAACTAGTCGTCTATTTTGAAGATACATGTGCATAAACAACGACTTAAGCTGCCAGAAGTTTTTGCCCAAACTTCAAAGACACATTTAAATTATTAAAGCTAGAGGCATATCTTAACTTTAATGTTACTTTAATCATGTAAACTACCTATATACAACAAGTTATTATGCATATGTGTTTGGGACAGAGGGGAACCAGGTCGCATTAACAGCAGATATATGCAGCCCATAATAAATAAAAGCACGAGACGTACTGGGGTCGGAGAAGAACCCAGGAAAATGTGACCGTCTGTTGCAATACACGCGCCACGGTTCAGCTGCGCGAGAGAACACTAGCAGCAGGGTTGCCAGGTTTACACAACAAAACCCACCCATTCGTTACTCAAAACTAGCCCAAAACAAGCCCAATCGCGTTTCGGGGAGGTTCTCTGGTAAACATCGCGTTCGGGGGGTTAAATATGTGTGTTTTTTGCTTCAACCCGCGGACATGAGACACAGCCCGCGGCAACAGTGTAGAAGTAGCCCAATTCCGCAGAAAAAAGCGGACTTGGCAACACTGACTGCAGTGTGAAAGCTCCCGCTCTCCACGCGCACAGCTTCTGCTCTGCCACCGCGCGCAGTGATAAACCGGCGTTACAGAGCGAGCAAAGCACAGTTTAATTCGGCTTCTGTTTAAAGTACTCCCACACTTTTGAATGTCGCGGTCTGGCTTTATATGATAAATGATCATTTTCACTATGCCCGGGAGCAGAAGCTGCCATTATTCTAGATCTTCTGTTCCATTCTAGAACGTAAATAATGCGCCGCCGACGCGTCGACGCATTTCACGCACGTCGACGTATTTTCGTAGTCGACGTCATCGACGACGTCGACGCGTCGTTGCAGCCCTAATCCAGTGGCAAACTCACCACTGGAACAGTGACCGGTTGTTTGGCCATCCCGCCGTACGTCACCATACTCCCTCCACTTCTGAGGAACAGACACAATCCATGCATTTATAGACTGAATACATTATCACATTTGATCTGTTATGTAGTAAAATGTTTATGTCCTATTATTCAACTCTCTTTAAAGGATTAGTTCACTTTTAAATAAACTTTTGCTGATAATTTACTCACCCATATGTCATCCAAGATGTCCATGTCTTTCTTTCTGCAGTCGAAAAGAAATTAAGGTTTTGAATGAAAACAGTCCAGGGTTTTTCTCCATATAATGGACTTCAATGGGCTCCAAACGGTTCAAGGTCTACATGACAGTTTCAGTGCAGCTTCAAAGGGCTTTAAACGACACCAGACGATGAATAAGGGTCTTATCTAGACAAACCATCAGTTTCTGTGAGAAACCCAGCAGTATTTATGCTATTATTTTACCTCTTTGCAGACGAACGTGATCATCTCTGAGCTCCGCCATAACTTCCGTTAAGTAAGGTCAAATACGAGCGTGGTCATAGATATATCGATAGTAGATGCCTCATTCTACTGATCCGTGCATGCGCTAATGAGGCATCTACTATCGATATTTCTATGACCACGGTCTTTTTGACCTCACTTAGCGGAAGTTTTGGCGGAGCTCAGAGATGATCACACTCGTCTGATAAGAGGTAAAATAATAGCATAAATACTGCTGGGTTTCTCGCAGAAACTGATGGTTTGGCTAGATAAGACCCTTATTCATCATCTGGTGTCGTTTAAAGCCCTTTGAAGCTGCACTGAAACTGTCATGTAGACCTTGAGCCGTTTGGAGCCCATTGAAGTCCATTATATGGAGAAAAATCCTGGAATGTTTTCATCAAAAACCTTAATTTCTTTTTGACTGCAGAAAGAAAGACATGGACATCTTGGATGACATATGGGTGAGTAAATTATCAGCAAAAGTTTATTTAAAAGTGAACTAATCCTTTAAGCATGAAAGCACAAATTCTCTATATCAGTGTTTTTGAACTCCTGAAACGCCTCCATTGTAGAACACCACAATATTCCTCATTTACATAATTAATATGCAGAATAAAGGGGCGGGGCCTGGGTAGGTTTAGGGGTTGTGTGTGTATGTGTGTGTGTGAGATTTAGGGGTAGGGGTAGTGTAGGGGGACAGAATGTACAGTTTGTACTGAATAAAAATCATTACGTCTATGGAAAGTCCCCATAAAACATGAAAACCCAACAAAATATATTAAATATGAATTAACTATAAACTAATAGTTTGTTAATGATTTGTCAGTACTTTATTACTGTATACTTATTATAAAGTTTTATTGTCCCTGAAGTTTTTGCTTCACATAAAAGTTCGTAATGAAATGCTTCAGATCAGTAACGCTCAACCTTTCTGACTTTACAACCTTTGCTCAACTTTTCTTCATTTTCACATTTTTTTAATTATTATAATATCATTAATATAATTTAATATAATGTATATAATAAAATAATATAATAAAATATATATAATATAATTAATGTAATGTTATTCATATAATTAATATATGATATAATTAATGTAATATAATGTAATGAATGTATAATATAATTAATGTAATTTAATTAATATAATATAATTAATGTAATGTAATTAATATAATATATTTCATATAATATAATACAATATAAATTATATAATATAAATAATATAATTCATATAATATAATGTAATAAATATAATATAAATAATATATAATATAATGAATATAATGTAATGTAATAATATAATATAATGAATATAATATAATACAATATAAATGATATAATATAATATAAATAGTATAATATAATGAATATAATATAATGTAATAAATATAATATAATGAATATAATATAAATGATATAATATAATATAAATGATATAATATAATATAAATAATATAATATCATTAGTATAATATAATGTAATAAATATCATATAATTAATATAATATAAATAATATAATGTAATAAATATAATATAATATAATGAATATTATATAATACAATATAAAGGATATAATATAATATAAATAATATAATATAATTTATATAATATAATATAATTCATATAATAATATAATTAATATAATATAATATAATATAATATAATATAATATAATTAATATAATATAATATAATATAATATAATATAATATAATATAATATAATATAATATAATATAATATAATATAATTAATATAATATAATATAATGTAATCCTGTGGCCTCTTCAGAAGTTTGCTGAGGCCCTCTAGTGGACTTTAGAAAATAATTCTAGTGCTTTAGAGTTATTTTTAATCTGTGAAGAAAATGAATGAGAAAATCTCTTCTGCATGAAGGCTGCAGACGCTGTATGTGGACACTGTTATAGATGTAGATGTCTGTGTTTAGATAACTTACTGTAAATGACGTAACAGCTCTGTGGCGCTCTTTCCTCCGACTCCATTCAGGGCCAGTTTAGGTGGAGGACACGCCTGTTAAAGCAGACACACACACACACACACACACACATCATGATGCAGATGCAGATACACACACACACACATCATGATGCAGATGCAGATACACACACATCATGATGCAGATGCAGATACACACACATCATGATGCAGATGCAGATACACATACATCATGATGCAGATGCAGATACACACACATCATGATGCAGATGCAGATACACACACATCATGATGCAGATGCAGATACACACACATCATGATGCAGATGCAGATACACACACATCATGATGCAGATGCAGATACACACACATCATGATGCAGATGCAGATACACACACATCATGATGCAGATGCAGATACACACACATCATGATGCAGATGCAGATACACACACATCATGATGCAGATGCAGATACACACACATCATGATGCAGATGCAGATACACACACATCATGATGCAGATGCAGATACAGACACATCATGATGCAGATGCAGATACACACACATCATGATGCAGATGCAGATACACACACATCATGATGCAGATGCAGATACACACACATCATGATGCAGATGCAGATACACACACATCATGATGCAGATGCAGATACACACACATCATGATGCAGATGCAGATACACACACATCATGATGCAGATGCAGATACACACACATCATGATGCAGATGCAGATACACACACATCATGATGCAGATGCAGATACACACACATCATGATGCAGATGCAGATACACACACATCATGATGCAGATGCAGATACACACACATCATGATGCAGATGCAGATACACACACATCATGATGCAGATGCAGATACACACACATCATGATGCAGATGCAGATACACACACATCATGATGCAGATGCAGATACACACACATCATGATGCAGATGCAGATACAGAATGTTTCTATAGCACATGTTTGAGACTGACCCTGAAGATCTCCTTCATCTCTGGCCGTCTCAGCGTCTGCTCTGTGATGACGTGTGTGGCTCCCAGTGCCATCAGTCTGTCACACACACACTGCAGATCCGGCCTACACCATTAACATCACACGGAGACAAATCATCATCCCAGCAGCTTTTGTTTTAAGGACCTGTTAAAGCACACTCAAACAAGCAGACATAAAAACAACCTATTGACAGCCTGTTGATAAAACATTATTTAAAGTTTTTGAACTTAAAGGGTTAGTTCACCCAAAAATGAAAATTCTGTCATTAATTCCTCACCCTCATGTCGTTCGACACCCGTCAGACCTCCGTTCATCTTCAGACACAAATGAAGATATTTTAGTGTAAATCTGATGGCTGTGAAAGGCCTCCATTGGCTCAATGCACTTTACACTCTCAAGACCCTTAAAAGGCACTAAAGACGTCGTTACAAAGTCCATCTCACTACAGTGGCTCTACAATAACTTTATGGATCGGCGAGAATAGTTTTTGTGCGCAAAAAAAACCTAAATAAAGACTTATATAGTGATGACGATTTCAAAACACGGCATCATGAAGCTTCGAAGCGTTATGAATCAGTGAGTCGAATCATGATTCGGATCGCGTGTCAAACCGCCAAACCGCTGATTCGACTCACTGATTCATAACGCTTCGAAGCTTCATGAGGCCGTGTTTTGAAATCGTCATCACTATATAAGTCGTTATTTAGGGGTTTTTTGCGCACAAAAAGAGTGTAAGTGAGAGTGTAAAGTGCATTGAGCCAATGGAGGCCTTTCAGAGCCATCAGATTTCAACTAAAATATCTTCATTTGTGTCTGAAGATGAACGGAGGTCTGACGGGTGTCGAACGACATGAGGGTAAGTCATTAATGACAGAATTTTCATTTTTGTGTGAACTAACCCTTTAAGTCATTTCAGACTCCAATCACGTCTGTTGATAACGTGCAGAACTAGCTCTTCTACTGGCTGTAGTCTCTAGCCTCTGGCCATAAAAGCAAATGATGACACTAATGCTGCCTTCACGTGCTATCGGAAATTTTCCAATTCCCACTTTAGAAGTCGATCATTGAATCTGATTAGACCGTTAGCATCTCGCTCAAAAAAATGACCAAAGAGTTCGATATTTTTCCTACTTAAAACTCGACTCTTCTGTACATCGTGTACTAAGACCGACGGAAAATGAAACGTTTTCAATGAGCCTATTTTCAAAAAAAGTGGAGTGTTCCTTTAAAGCTACACTGTGATATTTTCCCCCATCTAGTGGTGAAAATGTATATGACCATCCAGTGAATATTAGTTTCTCTTCCTCTCAATACCGATTTAGTTTTAACTCCTACGGTGGCCGATTTAGTCCAAGATTAACATGGCTTCCAGTTCGACCTCGTCCACATTGGACACGGTGCCATCGAGTGTTAAAACGCCAAAGGCGAAGCTTGAATTTACGGGTATGTCCCTCTTTGGCTAATGTACTTTCAAGATGGAGGGGCAACATGGCGACCCGCATTCGAACCCTCACCCGTATGTATTTTCAATGGCATATTATAAACTTACGAGAATACTTTATTACTTGAAAGAAGTAAATATACATTAATGAGCACATATATTTTTGAAAGAACTAAGTGTTTTTAGCTAAGAATAAACTAAAAAAGTTACACAGTGTAGCTTTAAGTAAAGGCATCATTGATGAGTTGAAGGTCTCTGTTACCTGTCTCTGATGACATTGATGGTTTGAAAGCCCTTAGCAGCAGCGATCTGAATAACGGCCTGTCCCACGCCACTGTTAGCTGCGTTCTGGATGACTGTATCTCCTAAAACATCCAGTTAGACTTTAGTGCACGATCAACAGTTTCAGGGTTCCTACACAATTTTCATTTCAAAATTCCATACTTTTCCAGACTCGAATTTCCAGACTTCCTACAGATTTTTCCGACCATATTTAACTTGTTCTGATAAAATGTTTTCAAATTCAACTGCTAACAAGTGTTACATTCGAAAGATTTAGTATTGGCGTTTTTGCCTTTTATTAGGATAGGAAAGTAGCTAGACAGGAAGTAAGGTGGGAGAGAGAGGGGGGCGGGATTGGGAAAAGTCCATGAGGCAGGACTCGAACTCGGGTCTCCAGAAGCACAACAGCACTACATGGCGAAGCACTTACCCACAATGCCATCGGCACCGACAAGTATGTTACACTCTGAGTCAAAACCTCTATGTAGGCTATCTAATATTTAGAAATCCTATATTAAAATATTGCCTTTTGTGACCTTAACGATCAAAATGCTAAATCAGTCACAATTTTTTTAAAGGGTTATTAATTTACCCAAAAATGTAATTTCTATCATAATTTACTTACCCTCATGTCATTCTAAACTAATAAGACTTTTGTTAATCTTGGAAATCTTGGACACATGAAGATATTTAAAGGATTAGTTCACCTTAAAATGAAAATTTCCTAATCATTTACTCACCCCAATGCCATCCAAAATGGCCACCAACTCAGTTGGTTGCTCAAAAACTTAATTTATCTTTCACTGAAGAAAGTAAGGCATGGATATCTTGGATGGCATTGAGGTGAGTAAATGATTTTCATTTTGGGGTGAACAAGTCCTTTAATAAAGGGACTGAAATCTCTCAGATTTAAAATATTAAAAATGTTAATATAATAAACTTATGGTTTTGAAAGACATGGGGGTGAATAAATGACAAATTTTCATTTTGGGTGTACTATTCCTTTAAGAACTCCACCATCGACTCTGTTTTATCCTCAAACCCAACTTGCTTTCTCAAACTACAAAGTGCAGTGTTAACCACTGTTGAACTGAGAAGAGGAAGGAACACACAGGTCTGACCTTTACTGCCATAGCTACGCTACAAGCTTTTCATTCATTGAAAAAAACGATTGTGTATATATTTATTATATACATTTTGAAATTCTTAATTTTATATTTAGAAAATGAAATAGGGACAATAGTCTGGAAACATAAATATTTTTTCATACTCTGATTTATTTTTTCCATACTTTTCCAGACCTGGAAATTACTTGGAAATTCCATACTTTTCCAAACCCCGTAGGAACCCTGCAGTTTGAATACTCAATGAAGAATGAAAGAACCTGGTTTGAGCTCCTCGAAGTCTGTGAGCATCCTGAAAGCTGTGCAGGGGTTGACTCCTAAAGTGGCAGCAGACAGCACAGGAATGTCTTTAGGTAAAGTCACCAGATCTCCAGCCTTCAGGACCGCTGCTGTCCTCCATGTGCCTGTGTGGATCAATGCAGGGCCGTTACATCCTCACACCTGCTGAGCAGAACATGAACACACATCAAATCTTCACCTATGCCGGCATCTCTTGGAATCACCCAGTCGCCGACCTTGAGTGTTTTGACCCGCTCACCGACCTCCATCACCTGACCCACGCCCTCATTGCCCCCCACCGCTGGAAGCTCAGGCAGGACGGCGTATGTTCCTGTTCAGAGACACTGGGTGAGTATGCAAAATCATCAGGCAAATCAGTCCCTGGTTTAAAGGAAATCTCACTCAAAAGAAAGAAATATGCCCTTTTACAATCAACTTTCACTATGCAATGCAAAAACGCATTCCATTTTCTAAATTGATTTAACCCTCTGGGGTCCTTCGGGTCAGCAATGATCCGAAGCGGTTTCTAAGAAAATCGTAGCTTCATCGGAATGGTCCGAAGCTTGGTGACTTTATTGGTACTTGGTATATGAACACCCCAAAAAAATTGGGACAGGATTTATAAAGGCTAAGTGGTCGTAAAAAAAATAGTCACACTCAGGACCTTCGGGTCAAAAATGACCCCCATAGGAAATGAATGGGAAATTGGCAAAAATATGAAAATACAGAGTTTTTTTGTGCATACAATCTACAAATAAGCCAGAATGCAGAAAAAAGGACTCAACAGTGAAGGGGTGAATCTCTAAAACATCAAGAGTGCAAAACAGACACACAAAAAAACACACACACACAAAAACACAATTAGCTTTTGGAATGGCACATGTTCATTTGTGTGTGCGTGTGTTTTTGTGTGTATAAGTGTGTGTGTGTGTGTGTGTGTGAGTTTTTTTGTCTGTTTTGCACTCTTGATGTTTTAGAGATTCAAATCCTGTCCCCAATTTTTTTGTCTGTTCATATACCAAGTACCAATTAAGTCACCAAATTTCGGACCATTCCGATGAAGCTACGTTTTTTTATTTTTTTTTATTATCAAACGCAAGATCCACTATAGTGGTAAAAATGTGCTATTGCGGGATAAAAATGCTCAATGTGTCCACCGGATGGCACCGATCTCATTTAAAAAATTGCTTTCATGAGGCTTAGGCTTGACTCTAAAATGAAATACAGCTTTAATAAAAAAAAAAAATAAAAAAAAAAAATATATATACACTTTTTTTATTATATTCAATGGGAAAAAATGGGTCATAATTATTGCATAAATATTCATTATAAATCATAAATTTATCTCAAAACAAAATATTATTGAACAAAAATATATTTAATTGATTTTACTCAAATCTTTTTTATCTTAATCCCGAAGACCCTGAGTGTGACCCATAAATGAAGAACCCCAGAGGGTTAATTGTATACATAATGCTAGTGTTTGTTGCTTAACCCTTGTGCGACCTTATGGACATTTTTGTCTTTTTCAGTTTTGTTTTGTTGATAATTTTGCCAGTGTTTATGCCAACTGCATACATTTTGGCACAGGTGTGTATTTTTATTGGAATTTTACTATTTCACCCCCATTTCCTTTTAAAAAAAAATCAATTTTGCACTAGGCACACAAAATAGTTCCTCTCAGGATGTTTTGGACAAACATGTCCCTATTGAAACCCATTAAAACTGCAATAATGAATTAATTAATTTAACTATAAAATTATGCAATCTTTGTCAATAGGCTTTCAATCTGTTGGCAAGGCTTCAAAATGGTTTTCTCTGGTTTGGTCTATACAGCAAATACTCACTTTCTGATTATTATAGAGCCAATTGGATACATTATGCAGCTGTAACTGTGTGGATGTGTTGGTATGGATGTCAGAGTGTGGTTTGTATGTGTAATAAAAAGTTGTGTGTGTGATTGTAATATTTGAGAGAGGAAAACTACTGTAAAACACCAACTGGTGTGTGCACCAGAGGAGCTTTGCTGGCATCTAACGGGAAAATATGGCACTGCGCCCAAACTAAATCTTAATCTTGAAAACTCATTTTTTGAGATAACAACCTCAAATTTGGAGCACAACTTGTTTAGATTTATGGCTTTGATTTTCTAGTAGTTTAGATTAGTCGAGTAGAGTTCAACATGTTTCATACAATGTATATTTTATATAAAATAATGTTCATAAGCTTAAACCTCTATAAACTTCAGTCTGTGCTCCCAAGGTTCAAAAGTTTTTTTAAATGGACATTTTTATCCTCTATGTGTAGCTTTTGTTCATTGACGCACAAGGGTTGAATGAACTAAACCCACCAAACCCATTAAATTAAGTTTTTTTCCTCCAGAATAAAACAATAATAGTAATCATCATCATAATAATAAATAATGTAAATACATTTTTGAGAACAAAAGGAATAAAAAAACAAAAAGCAATAATGGACCCTTTTCACAGATGTGTTTTAACGGTCATCATCATTGTAAATCCTGTAAAGTGTTTTATATTTTCATTTATGTATTTATTTTTTTACAAATGTATACAGTTATAACACTATACATTGCATTATATTACCTTTGCATCAAATGACAAGAAACTAGTTAACGCTGCTGTGTTTCTGTGGAAGTGGCTTAAAATTGACATATTTCTCTCACTTTTTTTCCTCTTTTGTAAGTCATGAAAACACTATTGTGGAATTTTTCTTTTGCTCATTGAGCACATCATGGGAACACGACAACTATATTTAATGAATTAATAAGTTACTGCTTATTAATAGTTACTAAGGTAGTTAAGTTTTGGTATTGGTTATGATTAAAGCTGCACTAAGTAACGTTTCCCCTCACACATCCCGGTTCCTCAGGTAAAATAGCAATTTCTCACGATTTACAAATAGTTGGAAACATTTGGGATATTGTAAGTACTCAACTGAACAAAATATATAACACTGGCCTAGTGGCTTTGTAAAATAGATTTATTTTCTTATTTTTTTCTTTGATTTTGATTTACCCAAATATCCTGTCAATGTATTTGTCCACAGTAGCCAATGCATAGGTAATTAAACTCAATAAAAAATGCTTTGCTCTTGCCTTGAATCATATTTAAATCAGAGGGGTTGATGGGAGCTGCCAGCATTTTCACCAGGACGCATTCAGGTCCCATATGGGGCAGGTCCAGTGACTCCAGCCTGTCAATCATGCAGGAAACGCGGTTAACTTCATACAACTGTCCACCTGTTATTATCTATGGGTGTGGCACGCTTACTGGACAGCTTGTGAGGGCTCCCCGTGTTTTCTGTACAGAAGTGCAGTGTTGTCTTTGACTGCAGACACAGAGAAGTTGCTTTTAGTGAGGACAGCTCCATATCTGATCGGTTCAGGACCTGGGGACCGGTAAACGCGAGGTCCCCGTGTTAAAAAAGATGCGACTCGCGATAGTTTCATTCTAACGTTGTGATATGTCCAAAATCAAGATCTTGAGGCGTTTAAAGAAGCACAAGAGGGCATAAGTCCGTGTTTACTGTCATGGAAGTGGCCATTTTGTTACCGTAAAGCCTGTAGTAGAAGCGCCGTCTCCGGGGTCGCTTACGAATCCTACTATTCCGAGGCACTATTAATGAATATTAATTAGCAATGGTCACGAGATGGGTTTGGACTGTTCAATCATAACCCAAGCCTGTTTTTTTTAGTATCATAAACTTCGTTCATTGGCCATCCTGGCCAGCGCCCATTTTCCAAACTCATATGGCAAGCCATGTTAGCATTTAATGCCCCTGGCTCTACTAGCCGTAATTTAGTTTTGACTAAAATGATCTGTTCTGCAATTTTGAATTGTCGTAATAGGGTGTGTCAGGGATGACGCAGTTTTGTTGGCTAAAACTCGGAAATAAGTTAGCCTTTTAGCACTTCCGGTTACATCCTACTGAAGGTTTTTTGAATGTTTTTGTTGTTGTTAAATGCCTGAAATAAGGTCTGTGATTAACACAAGCTCAAGACACTCAAAACACACCTTGTTTTATTCTACGATGTAAAATACATCAGTATTGCCCCACTTGGAATTTTTTAAGCTTTTTCGTAGCTAGACACCGGCGGTTGCTAACAAGTGGCTAAATAAGACGCTGTCGGGGATATTAAACGTCATCATGCCGAACAGGTAAGCGCAGTCTGCTTTTACAACCTCATTGTGTTTATAATCGCACTAGGCTTGCTACGATAGTCGGTGTTGCCTGTGTTACCGGTGTCCAGACTCAACACCGGTTACATCACTTGCCCACCGTGGCACCGCCCACCGTCTTTTTGATTTTTTTATAGTAATAAAATAATTTAGTTCAGTTAGAGAACAGACAATACAAATAAAAACTGAACGTCTCTGCTTAATAAAGCAGGATCCAAACGTGAGTCTCGGCAGCGGCAGGAGTCATTCATCAGATTTCATTCATCAGATTTAAGAGTGAGGAGCTGACTGACATGATCGCGGAAGATTTGGTTTCAAAGCGAAACGTAAAAGCGCCTATTTAAGGGAGTTTGTCATTTGTTTTGTTGTTGTGTTTTTCATTAAAAATAATAGGCTAAAGAACCCACAATTCAAGCAACCCGCAGCCGAATTGGCGCTAATTCAAAACCGAAAGTAAAATGTGCACGGCCGCACAGAGCGCGCATTGTTTACTTTCGCCTGGCTCCGCAGTGCGAGCCTCCGCGCTACGCTGACTGCGCGCATTTATTTTTGCTGCGCGCACCGAGTATAAACAAGGCTTTACGGACAAACTGTTATTCATTCATGGCGTGCATCTCAATCATAGACTGATCAATGCTTGATCAGTGCCCCGACTACTGAACTAGGGAACTGATTGAGACGCGCCCATGGCCTCACAGAGCGCGCATTTACAGACGAGCTGTCATTCACGGTGTGTGTGCGCACTGGCGCGTTTTCAGTTCAGAGCGGTCGTGTGCATGTTACTTTCAGTTAGATAGAATTAGTGATTTAAAAGCCTCCGCCGGTGATACCGGTATTACCGGTGTTGTCACGCATCAATTAACCGGTGGGAAAATTTCCTCACCGTCACATCCCTAAATAGCACTCTTACAAACTATTCTAACTAAAACTTTCAGAGAAAATGTCTATTAGATAAAAACTGAAGGAGTTGTCGGGGGCTTAGTGGTGGTGATCTGAAAATATAAATTTGACTATAGTAGAAATTGAACTAGAGATATATCTAATTACCTTTGCGTATGTGTGACACGTCAATTGAATATATCTATTATGTCATTACAGATATCTTAAATAGTATTTAGACTAGTCAAACTGTATTTAGAGATCTGTATCTCAATCTTCATTTCTCACTAGTATAATAGCTGATATCTCTAATTTTCATTCTGACTAGCTAAATTATAATTATGACTCGTTGAAATACAATTGTATCTATCTAAACTATATTTATGGATAGTTAGTCAAACCATGGTTTTATATGCCAATTCCGCCTGCCATAAATGCCTGTCTTTTGATCAAACAGGTTAATATTCATGAGTGGAATTGAAATTTTACCACAATGTCAGTAATATATGTGCATAATGTTTTTCTAGTTCAAAACTGCTTTCAAAGGTTTCTCAAGACACTTGAAGGCTGATGCAATTGAGGAAAATCAGAATAAATGTGGCCTATAATATAAAATTAAATACATTTTAAATTACATTATTAAACTCTGTGTTTTGAATCTTGATGGAGCTATAGATACGTTTAAAACAGTAAACATAACAAGATGTAATGTAAGTCGTCAGCCTAGCTAAAAATAGTAAATAAAATGTTGAGAGAAGAGATCACAGCCAGTCTTTTTCTCACATTCCACTAAATTTATTGGATGACAAAAACCATTGAAAACTTCACATTACATTCAAATGTTCAAGAAGTGATTCCCAAGTTCAACAGGATAGTCAAAAACAGCATGAGCACATCTAAATGGTGCAAAACTTTGTATGATACCTTCATTCATTAAATACGATAAAAACAAGAACTCAAATATAATTGCATAAAGGAATGGATTAGATAACGGCAGTTCATGTAGGAGGCAACCATAGGATATACATTCCTGTTTGATCCACAAAACTCAGAAAGTTAACACTTACAATAATGTTCATGATGTTTTGGAACTGTAATAAAATAATATAATTCTTATCACTTCATGTGAAATCATGCTTGATACACTCCCTGAGTTCAGAGTCATGATTCAACACTGCTAAAGCAAAAGGCATTTATAGCGACTGAGGAATTAAACATAAATCTCGTCTTCAGCACAGAGAAATCACAACGCTCCACACAATAAGCTGCACAGAGCAAGACATCAGTGCCATAAAAACAACAATACACAAATAAAGCTCATCATTGTCAGCCGATTCGTGGCACGTGAGACGATGGTCGAGGTATTTTGGAAATAACACAGAGAAGCCTGAGGTAGGAGCCGGAGTCTCTTTTACATCATGGAGAACAAGTTGCTATAAATAAATACTATGAGTAAAGGCTAATAACAGGTTTACATAAACAGTATGCATATATCTATTTATATATATTAAATATGCTTTAAAGTCTTTCAGCTCCTCCTGTAAAATGGGAGTAAAAGGCTGTTAAATACATTCCAAAACAATACAGGCAGATTGAGAACGGAGCCAATGTCTTCACCATCAACGTATATGGGCAACATTTGTTCTGAAGAATAACTTATTTCTCTCCAAGAAAACCCCTGAGGCCAATTGTCAAAGACAAATAACAAAATATATCGCTAGCAAACATACAGATCAGCAGCATTTAAGACAAGATAGCAAATATCAAGCCGAGATTCGACTGTAGTCTGAAGTTTAGAGATAAAAGCGTGATTGATTATTTACTTTCATGTCTAATAGAGCGTGTTATTGTTTGAAGATAACCACAGATTTGGACACATGTAAAACGGGCCGCCGAGTCAGCGGTTTTAACATTCATTTGGTCCCTGGTGATCAGGACGGTCTATTGCAAAATTGGCAATCGCCAAATCCCCAGTTCAAACCCCCCACCAAAACATTTTCACAAAAGCATCAAGAAATACCAGAAACATTCAAATGTATCAATCGGTCAATCATCTGTAAGAATAAGACGTTTGGGTTTTGAGTTTATACTCTAGACGAGGAAGCTCAGTAGAGAAAAAAAACACAGAATGAGATATACGAGTGTCGGCCCAGATCCGGGCCACATCTGGATTCAGCGCAAATGACGCAAGTATCGTAGGGCCCACCGGGGGCTTATCACTATATGAAATAAACATGACGTAATGTGAATATTTCTTCATAATCTGTCTACTAAGCAGTCCTGTGGAAATATTTGTAATAATGATTTATGCTTATTCAAAAACGGGTTTCAGACATCTTGTAGTTTGGCAGATAATGACTCTTTCCTGTAGCTCAAACAGTAGAGCGTGGTGCTAACAACGCCAAGGTCATGGGTTCGATTCCCAGGGAAAGCAAGAACTGACAAAATGTAAAAAACTTGTACCTTGAATGCAATGTAAGTCGCTTTGGATAAAAGCATCTGCCAAATGCGTAAATGTAAATGTAACCGAGTCTTGCCATGGCTATGGCTGCAAAATAAAACTATTCTTATGAAATTTCTGCCACTTAAGTGGCAAGAGCGAAAAAAGTATGTATTTTTGTAACATTTAATTTCTTATTTTTTCTTGACAAAGCAGTACATTCATAAGCAAATCGTAAACCAATAACTAGTCCAGGTCTCCACCGTGTTTTGTTAGAAATGCCTCATAATGAAATAACTTAGCTTGTGTTGGGACACATCAATAATCAAAAAGTTCTTATGCGGTTTAATAAGAAATAAACATTCCTGTTCAGAATTACGAGCTGTCGTGTGACTCAGGTACTTTAAAAACAATAACGTACATGTCTAAAATTAGCTAATTTAGAGAATTATTGATGTATTTTCGTATGTTTACAAAAATGGTGCAATATGGCACTAAAAGTGGTTCGTAATCATAGGGAAACTATATAGCACCATATCTTAACAGGTTCTGTATATGGTAGCGGTGCTATAGCACCTCAGTCATCCCAAAGAACTGATGAAGAACCACTGAAGCACCAAGATTTGGGAATCCTATATAGAGAACCACTTTTAGTGCTATATAGCACAATTTTTTTAAGAGTGTACCTGAGACTTCTTCACTCAAAAAAATGATGGGTTGTATCAACCCAGATTTGGGTCGAAATAGACAAACCCAACCGTTGTGTTAAAAAAATAATAAAAAAATGTAACCCATTGGTTGGGATTGTCCATATTTGACCCACATTTGGGTTGAAACAACCATGACTTTGTAATTTCGTTAGTAAATCACGCATTTAGAAAGCCAGTCGTTTTTCTGACAATGAAAATTTGGTTTTAATTTTGCTTAATTGTTCTTACTGCCAATTTATCGTGTTTAAACAGGTTTCCCTTTACATATTTATCCACGTTTTTCATAACTTTCCTTGATGTTTTAATTCCATTAGCCTATAGAAAACTGACAGTGCACCTTGCATACTGAAAACCATTGTAATTATTACTTAAGTTTATAGACATTTTGTGGTTTTTAAGAAAAGGGCCCTTCACAAAGTTTTGCTTAGGGCCCCCAGAAGTGTAGGATCTGCACTGATTCAACGCGTACCAGATGTGGGCCGGATCTGGGCCGACACTGTTGCTATCTGGGGTATCTACTCCAGTAATACACCAAACACTGAAATTCCTGAGAACAGCTCTATTCCTGAGTGTTAGAGTTACATTCTTCTTTGCTTTTATAGACCTGAGGAAGTTCCAACAGCAGCATTATGCATTTGTTTTTCCAGTATAGTGTGATATGATTGGTTTTCTCAGTCGGTGGGTGGTGGGGAATGACTGTGCTCCGCTTTCTCCCCCCTGAGACCCGCAGACGTTCCCTGAGAGCCCTGTGGCGACTGCTGGGCTTTGGCGGGGCAGTTGGCAACCATGTGCGCCACACTTTGGCAGAAATGGCATCTTTTGGGTTGGGGAGGCAACTTGCACTCTTTGGCATGATGGTCCAGACCGCCACAATTGTAACACCTGTGGAAAAATTACGATGACAAATGTACTTAAATGATTAAAACAATCACCATAATATTCAACAATATTATTGATCTGACTGTACTGACGATGCTGCATGAGAACTGAACTGAGCTGGACAATGACATCATTTTTCTGCAGAACTGCTTTATAGACAAAATGAACGAATTGAATAACTGATGATCTTTACAATGGAACTGAATCAACACTGAACTGACTTCAGCTGAACAACAGCTGAATTCCAGAGGTCATAGATCCTTGTCTTAAAATTATTCATTCATCTTTGCCATTAGGATATGTACCGAAAACATTTAAGCTGGCAGTTCTCTTATTTAAAAAAAAAAAAAACGCAACTTGATCCTAGAGAATTAGTCAATTGCAGGCCGATCTCAAATCTACCCTTTCTGTCAAAGATACTAGAAAAGGCAGTGTCCTCACAACTATGTTCCTTTTAGAATTTTTTTTTTATCTTTGAGGATTTAGACCGTATCATAGTACTGAGACTGCTCTCCGCACTTATCATCCGATCATGGTTGTATCTCTCTATTAGTGTTACTCGATCTTAGTGCTGCATTTGATACTGTCAACCACAACATTCTTTTGAATAAACCCGGAAATTTGGCATTAGTGGAACTGCATTGGCGTGGTTTAAATCATACTTATCTGACCATTATCAGTTTGTAGCAGTAAATTAAGAGATATCATATTGATCAGAATGTGTCGTTCTGGATGGAGTACCTCAAGGCTCAGTGCTAGGACCGTTGCTTTTCACCCTGTACATGCTACCACTGGGAGATATCATTCAGAAGCATGATATTAGTTTTCACTGTTATGCTGACAATACCCAGCTCTATATTTCTTCACACCCTGACGAAACTTACCAATTCACAAAATCAATGGAATGCATAGCTGATATAAAAAATTGGATGACCAGTAATTTCCTACCACTTAATAAAAAAACAGAGTTTCTAATTATTGGACAAAAAAACAGGTCATAACCTATAAGACTGTCTAATACTTGATGGCTGCTCTGTCAAGTCCTCGTCATCAGTGAGGAACCTGGGTGTGCTCTTTGATACCAATCCTTCATTTGAAAGACACGTTTCTAGCATCTGTAAAACCACATTATTCCATATTAAATATATATCTAAATTACGACATATGCATCCAATATCAAATGCAGAAAAGCTAGTTCATGCGCTCATGACCTCAAGGCTAGATTATTGTAATGCTCTACTGGGTGGTTGCCCTGCTCGCTTAATAAATAAACTCCAGCTGGTCTTACTAGAACCAGGAAGTATGACCATATTAGCCCGGTTGCTGATTACTTACAAATCACTTAATGGTTTAGCTCCCCAGTACTTGAGCGAGCTCTTAACACATTATAGTCCTTCACGTCTATTGCGATCTCAAAACTCTGGCCAGTTGATAATACCTAGAATATCAAAATCAACTGGAGGCGGTCGATCCTTTTCCTATTTAGCACCTAAACTCTGGAACAGTCCTCCTAGCATTGTTCGGGCAGACTCTGTCAGTTTAAATCTAGAATAAAAACACATTACTCTTTAACCTGACATTCACATAACACATTATCAATTTCTATAATTCAATCAGTTTGTTAGGCTGCATTAACTAGGTCAGCCGGAACTGGGAACACTTCCCATAACACCTGATGTACTCGTCACATCATCAGAAGAATGGCATCTACGCTAATGTTAAGCCGCGGTTCCACCGCAGGAACTTTCCCCAGGAACTTTGGGCTGGTACTCGGTGTGTTTCGACCGCAGGAACCAGGGTCTAAATGAAGTTCCGGGTAAATATTTCCCCCTCCAAATGGCCCTGTTCTCGAGGTAGTACTTTTTCAAAGTTCAGGAACTTTCGGGCGCAGAACATGCTGATTGGTTGAGCTCACACAGCATTTTATTGCAACCGGCATTTTTAAAAGTCTTGCAAGGTTCGTTCTGCGTTCAGTAAATATCAGTCTTGCTCGTTCTGTCCAATGGCACGTGCTGTCTCAGCAATCGCACGCTCAATGTCCGTAATAGCTGATAATAACATACGTTGTCTTATTTTAAATCTAGCTTTACGAGCTTTCAGAATACGCTTTAGTATCAGTGCTCGTCTCTTTTCCACAGTTTTGTTAATTACATCTTTAGTAAACCAATACATAACTAGCAAAAGCAGCACTGCTTGAATCTCCTCCATACTTGTTATTGTTGCAGACAATATCGCACAAAAAATTATTATTGTCCGTCACTGACTGGGAGGAGCAGACGCACGCAGTCCCACGTCTCCGGACTAATTTGCCTAATCTTCACAGTACTTTAGACCGCAGTGGAAACACAGACAGTAGCAGGTCTGGGGGAAAAAGTTCCTGTAAAAAAAGTTCCTGGTACAAATTGTTCCGGGTAATTTCGGTGGAAACGGGGCTTTAGTCTCTCTGTTTATTCTGAGGTTTACTGTAGTCATCTGGGCCGTATCCAGATCAGATGGTGGAGCTGCACCTGGACATGACCAACGCATCCATGAAGGGTCAGCAGAAATTGTGTCAACTAGACTCTCTCCCTGTGAAGGCCTCATCGACACGACATCCAGTGGCACTGATCCTCAACAAACCCGTCTCCGGCGGGATGACTCCGATCTTCAACCAGATAGAACTGGTAAATATTCTGAATTTTCCGATCTAATCTGATTCATGACCTGTAATGCTGCCTGAATCAAAATCAAACACTGTTCGTTCATTGGCCAGAGGAGAACTGGCACCCCATGATCCTGGTTTCTCCCAAGGCTTTTTTTCTCCATTCTGTCACCTGATGGTGTTTGGGTTCCTTGCCACCGTCGCCTCTGTCTTTGGCTTGCTTGGGGACACTTAAAGAGTTAGTTCACCCAAAAATGAAAATTCTGTCATTAATTACTCACCCTCATGTCGTTCGACACCCGTAAGACCTCCGTTCATCTTCAGAACACAAATGAAGATATTTTAGTGTAAAGCTGATGGCTGAGAAAGGCTTCAGAAAGGCCTCCATTGGCATTCAGTACATTCACACTCTCAAGACCCATAAAAGGCACTTAAAACGTCGTTACAAAGTCCATCTCACCACAGTGACTCTACAATAATTTTACGATGCGACGACAATAGTTTTTGTGCGCAAAAAAAAATCAAAATAACACCTTTATCCAACTTGTTCTTGTCTTCCGTGTGTGCCTCCACGACGCATGCGCGAGAATATGACGCAGATCCGGCCTTCGGGAATCCATGAAATGCACACTTTAGCCCCATTTTGAGAACTACGCCGAGACCTAAAGCACGATCAATGTAGAATTCAACAGCTTAGATACGCGCGTAACGACGATTTAAGTGCCTTTTATGGGTCTTGTGAGTGTGAATGTACTGAATGCCAATGGAGGCCTATCTGAAGCCTTTCTCAGCCATCAGCTTTCAACTAAAATATCTTCATTTGTGTCTGAAGATGAACGGAGGTCTTACGGGTGTCGAACGACATGAGGGTGAGTAATTAATGACAGAATTTAAATTTTTGGGTGAACTAACCCTTTAATATTCAACTAAATCACTGATCGGCCTCCATCACTGAATTTACTTAAGCTGGACTATCACACTGTTTTCTTCTAGATCTGCTGTACAGCCAAAACAAACTTTGTTACATTATTTTCCTGTTATCACTGTGAAGCTGCTTTGAAACATCTGTATTGTAAAAAGCGCTATATAAATAAAGGTGACTTGACATAAGAATAATACTACTTAAGCAACTTATTACGGAGCCCCTAAGGGGACATGGTGGCGGAAAAAGTATATTTCAATGCTTTTTGTTCTCTCGCAAAAGTTTTGCGTTCCTCAGAAAACTTTTGAATTCCTTTGCAAGTGAATCCAAAGTATTTGGAGGGAATGATAAATGACTGTACGAGAATGTAAAAGCACTGATGTAATTTTTCCACCCATCTAATTTTTTTTCCCATCACCATGTCCCTTTAGGGGCTCTGTAACTTCTAGACCAGTTTTGGGAGTATAAATAGTTAGTGAGTGTGTATACATGTATGACAAAACACTGATCACCATCAAAAATCAGGTCATTCTAAAATTTGTATGAAATTTTGAGGGGGGTTTTTATGGCTTATTTTCATATAGTATGATATAGTGAGCATATGGAGATCATAACAAAAAGCACCTCCGTTTTATTAAGAGGCTCAAACTGGGAAAAAAAATGCAATTTGGTGCAGATGCTGACATTTATTTGACCAAAAAGTAAGATTGTAATGTAAATAAATATGATATTTATTACAGTACAGCAAACTACTGACATAAAATCATATAAATCATATCAGTTGTCACTTTATATATGACAATAATGTCTAAGTAAGATGACATTTAAATGCTTAGCTCTGTTTTAAAGCATATAAATCAATGCAATACAATGATGATTGAGAGATAAACTAATAAACTTTCCTCACAAGCTTGATGGATCATATTTAATGCATTTTAATATGATTTTCTAAAGATTAGCAAGTAAACCTAAGGTTCTTCAGTCCAGTAAGTGTTCATCTTGAAATATTCCCAGCATGAACCACCAGCTGAAGGTGGACGTTTTTACAAAAATACTGTCTATAAAAGTATCAGTCAGATGACAGAAGTCATGAAGTAGACTGTGTGCAACAGATTTTGATCATGTTGATCATTTATAGGCCTTCGTGTATCAAATATGATACAGTCGGCATTAGAGGGATGAAGTTCGCCAATATTCCCAAGTTCCAATGAAAATAAAACGTTGCTTTTTTACTCTAACAAAGTGCATTGTGAAATGCGTTTCCCCAAGTGTTCAATTGACGGCCAGGCTGTCAGAGTTGACACAAGGCCATGTGCGGAGATCCCAGTGGCATATGGGGCAGGCGCTGATGCATTGATGTCCACTCAGCTGAGGTCATGTGGGCGACTGACTGCAGGGCACTGGGGACTTTAGGGTGACACTATTGCAGCGTGTGGTGGTTTATAGGCACTGACCCGAGGCCTTCATCAGCACAGTGTGCGGCACGGGCGGACAGGCGGAGCGTGCAGAAGGCAATGACGGCCTTTGTTTGAAAAAAGCTGCAGCAGCAACCTATGAACTATGACCTATTGCGGCCCTAACCCCCAAACACCCCACCCAGTCCCTAAACACATGCAGTTTCCATGGCAATCCTGACCCCTGACCCCTCTCGGGCACCTTCATCTGTTATCAATTAAATAAACCGCGGTGTCTTCTCTACATCCTGAGGTCGAAGCAGGACCCGAATGCGCACAACATTCACACTTTATTCAGGCTTGATTTGGTTCTCCCTTGTGAAAAAGAAGAAGTGTGAATAATTGTAATGAAAACACTTTTAATCTTCTTCAAATATATATGCATACTATATATCAGATATATACATGCATGTGTGTAAATTTATATATAGTAATTATACACAGTACACACACATATGTTATATAAACACAAACTTTTATTTTGGATGTGATTAATCACGATTCATTTTTCATTTATATATATATATATATATATATATATATATATATATATATATATATATTAATCGCATCTAACAAATGTTTGTTTATATAATATATGTGTGTTTATATATATATGTGTGTGTGTGTGTGTGTGTGTGTGTGTGTGTGTATACACAAACACACGTACACACACATATAATAAATATATATATATATATATATAAACAAACATATATTATATAAACAAACATTTGTTAGATGCGATTTTAATATATATATATATATATATCATGCATTTAAAAAACTACTTCTTGCAGATAATATAATATAATATAATAATAAAATATAATATTAATGAAATAAAAGGCCACATAAGCATATTTAAAGAGAGTACATATTCATGCTTACGTATTTTAAACCGACTTAAGTACATTTCGATAAAAACTTTACATTAATGTCAAATTAAAAGTTGTACTTTGAAGTTGTCAATCTTTTGTCATGCTTTTAAAAAATAGAGTTGTGTTGACTAAAGCATATGCGTTAAATGTATTGAACTGCCACTTCCTGATTACAAATATACATGACATACAAGTTTCAATAGAAATTAATTTAAAGTATATTTTAGTTTAGCATAAATGCTTGCCAGTACATTCACTTTAACCATATTTCAAAGACAATAGAAATAATTATGAAATTACATATAATGTTCTACTTAAGAGGGTCAAAAAGCACTTATTTGCTTTACATATAACTTTAAACTACAATATATTTTCATTTAAGTGCAATTAAGTGTCTAAAATCATTCCATTCAGTTCACACTTAAGTATATTCTTTTTAAGGATATTGTAAAGTGTGCTTCTTTTCCAGAAGGGCTGCTTCGGTGAAACAATGAGGCTAGTGCACCGAGCTGATGAATAACCATGATGGACAGATGTGGCTCTTCTTAAAGGGGCAACGCGCTCCAGGGACGTATCGAACGCAGGCCTCGCAAGACCCTTTGAGGGTACAAAGATCTGCACGCAGATACTGTCAACACACAACAATCAGAAAGGACTGACTGACGGGCCAAATCATACCACATCCATCTGTATTGAGAGCCGAGAAGGGAATCATTTGGGTCGAGGGTGCAAAAATGGCATGGTATAAATTCCTCGCTCTATATATGCTAATTGAATCACGAGGCATCACTTTAAGCTAGGCATATTTAAAGTTGCTTTAAACATCTCAGGATTGGGGGATATCCATCAGGTATAAATGCATCAGTGACCAGGCGTTTTAACCAGTTATTGATCCGGGTCGCATCGACAGCCTGTCCATGCAGCCCTAACCGAGGGCAGAGGAGGGGGACGGGGAGGAACTGGGGAAAGGGGTGAGATGACCAAACCACATTTTTGGAGAGATCAAAGAGAGGGGCTTCAGGCTCTCCCTACGGGCTACTAAAACACACACACACACACACACACCATAGCACTGATACTGGAGAACGAGCCACGCGCTGGGAAAAGTGATAACTGGCAAACATTGCCTAAAGGATGAGCTATTTCTACCTGTAATATAAAATAGTGATGTGACATGTGCAACAAATCCTGATAAATATCAGGAAACTGTAAAATTTCGTAATTGGCATGTGCTGGCAATGAAAGGATTCAACGTCAAAGCGAAATTATTTACCGTCCCAAAATACCATTGCAATGTCTTTCAAAAAGAAGCAGGGTTGACAGATAATTGGACACTGCAAGCCTAAAAGGGTTAGTTCACCCAAAAAGAAAAATTCTGTCATTAATGACTTACCCTAATGTCGTTGGACACCCGTCAGACCGGAACAGAAATGAAGATATTTTAGTGTAAATCTGATGGCTCTGAAAGGCCTCCATTGGCACAATGCACTTTACACTCTCAAGACCCTTAAAAGGCACTAAAGACGTCGTTACAAAGTCCATCTCACTACAGTGGTTCTACAATAACTTTATGAATCGGCGAGAATAGTTTTTGTGCGCAAAAAAACCCTAAATAACGACTTATATAGTGATGACGATTTCAAAACAAGGCATCATGAAGCTTCGAAGCGTTATGAATCAGCGAGTCGATTCAGCAGTTTGGATCGCCAAATTTCAGCAGTTTGACACGCGATCCGAATCATGATTCGACTCAGTGATTCATAACGCTTCGAAGCTTCATGATGCCTTGTTTTGAAATCGTCATCACTATGTAAGTCGTTATTTAGGGTTTTTTTGCGCACAAAAACTATTCTCGTCACTTAATAAAGTTATTGTAGAACCACTGTAGTGAGATGGACTTTGTAACGACGTCTTTAGTGCCTTTTAAGGGTCTTGAGAGTGAACCGTGCCATTGTGCCAATGGAGGCCTTTCAGAGCCATCAGATTTACACTAAAATATCTTAATTTGTGTTCCGAAGATGAATGAAGGTCTTACGGGTGTCGAACGACATGAGGGTAAGTCATTAATGACAGAATTTTCATTTTTGGGTGAACTAACCCTTTAACGTGTGGTCACATATCTGCATTTCAGTGATATTTTGTAGGGCTGAGTAAAAAATATCGATTTCTCGATTTTAATCGATTCTCACTTTTACAAAACAATATCGATTCTTAAATCCCAAGAATCGATTAGTCATCCTGTTTTCAGTTAGTGAATGAAATAAACATTGTAGTTCACCTCCCATCCAATAAATCACTATAATCTTTGTGCTTTATTACTATTGATATGAAACAAAGTCTCAGATTTCAGATTACGTCTATTTTTTACGAAATTCAATAACATAAATACCGCTTTGGCGCTGTGGCGTCTTCTCTTCCACCTTAATACCAGTTACAGCGCGAAATAAACATGAATGAGCTTCTGAAAGTGTGTTAAAAGATACAAGACAACTTATTGAAATCCATATCATGTCACATAGAATCGCTCAATCAGTGTTTCAACCGCAGAAAGATGTAAGTAAAACGGCTTACAAGTAAACAATGTTATGTAACGTCACATATAGCTCAGAAAAACCATATCCAGTGTCCATAAACTCGTTAGTCAGCTAGAAAAATTTACTCTAGAGAGGAGAATTTTGCTAATTATATGCACCACATTACATAGGATATTCATTGTCATTTTTAATGTTCTTCAATATTTAATGCATGTTTGTAGCCTATGAATAAATCTGGCAAGTTTTTATGACAGCCAAATGTTTATATTTAAAAAAAAAAAAACGAATTGGAGTAGAAATATGATTATATAATTGTAAAGTTAATATTATAACTTTATTATTATAAAAAACTAAAATCATTTAGTGTAATTTAAGTGTTTGTATACAAATCAGTTCATTTTTACCTTCACTATTAGTAGGCTAATGTAGTACCAAATGACTCCCATAGTTTACAACATTAGTTCAGAGATTTGTTTTCCTTCAGAAAATTGGCCATGTATTGTACCTGATATATATCTAAAATAATCGATATTGAATTGAATCGAAAATCAAATCGAATCGAAAGCTTGTGAATCGAAATCGAATCGAATTGTGAAATTTGTGTCAATACCCAGCCCTAATATTTTGCAGGCAAAACGATCCACTGTCTGTTGTCAATAGTGTATAGATGTATGAAGCACAGCTCGCACAAAAGTCACTGCCAAACCAAGCAGATTTTGTTGGTCAATGCAGCCAAACTTGAACCCACTGTGACACTTTCATTCATAAGGCCCGATATACTTCAAGCGGAATCGAAGAACGAAAACTTCGAACAATATCCGGCCAAAACAAAGTTCATTTCAGGAGTTCAGTAGCAAACTTTCTGGAACAGTTCATTCTGGCTGGTAAGCACCATCGAACTACCATTGGTCCGTGGTGATGATGTAATAGGTGGGTGTGGCTCTGAGGCTCCGCCTTTTTTGATGTGAAAATCTCTGGTTCTACATAAGCTATCACTGGGGTGGTACCCTTTAAAAATATGTACCATTTTGTTTTTAAAGGCCCACTGAAGTGCCTTGAAACACACAGCATTATTCAATGTGTCCTAACCCTTTTTTAAAACAGCCAATGGGGTTTAGTTTCATCACAGCTCGTCCAGAGCCGTTGAGCTCGGTAAAGCCTCAGTTTCCTCCTAATCTCTAGCCGTTTCTCCTCCTAATCTCCTCCATATCACTTTAAAATATCATTCTGTGCAGAATTCAAACGGGTCCGATACGTTTTCTGGTCTGGGCCGACTCGGTCACACGATCTGTTCTGCGCTATCGTGTCTCTGGACCGGAGCTGAGGCGGTTCGCGTGACACTGACGTGAAACCAGACTTAATCCGCCCCAATAGAAAACATATTTACACTGTCTGAATCATTCCCTATCCCTTATATAGTATGGGTGTAACGGTAAAGTATTCGTACCAAACCGCCTTCGGTTCGGTGCACTTCTGTACCGAACGGTTTCTGAATGCAATCTTTAACAGTTCACATTCGGCTTTTTTTAAGCATGGAACACACTTCAGTCCGAGTTCCCACACGAACATATTAAGTATTCAGTCCATTTTATCACGAAATTCAAACGATAAATGCCGTTTTGACGCTCTATGTGGCGTGACTGAACACTGAACACAGTTCAAGCGGCCGATTATCTGTGAACGCGATCGATCATCTCTTCCTAAAGAATAAACATGAATGAACATCTGAAGGTATGTTGAGGATACATTACAACTTACTGTCACGTATATATGTGGTGTAATCGCTAAATTAGTGTTTCAACAGCGGAAAGACGTCAATATAACTGCTTGTAAACTAAACAATGTCATGTAGCATCACATTTACCTCAGGCAGTCATTCAGTGTCCACAGAAATTAATTCACTAGAGAAATCAACTCTTTCACTAAATATATGCTCTATATTAGCCTATATATTCATTATATTCTACTTAACCTGTTAGAGATGTCTTGATTATTTCATGCATGTTAAATAAACCTGTCATGAAAATGACACACACTGTGTATAAATGATTATATTTCAACAACGAATTGGAGAAAAAACTATAATAATTAGATTTAGAAGTTAATGCAAAAACTGCCTTATGTGAAGTTTACATGTTTGCATACAATGTGTTATTTGAGTGTTGATTATTATACCTAAAAATAAATAGCCACTGAATTTAGGCTAATAGTTTGGGCTCTGTTGTTAACCTTTAATATTAATGTGCAAGTAAGGGCTCCCTATATAATTTACAGAAATGTCTTCAATTAACTTTTAGTTATAATTTAATTCATTCAAGGACAGACACTTTTTTTCTTCTTCAGTAAACCACTGTTTAATAAAAATAAATAAAAAGCAATTTTGTAAAACCGCTGTACTGAACCCGTACCGAACCGTCAGTTTTGTGTACCGTTACACCCCTACTATATAGTGCACTATGTGTGCCAATTTCAGCCCTTCAGTGTCTATTTATAATGTAGGGGGCGGGGCTTCATATTCTAGAGAGCATTTGATTGGACAGTAAATGCACAGAAAAGTATGCATATTGGCGGAAGTGAGCGACTGTAAGTTTTGAATGCTTATATCTTATTTTGGAGCACACTAGCTTATAGATAACAGTAATGTTGACATATTCATACTTAAATCCAAAAAAACTTCAATCATGGGGACTTAATATGCACCATTTATGGGTAAACAAAGTACAAAAGTACCTTTTAAAAGAGTACCGCCCCAGTCACAGCGTTGGTTTCACTTTCTTCTGAGAGTGTTTGACCAGCTAAACAAGGCATCCTAATGGCACAAGACTTCAAATAAAGCTACTGGATTTTTGTTGATAAGAAAGACCCATCTTGAGGAAACCGCCCTTTTGCTCACCGCCCCAGTACAAAGGCAGTGTAAAGTGAAATATTACGCAATCGCTCTGAGACGACTCACCTGTCTCCTTTGGCCCGGCGTTTCTGGACGCTCTTGCCTTTGGGTCTCCTCTCACTGCCCACACAGTGAACGCCTCCAGGACCCGACACCCGCAGAGACTCAAGACCCTTGGAGGACTTCTTGAACGTGAACTCAACAGCCTCGCCCTCCTTCAGACTGCGGAAACCCTCCATGTGCAGTTTACTCTGAGAAAAGACACAAAAACACTCTCAGTAATGCCAACTCCACGTTCATTTAGAAACTCAATGACATGCAGAGGGAAAGAAAGTTGCTGTTGGGTTGTAAATGCAAAGCGTCTTGTATCATCACAGTGTTTGTGTTATTTTAGGAGATTATATTTAAGCACAAAAGCCCTAGAGGACTGCATCTGCATCTGTATGAGCGCTCTTATGGGATATGAAAGAGAAAGCGACTGATTTATGTGTGAAAAACCCATGCTTTACCATCCCCCGACCCAGGTTACAGCATTCCTGATTCACACACACACACACACACACACACATCCCCCACAGCACACACACGTCTCTTAATCCCACTCACTGACCACTGGGGAAGGATGTTGTGGCAGGGTCCACAAAAATTCTTCAAATGGTTGCTTGGCTTTGGTGTATCCTGAGGGCGAATAAATTCCCTGTTAAGAATGTGAAAGGCTCTGTTTACACCTGGTATTAAGATGCATTTTTGGTCGATTGGATCACAAGTGGACGACGCTAAATACAGGTGTAAACACGGTCTAAAATGTTTTGAGTTTGTCCACTTTTGACAACACATTTGATTGCATTCATAGCGCTCATGTGGTCAAATGTGTTCGGACAGCCACAAAAGACCATCTACTCTCCGCCTACTGACCTAACATGTAAACATTATGGCTGAAGGTCCAAGTTTGGGTTGAAGATGAAAAACGTAAATGTTCTCCGGCCATTCCTGATTTCTAACACACACTCGAGCGTTCGGCTGGTCTTGTGTCTGTCAGAGCAGAAACTAAAGCGTGTGTTTTTCCGTCATCTCTGGGCTCGTTCATATATAAATTGTGGAGGCTAATTCCGTCCATTAGATCGAAAGATCTGAAAAACCCATACATTTACCTGCCCATTGACCCTCCCCTAGAATAAATCAGGACAGAAAGTGGTTGAAAGTGGACAAAAGAGACGGATTAAAACACCAGGTGTAAACGGGAATGTATCTCCCTCGTCTACTCGTGATCCGATCCACCAAAACGCATCTTAATACCAGGTGTAAACAGGGCCAAAGTGTAAATGTAGCACCTGAGCTAAGGAATATAGTGCTGCAGGAATGAAGTATTTTTGTAGGCCTCATTTTAATTCCTCTTCCATCGTCCTGAAGTCAGTGGGTTTTTTGAATGGGTTTTTGGTGAAATGCCTGAAATAATGTCAGTGGTGAACATAAGCTCAAGATATTTTCACACTTTATTCTACAGCATGAAATACATCAGTAATACCATCTCGTGTCTTGAAAAAGGCGTTTGCTATCATGTCTAAATGGACTACAGAGATTAAACGTCATCATCATAGACTGTAAAAAAATATCACTCCCGGATAACAGAAAATGGGCAAAGAGGCGGGACGTGGGCGGAGCTGAGGTGACGGGACGCACACACACACACACACACACACACACAGTCGTCATGAAGGGCAAAATTAGCCGTATAGACCATAAACACAATTTGTCCCAGACTGTAAACGTGTTCTTCTGCTGTAAAGTTGGGCATTTTAACATGAGCTCAATGAGATTCTGCTCCTTCTGGAGTCTGTCTCTAGTGGCCAGTCCATGAACTGCAGTTTAAGTCACTTCTGTATTGGCTTCAAGAGAAACTGAGGGAGGTTGCCACTTGGTCATCATGAGTTTATAGCCGTTATGTTTAGCTTTTTAGTTCTGTATTCAGGCTTCAAAATCTATAAAAGTTGTGTTCATTTGTAAAGATTAGGCATGCACCGATGTGAACATTTTGGCGATACGCTAACCGATAATTCTTTATATTTGAAAGCCGATAATATTGGCAGATAAATCTAAATTCATACTCAAATAACTTACTCACCCATATGTCATCCAAGATGTCCATGTCTTTCTTTCTGCAGTCAAAAAGAAATTAAGGTTTTTGATGAAAACATTCCAGGATCTTCTCCATATAATGGACTTCAATGGGCTCCAAACGGCTCAAGGTCTAAATGACAGTTTCAGTGCAGCTTCAAAGGGCTTTAAACAATACCAAACGATACCAGACGATGAATAAGGGTCTGATCTAGCCAAACAATACGTTTCTGTGAGAAACCGAGCAGTATTTATGCTATTATTTTACCTCTTATCAGACGAATGTGATCATCTCTGAGGTGATCATAACTTCCGCTATGTGCGGTCAAAATACGACCGTGGTCATAGATATATACGTAGATGCCTCATTAGCGCCTGCACAGATCAGTAGAATGAGGCATCTACGATCGATATATCTATGACCACGTTCGTATTTTGACTTCACTTAGCGGAAATTATGCTGGAGCTCAGAGATGATCACACTCGTCTGTTAAGAGGTAAAATAATAGCATAAATACTGCTGGGTTTCTCGCAGAAACTGATGGTTTGGCTAGATAAGACCCTTATTCATCATCTGGTGTCGTTTAAAGCCCTTTGAAGCTGCACTGAAACTGTCATTTAGACCTTGAACCGTTTGGAGCCCATTGAAGTCCATTATATGGAGAAAAATCCTGGAATGTTTTCATCAAAAACCTTAATTTCTTTTCGACTGCAGAAAGAAAGACATATACGTCTTGGATGACATATGGGTGAGTCAATTATCAGCAAACGTTTATTTAAAGGTGTACTAATCCTTTAATATCAATGTCCCAAACACACAGTTATGATGTTCTCATTATAATTATATCTAGCCGATATGACATACTTGTGCTGCACATGTTGAACTGAACCGTATTTACCTTTTTAAAGTGATTTCAATCATATTTCAAGCAATTCAAAACCGTCATGGTGAACAGAGTGCATCTGAAGTGTCTCAGCTGAAGGAAATAATCCACAATCGACTTTAATATATCGGACACATTTTCTTATCGGGCAGATAACGATAACATAAAAAATGAACCTATATCGGCCGATGCTGATATGGTGACCGATATATCGTGCTTCCCTAGTAAAGATTATCATGATGAACAAAACATTTAAGAATCATAAACTTTTGTTGGTCACAATAGCTTCGTTTCTGCAATAAACCAAAAGCAAATGGAAAAATCATATCGTTTTTTTTATTGAAGGAAGCAGTGTGATGCAAACTCATGAGTTGGTCTATAAAAATACGTCATTGTTACTCTCTTACTCTCTTCCATGGTCAATAAAAAAAGGAATTCTTAAAATTGATGTGAAATGGAAATTAACCATTTTACAAATGCATGTTCTTGTTCTTATTGTGAAAGATTCATCCATTTTTAATCAAAAAGTCACAGCTCGCTTGTATCTGGCTTGAGAAGACTTAGAATATAGCACAAGAGTAGTATGGAGCACTTTTACGTTCTTTGAAGCTTGAAAGCCTCAGTCCCTATTACTGTCATCACATTCAACAGAGCGACCAGCACAGTCCTCAAACAATTCACCTTTTGTGTTCAATGAAATAAAGAAAATCATACATCCGGAACAACATGAAGGGGGTGAATGATGACTCAAATTTGAAGCCTTTTACAAGCCATATTCATACACTCTCAGAAAAACGGTACAGTCGAGGTACAATTCTGTTCCTTGGGGAACAAAAGGTACCTTTAAAGGTACTCATTTGGTCCTTAGAGTACAATTATACCATTGTTTTCCTATACTTAGAGTTAAGGGTAGGCAAGTTCGGTCCAAGAGAGCCGCTGTCCTGCACAGTTTGGCTCCAACCCTGAAAGACGTCTAGAGAAGCTCTTATTGAGAATTAACAGAGTTTTAGATGTTGATGTTTTATTGAAAATATGTGGATCTCCATTATGGAGATCAGTGTTTCGTTGAGTTGGGCAGTTTGACTCTTGGCTTTTTATGTGAGTTTGTGGTTTTTCTTAAAGTGTTAACAAACCCCATAATCTGTTCAAATCAAGAGAAGCCATAAACAAAAATTGTCATGAACTAAAATGTTTGACTAAACTCATCACTGACTAAAAATATTAATAAATAATATTCACCAGCAATACTTTCTTGCCACAGATCAGAAATTCTGTATTTTGATTTTTAAATACATTCTAAGGAGAAAAAAGTTTAAACGCACACAGATATCAAGATTCAGCATATGAATCTCTACAATGCTGGCATACTTAATGCTGCAATGCATGCTGGGAGCCATGAGTTTTATACTGTGGTGGCTTAGTAGGGTTGGAGCTAAACTCAGGACATCAGATCTCTAGGACCGAACTTGCCTACCCCTGACTTAGAGGTACAGAAATGTACCCTTAAGGGTCCCACCCTAGTGCCAGACAGTTTTGTACTCTTTTTTTGAGAGTGTAGACAGCTAATGCTACCTTGTACTATGCAGTATCCTGAATATTAGATATCTACAGTCTGCACAGAATGGCATTCTATTCATGCATTAAAATCCTTATGGTGTTGATATACACAATGAGTAGAAGTAGAAGAACAGCTTCTACATGATAGATTATGGGAGTATCTCATGAAACATGCCAGGGTCATATTTTCCCTCAACATCAAAAGAAAGAAATGATATATTGCATATGATCAGTAAGGTTTTTAGCATTATTTTGATGACTGTGAAATGCATCAAATCACCCTCTTCCAACTGTCAGTAGCTCACAGTTATGAAAAAAAAGAAACAAACACGCACACTCATTACTGTAATGAAGAAATTATGACGTACATTTGTAAAGTAATATTAGGTGCCCTGAAATTAATTGATGCTAATTTTAATTCAATAATATTGAAAGTCTTTGTGACAGGACAGGATGATTTTTATTATTGTATTACAGTAATGAGAATGAGCCTTTTATATCAGATGTATATCTAATATATAATATATATCTAATATATACATATGGCCATCGAGCACAAGCATAAGTGTATCAGTTTGAATTTATGTATCACAGTTTATTGTCAACAAACAAAACGTCTTTTAAAACTCAAACTATTCTAGTTCTCCTGGATATTTAATATTCGATTTGAAGAAATAAAGCAGATAATTCAGCACATTAAATGTCTCAAACACCGTCAGTGGATCATCAGGGTTGTCCTTAGATGACTAGTATTACAGATCTTCTTATTGACGTGATGTAAAAGGCCCCACGAGGATCTGTGGCAGTGTTTGTTTTGTGGAAACATTGTTGGTTACAACTATGTTGTGGCAGATGCAGTGTTCCCTTTCAAGTACTTCCATTGTGTGTCAGTCAAAGTGACCGTTAACGTATTTCCCTAGACACGTGTGACCCCCAACCCCCAATTTCCCTTCCTCCCACTGACATCTCACTGACATGCTTTAAGGCATCTTTTAGAGCCGTTCCCGGAGTTAAAACCCTAAGAAGAGAGCATGTTGACTGGACATGTACTGTATGGTCATGGATGATCCATTAGTAACACAGGTGATGGAGAAATCACAAGCAAGCAGGTTTTGACATATTAGGAAGGGAAACGGCACAGATAAAGAAAGGATCTGTCACGCTCTCTTTCTTTTGTTTGCTCTCACAAAGACCAGCAGCGGAGTTAATGTTGTGTATCTGAGGCCAAACGTGTGTGCAGCGCGTGGATCGTGAATCGCCTTTGGCTTGCTTAGTTGGGCTTTAAAAGACACTTAACATTCAGTAATATTATCGATTTGACTGCACTGACGCTATTGGATGAGAACAAAACTAGAACTGAATAACGACACTATTGTCTTCTGTAGAGCTGCTTATTACTCGATTGAACTTGTTTCATAATTGGTAACCTTTTCTTACTGAACTGAACTGAATCAACACTGAACTGACTTGAGCTAAATAATGAAACTAATGTCTTTTTAGAGCTGCTTTACAGCAGAATTTGATTTAGTCTCAAGTTTGCGTTTCCTGTTTCCTGCTTAGAAACAATCTGTATTGTATAAAGCGCCATAGGGTCCTATTCCATGTCAACTCAAACAGAGGTTGACTTGTGGTGAAAGCAATCCATGAATGAAGAAGAAATCCAAAATATCAAATGTAATGGATGTATATTGACTGAGTAATTCACTGTTTTGTGGAGGGGGGTCAAAATTACAATTTTCACATGAGATTTGGAGCCAAATTACAGGGGTGTAAAAATGATTTAGAAAGACGGCAACCTCCTTAATTTATTTTAACACAAAGATTGATAGGTCTATTAGTTAAGTCTGTTGACTTTATCAATCTTTGTTGCACTATAAGCCAACAATGGCCGTTCAAAAATGGCAAAAAAGCACATCTTGTGTTTTTTGCCCCAAGTTTGCAAGCCTGTAACTCAAAAAGTATTAAAGATATCTTAATATCCTTTTAGATTCTGATTCTTAACAAACTTTTCTTTTGGTATCTTCGTTTTAAAGGTTCTCGATGGTTCAATCCCAGAGATATGGAGATCTTAATGCGGCTCCATGAGTAAAATTCCTCAATTTTACACATTTTCAGTGGTCGAAAACCAAATGTGGGTCACTTTGCATACAGTTGATATTGTTTTCTTTAAAAGAGGAATATCTGAACAACAAATAATGATGAGAATAGAAATGCATCTAATTTTTTTCTATCAAGACAATTGCATAGGACAGACCTCTCTGAGTGCCATAAAGGTTATTTTTCCAAAGTTTGCATGTATGTAACTCTAAAAGTATTAAAGATATCTCAATATCCTTCTAGATCCAAATTTTTTAATAAACTTTTCTTTTGGAATCTTTATTTGTAAGGTTATATATGGTTCAATCGCATAGATATGAGGATTCAAATGCGACTCTGTGTGCAAATTGTTGAATTGTACCCATTTTCAATGGTCAAAAATCAAATGTGAGTAACTTTTCAAACAGCTAAAATCTCTGGGATTGAACCATATAGGTCCTTTAAAATGAAGATACCAAAAGAAATTGTTAAAAATCAAAATCTAAAAGTATATTAAGATATGTTTAATACTTATTGAGTTACAGGCATGGAGACTTGTGAAAAAAGTGCTTTTTTGCCATTTTTGAACGGTCATTGTCGGCATATAATGCAACAAAGATTGCTAAAGTCAACAGATTTAACTAATAGACCTACCAATCTCTGTGTGAAAATAAATTAATGAAGTTTCCATCTTTCAAATGTCATTTTTACACCCCTGTAATTTGGCTCCAAATCTCATGTGAAAATAGTCATTTTGACCCCCCCCCTCTACAAAACAGTCAATATACATCCATTACATTTAATATTTTGGCTTTTATCACTATTTATGTATTTCTTTCTCCAGAAAAAATATGAACAAAATCTAAAATGTGTTATATTTCTAATAAGTTAATATTGTGTGAAACAAATGCCCATTTAACCTCAATTTTGCACATGTATAATATTATTAATTTCTGTAAATAATGGTATTATACCAAACATCTGGCTCTTGCTTCAGTTTTGGCCGTTGAAAAGCCAAGTCAAGTCAACCACTTGGCAAATCTTCAGTTTGCTCACTGAAAGACATGCACAACATATCCAATATTCTTAATCTGCTGTTTAAGAGCACATGGGGGTTGTGACGTGCTAAATGTGCCAAATAATACTAAATGAAGTTGCATATTCCTGGTCTGTATAAAGTCACAGCAGCTCTCCGGGACACAAATGGCCACCCAGTTGGTCACTCATACAAAAGGGCCCCTAAATATTTCTACTTCAATAGCATACACATATCTGTGGCTAATGACTTTATGACAGGAAACAAGATTAAAGGGGTCATCCTTGAAGGTGCTCTTGCTGACAGGCCAGACTATTGTTTTAAGAAATGACACTTACATGGGAAATGAGGGGTGAGAGACAAATACCAACCACACCAGGGTGGAGCAATGCAATTACTGCAGAAGTTCAAATACTTTGGGCAGCGATGCTGTTTGTTTAGTGTTTGGGACAAGTGATTGGTTTAGCCATTTAAGAGCAGATTAAGCCATTTTAGATTTCAGATGTTGACTTTAGGGGTCAATGCAACACCCCTTGAAATAGAGTGATGCAGGGATGACATTTCTATAGGCCAAACGAAATGCATTTTAGCACTTCTGCTTCCATCGTCATAAAGTCAATGGGGTTTTTTTGGGTTAAAAGCCTGAAATAAGGTCAAGATACACTGCCCCGCAAAACAAAAGGCAAATGCTTAAGAGCCTGTGATTGGATCATTTTCACACATGAATTGGCATTACTGAGTCCAGACCTTAAATTCATTGAATGTCTTAGGGTTGTGCTGGAGGAGACTTTACACAGTGCAATTGACAATACAAGATCTTGACCAAACATTGGTGCACCTCTTGATGGAAATAACATCACAACAATTATTTCCATCAAGAGATGCATGCATTTTTGGTCAAGATCTTTATATAATGCAATTGCTGAGGGAACCAGGGTGATACTAAATAGGTTACAAAAATACATAATCACGCCATCGCTCTATTCAACAGCCAATCAAATAGTGCTGTCCAGGGATATAGATATTATCATCTATTTGATCTAGCTGCTATTCATATATTTCTCAGCACTTACCTGATGGACGAACACGTCGACTGGAGTTTCTAAAGGCACACCATCTCGTGTGGTCATGGACAGAAATCCAAAACCCATCCGAACATTGAACCACTTGCACACACCCTCGCCGTGGTAGGACTGAAGGTCTTCCTCGGTGGCCTGCCCCTCCTCCTCCTCTGTTTTCGTACACCCTCCTGCAAAAGAGGTTTTTATGAGGGGAAATATATGCATGCAGACATGCATTGAAGTGTGAAATTTTAAAATTATAATGTAACAGAAAGAGTATAAAACAATTGCCAAAATGACCACCAACAGTGGTTGTATAAAAAAACCCCAGCTTATTATTTAACGCCCGGTTTCACGACAGGGGTTTAGATTAAGCCAGGATTAGGCCTTAGCTCAATTAGGGCATTTAAGTAGCTTTTATAAACGTGCCTCAGAAAAATCATTACTGGTGTGCATCTTGAGACAAAACAATGACATGTTAAGATCTCTCAGTGCCAGTTGCTTTGAGTTAAAACAGCTCAAACATGCATTAATCTGAGACTGGCTTAAGCTTTATCTGTGAAACCAGGGGACAGTGTTTTGAAAAGAATTAATATCTGGTTAGTTTTTAGAATAATTACTCTGTGTATTTATATGTGACCCTGGACCACAAAACCAGTCATAAGTAACACAGGGGTATATTTGTGGCAATAGCCAACAATACATTGTATGGATCAAAATTATCAATTTTTCTTTTATGCCAAAATCCATTAGGATATTAAGTAAAGATCATGTCCCCCCCCCCCCCCCAAAAAAAAATGTATTATTAGTAATATGCATTGCTAAGGACTTCATTTGGACAACTTTAAAAAAGATTTTCTCAATATTTAGACTTTTCTTTTGCACCCTCAGATTCCAGATTTTCAAAAAATTGTATCTCAACCAAATATTGTCATATCCTAATCTCCTTATGACTTGTGCAGGGTCACATATTTGCACGTTTACAATTAAAGCACCATAAATTGTAGCATGAAACAGCAGAATTAGCATTACTATAACGATGTGTAGATATTGTTGTAGTGTGCCTATTATTTGAATTATAATTTTGTGTTATAAGAAAACAAATCGAAAAAATGAGACAAAGAATAAAAAGATATGAACTACTGTGTATGATCTATAATCTAGGCCTATATTCTCATATACTTTACCAAATAATTTACATCAGAAAAAATTATTAAGAGTATGGCAAGTCATTTTGACTTTTATTCATTCCCAGGATATGAATTCCTGAATATCAACAATTCAATTTTCACTACTAAAATGCTAATTCTTGATATTCTGAAATTATATTTCTACTTGTAACAACGGCAATGTTTGATATCCGGAATTACATTTCTACAAGTAAAAATGTTAAACTCCTGTTATCAACAATGACATCACTCACAAAAATATGAATTCTTGATATCAATAATTGAATTTCAACTGGTAAAAACTATCATTCTTGATATCTGTAATTGTATTTTCTCTAGTGAAATCTCGGCTGCCATTCAAATTCAAATTGTTGATATAAAGAATTGATTTCTTACTAGTTGAAATTACAATTTCGCATATCAGAAATACAATTCTTAGTAGTAAAAATCATCATTTCTTGATATCAACAATTGAAATGTTAATTTCTGATATCATGTGATTGTTATAGTAATAAAGCCATTTTAGATATCTGAAATCTAATTATTGATATCAGAAATACATTTTCAGATATCAGAAATAACAAATGTAACATGTTAAAATACATTTACAGATACCAAGAATTTAACTAGTGACAACTGAGTTCTTGATATATAGTTCTGAGTTCTTGATATATAGTTCTGAGTTCTTGATTTATAACTGAGTTCTTGATTTATATGTTTTTTACTAGTAAGCATGTTGGTCTATATGAGTTTAAAAAATCTATTAATTTAGGAAATAGGCTACTGTCCTCTGCATGGTCTCACTTTAGGCGCTTCTCTCCAAAGTGATGGAGACTTTCCAAATGTGCGCCAACATGGTCAACCCCGACGGAAAACCCTCTCGCGCCGTTTGCTCCTTCACCTTGATACTCCTGGTGTAAATCTGAACCCATGGTGAGCGGAATTACATCCACGCGCGCGGTTTCCTTCACTTCAGCGACCAGCGCGGGCCTAAAATCTCCCTCAGGTCTCACTCTCACAACTCAAGAAACAACGGGAGCAAAACAAAGCGGAGCTCCACGGTAAACTCCCTTACACGAGTGCACGAGGGAGTGGGGGGTCCAACCACACGGAAACATGAAAGACAATGCAGGGACCCCCAGCCCCCCGTGCCCGTGTCTCCTAAACATTCAACACCTTGATGAAGAGGGCCAGAACCTCCAAAAACAAATGACATACCCTCTGCCATGGGCTCCACTCTGCGCGGGTTGAGTTCGGGATGCGTGCGGTAAATCTCGCGTCTCCAGGTGATCTCTGGCGGATCGGTCACTGCTCTGCACTGATGCTTCTCATGCTCGACCCCCTCTCTCTCCCAGTTTCGGTCAAGTCCACGTGATTCCCAATCACTCTCCCCTCCAGGATGACCAACACATTCCTCAATGGATGCCCCCCCTTGTCCAAAACAGACCAATCACACTTGGAGACCGGCCACCGCGCAAGAGTCCGGCCCACAACTCTTCCACGCATAGGTGACCACAACAACCCTAACATTAGACACGTTGGAAAAGGTGAACATTAATGAGCGCGTTTAAATGCGCGCTCTAACCCGATTATGTTCAATAATCCGCCAATGCGTGAACCCGCTTTCCTTTAATCGGGTTATAAGCAACAGCGAGATTTCTTTACCCCGATTTCGCCATGTAAACACTATTTCTTGACCCAAGAAATTATAAAAACGAGTTCTCATCAAAATAATATAGCTAACCTCCTTTAATGCTTTAACAAACGGAATATACTCAAACTTGAAGTCAGATAGGCTACATGAATTATTGCGTTTTGACGTCACTGCCGGGAAATATCTTAAAAATAAACTCTTCATTGTTTTGCATGTAAGGGTCCTTTCCATAAACTGATTTTTGGGACTGTGCATGTAAACGTGAACAATGTTTTCGCACAATTTTGCATTGATATATCGGCTAATTTGTCATAACGAGATATTTTGAATAGGCCTAATCCTTAACACTGTATTTCTTTCGTAATTTTTTTTAATTAATTTTTTTAGATGTTTCAAAAAGAGAGTAGCCTATAAACACGCCAAGCTGCAGATTCCTGATCATTAGACTTAAAAATATGTTTGACAAAGCAGAAACCAAAACTGTAGCTTAATTTAAATAATTTTTCGTAAGTAGAATGAAAAATTACAACTCATTTCTAATGTCCAAACATTCTAAAGATATGCTATGAAAACGCTTTGGAGTTGAGGATTCATGCTTTATACTTTCCACAATCATTACTAAATACACCTTTAACATGTTTTGGCTATTCCTAAATATTCCCATTTTCTTTTAATCCAAGAGCATTATGGAATACATTCTGGCCAAATCGATTATTATTATGATGATAAACAAGCATTGCGTAAATGTAATTTAATTAATGCAACACTTGTATTGTTTGTTGTTGTTTGTGCACGCGCAGAACAAACACAAAACATAGTTTACTGCATTTACCGACCTCATATTCAATAGTATGATTCATTTCACACAGTAGCATAATTATTGATTAGAATCAAAGTATAAAACATGCATTTTTTGTGATCCGGATAAATGTGTATGGGTCATATTTCGTTCATATGTCGGGTTTTAATGAAGTTTTTTTTGAAGATGATTAAGATTGTACTTAAAAACGTGATAATGGTAACATAAAAGAATAATGCTTTAACATCATTGAACCAACTAGGTTTTTTTTTTTTTTTTTTTTAAATCAGACATAAATCGCTGTTTAATGTAACGATTTCAGGTTATCATTTTTACAGTGTGATTATGATTACAATACTAATCAAATAAATGAGTGTAATTTGTGCTGACATTGACATTCAAAACCTCCAAAGGTTCGCGTGTTAAATAATTGCGCGCATGTAGGATATCCAAAATATGTCAGTCGTTCTCTCACCAGTCATATCCGTTATTAAATATCGTTTGTATATTGCTTTTTGCAAATGAAATAACTATCAGATTTGTCATTTAAGCGTGTGTAGATCAAGCTCCAGCAGCCCAAATTTCACCCGGCAAATGATTGCCTGTGATCAGAGATGCAGAAGCTGCCCTCCCCCATCCAAACAATCAATAATCAAACAACAACGCCAAGTGATCAATGCACGGTTGCTATGGTGATGCAACAGGTCACCTGCCTATCAATAACCCCCAATTCCAATTACATTTGTGCACGAGGAGCATGCCATACTGCGCACGCGTCACATCTAACATGACATTTCTGCTTTGTTTTTGATAAAACATTTTTGTTTTATTTGAAAGAAAACCATATATTTTCATTCACATTTGTTCTTATACACTGTAAAAAGGTAAACTGCTATTATTACCTTAAAGATATATTTCTGCCTGATTTAATCCATAAAAGCAGTTTTGTTGGTATAAATTGATTTAGGTTGGTTTAATGATATTCATCAAATATTAAATAATATTTTTGACTTGAATAAAACCATTTTTTGTGCATGTTGCATTTTTATCTTAAAGAAAGCTTTTACTATAGTCACAGCGTGGCTGTAATGTTGTTGAATGCACATTTTTTACTAAATTAATTTGTCATAAATAGGCTTATGGATACAGGTTTCTGTATTTGTCTGCAATTGCCTTAAGCAAAAATGAACACTTCATATAACTTTGTTCCCCCTTTAAATAAGCATCAGCTCTTCTCATTTAACAGAAATCTGAATAATGACTTACTTAAGTCATAATTCAGATTTCTGTAAAGCTTTAGACATCTGAATAACCCTTAAAGGGATAGTTCACCCAAAAATGAAAATTAGTGCATCATTTATTCACCCTCAAGTTGTTCCAAAGCTGTGAGTTTCTTTCTTCTGTAAAAAAAAAATCTAAATTTTACGGAAAATAACGCTACATTTTTTCCAGTATTTTCTTGTAATTTTGAATTATGTTTAAAACCATGTAAAATTACAAACAATATCTGTAAATAAACAACTTGACTGTTATTTTAAGAATTATATAATTAATGACAAATTACAGTAATTTTCATTGTCTGAAAGCCTATTTGTTCAGCGCTGAGGTTTTCTAAGTGCGTTTGAACGCTCCATCACGTGAACTGCGCCTGGACAGGAAATACAGCGCGCTGCTCAGACGGTTTGTGTTCAGGGATGATGAGAGAAGATTCAGAGACCCTTTTCTTTAATTAATGTGCGTTCTATGAAAAGCAAGTAAGTTCCTACTACTATTGCATGTTTGTACTGCGTTGTGATGAATATTGTGAAATGTATGTATGTTCACGCGAACTAGTTTTATTTGTTGAACTGCGTGACTAATTAGTGTATTCATGATGTCAGATCGTGTTGTTGATCGCGCAACATGTTTGCTGTATGCAATAATTAGCCCTCTATATGTCGATTTAGACCTTATTCATGTTAGTTATTTAGAAATATGCTTCTGTGTTCGAGTACAGTGCATTTACTGTTTATTTTGTGCTACCTGCATCGAGTGTTATAGAGATACAGTGTCAGTCTGCATAGCCACTTAAAGGTGCAGCAGTACAGATATTAAAGGGCATATAGTGACATATTTTGTTGCACTGTATTAACGTAAATTATTAGTTTATGTACTGTACTGTTGTGAGTGATGACAATGAGCATAGTATAGTTTCCTTTATTTGTTTATTAATCAGTTATTATTACCATTGCATTATTTCTTTTTCTTTCTCCCTGTTTAGACCACATACACTTGACCTTGTATATTGGCATCCTGATCTTGAAATAAAGCTGATAAAGGATTCTCTGGCCGGAATCTTTCTGTAGTGCTCCCATCCTAAAACGAACCCCTATTCCATACTTTACATTGGTCCTTCGAGCCGGAGTAGGGATCACCCGACACTATGGAGTCAGCAACTGATGGTCAGCAGCAGGAGTCATTGGCCCGACCCAAGAGAGACCCTCGTCCACCTGCACATTTAGCCCAGTACGAAGTCACTCTTCTGCCCTCTCAACAGCCTGTGGCCCAAGCCTCCTCTATTCCTGTAGGACAACCAGACCAGGCTCAGTTAACCAGAGCTCGGAGTTTGACAAGTTACCGGTCAGCTGCATATTCACAGCGGTCTTCTCAGTCATCTTACGGACTCCATCTGTTCCGAAGTACGTCTGATATGCAAGCAGCTGCATTAGAGGAGGAGATCAAAGGATTGGAGCTAGCTGACCTACAGCAGGAAATAGAAGAGGAAAGGAAAGCTGACTTAGAAGCTGCAGTATTAGATGCACAAGCCAGAGAAGGACAGCGGCTACAAGAGGAAGCACATCTGGCTAAAGAGAGAATGGCTAGAGAGATGGGAAGACGTAGGCGCTTGAAGAAGCTCGAGAAGGAGGTACAAATTGCCAGTCTTGTAAAGACCTACCTGACAGGGACGAACGACGATTCCTTGTCTACGTCGTCAGCTCCCGCTACGTTTTCCAAGCTACCTCTGATGTCACAATTGGCTCAACAGCCACCTCTGGTGCCATCGGTTCCTGTGCAGCATCCACTTGTGCAACAGCCAAATCCAGCGCCAGTTCAGGCAGCACCTTTCTCCACTGTTTCTACTCAGATATTAGCACCACCTGCTAATCCCGTCACGAGTGCCCAGATCAGTGTTCCTGTCAGCGCTGCATCGATTGCAGTACCAGTCTCTGTACTTCCATCTGTACCTGTCTCATTCGTTCCCGTCCTGTCCACGGTACAGGCAGGTGGAGCGTCACCAATGGCAAGGTCTTCTGTCACAACAAGTCTACCATCTCAGTACCTAGGGGCTCCAGCTACCAGTACAAGCTTCACAATGCCACCACGAGCAGTTACAGTGGCACCGACACCTCCCGCAGTGCAGTATGCTCACTGCAGTATACCAGCTGCAACATCAGTTCAGGCGGCACCACCCTGGAACTACCCGGGTATGGAGACCCTGATTGCTACGTCTTATGGTATTCCTAAACCGAAACTTCCCTTCTTCGAGAGTGGCAAAGAAAGTGATTTCGCACTTTTGAAGATGGCGCTCGACAACTTGATGAATAGTCACCCTCATCTCAGCGAGCATTATACATATCAAGTGCTCCTGAGTCAGCTTAAGCTTCGGAGTGCTCTGCAGTTGGCCAAATCATATATGTATGACACCGCTCCGTATACAGCTGCATTGGGAGCTCTGCAAGACAAATATGGCCAGCCAAGGCAACTGGTTCAAAGTGAACTAGCGGCAATACTCAACTCCCCAGCCATTAAGTCAGGAGACGCAGAGGCATTCGACTCCTTCGCTCTCTCAGTCCAGTCGCTGGTCGGTATGCTACGCACTTTAGAGGGACCTGTTGGGTACGAGCTCAGATGTGGTTCCCATGTTGATCGTCTCTTAAGCAAAATGTCTCCTTCCCACAGAGATGGATTTGTGGAATATTGTCTCGTTCGCGGCATCCTGCAGCCAGGTTCAGAGCTCACCTACTCCTTGCCCGACCTCGCTGCGTGGCTCCAGATGAAGGCTCAAGCCAAGCGTCTCGCCAGTCAAGCTACTCTTCTCTACAACTCTACAGGGCCTACCCTTCCAAAGAGAGATCTACGTAGTTCAAAGCCCAAAGATAAGACAGCATCAGTCTTCCTCTGCTCTGGGGAGACAGCCGACAAGGAGACCTTTCAGTCGAAGTTCCAAGCTTTTAAACTCAGTCCTTATTGCCCATTCTGCAACAATAAGGAGCACTACCTGAACTCTTGCCATGACTTCAAGACACTGTCTACTGCTGAGATTAAGAAGTGGATCCAGGAAGGCGACAGATGTTGGAAATGCGGCCGCGGCCACAAAGCTACAGCCTGCACGCTTAAGCGCCCATGTAAGATTTGCAAAGAGAAACACCTTACAGTCCTGCATGACGCCATCCAAGAGTCATCCCAGCGAGTGCTGATGGTCACTAATCCGAAGCCCATTGTCTACATTGAGCAGCCCAGAAGCCCTCAGAGAGTGTTGCTGAAGGTTGTCAAAGTGCTTCTGCATCATGGAGATCGCATTCTTGAGACATTTGCAGTGCTTGATGATGGTTCGGAGAGAACGATTATCCTCCCACAAGCTGTAGAGCAACTACAACTCTCTCAGCATCCAGAGACACTTCATCTGAGGACAGTCCAGCAAGAGGTGAAGGAACTGAGAGGTTCCTCAGTTAGTTTTCATGTATCCCCCATCTTCAAGCCAAACAAGAAGTTTTGGATTCAACATGCGTTCACTGCAAGTAGTCTGAGTTTATCTGAGCACACGTGCCCAGTAGCAGCTCTCCAGAAGCGCTATGAGCATCTCAAAGGACTTCCTTTAATGCCTATCCACAGAGCCCAACCTCTGCTCCTCATCGGCTCTGATATGCCTCAGCTTCTCACTCCTACACAGCCAGTCAGAGCCGGTCCATCTGGCGGTCCTATAGCCATCTGCACAAGGCTAGGCTGGTCTTTGCAAGGTCCTTCTGACATTATGCCAGTTTCATTGCACCAGTCTTCTTGTCTGCACATCGCCACTGAGTCTTCATATACTGAACTCCTCAGGAATGTGGAACGCCTTTGGCACATTGACACAGTCCCCTATGTCAGTGAGAAGACTGCAACACGTTCCAAGCAAGACCAGCAGGCACTCATCCTCTTACAGACAGCCTCCGAACGTGTATCTGTCGACGGTACCCAGCGTTACGCTACTCCACTGTTGCGTCGTCAGCCAGTCATCCAACTCTGTGCTCAGCAAGATGCCGCGATGCCTAACCTACGCAGCACTGAGCGCCGGTTGGCCAAGGACACCGTTCGAGCAGCCTCATATTGCAAGGAGATGGATAAACTTGTTCAGTCTGGTTATGTCGCGGAAATCTCTACAGAAGAGGCAGCAAAGTCCACAGAGTCATGGTATGTACCTCATCATATGGTGCACCACAATGGAAAGGATAGAGTAGTATTTAACTGTTCCTTCTCTTTTAACGGCCTGTCCCTGAATGACCAACTCCTGCCGGGACCAACGCTCGGTCCGACCATGATTGGAGTCCTGATGCGGTTTCGATGTCATGCTGTGGCCATCAGCGGAGATATTAAATCAATGTTCCACCAGATCCGCTTGTTGCCCAGTGATAAACCACTTCTACGATTCCTGTGGCGTGACATGCAGAGGACATCTGAACCACGCATATTCCAATGGGAGGTGTTACCATTCGGAACAACGTGCAGCCCCTGTTGTGCGGTCTTTGCCCTGCAACAGCATGTCAGAGACCACGAACCACCAGACTCTCCTCTCATGCATGTGATCGAGCACTCATTCTATGTCGACAATTGCCTCCACAGTGTGAGTAAAGCTGAGTATGCCAAGGTTCTAGTCGATGATCTGCGAGCACTTCTGAATAAGGGAGGTTTCGAGATCCGGCAATGGGCTAGTAACATGCCTGAAGTTGTAGCACATCTACCTCCTGAAGCTCAGTCGGCTAGCAGTGAGCTATGGCTATCCAAGGCCAGTGACAACCTTCAAGAGCCCACGCTTGGACTCTGCTGGGATTGTTTGAACGACACCCTGAATTACAAACGTCGCCATACTGAATCTTCAGATGCTACTCTTCGTAACGTCTACAGTGTCCTTGCCAAGCTTTATGACCCATTGGGCTACATTGTGCCATTCACGACAAGATGTAAAGTGCTGGTTCAGGACATGTGGAAGGCCAACATTGGCTGGGACGACAAGATTCAACCCGCTGAACTTCTGGAGAAATGGTCGAGTTGGGTGCAAGAAATTCCCACTTTGCAACATCTCAAGCTGCCTCGTCCCTATGCACCAGCCACTGCCGATACTGCCAACGCAACCCGTCACATCCACATTTTCTGTGATGCATCGGAGCGCGCCTATGGAGCAGTAGCCTACATGCAGACGACAGATGACAGTCAACAAGTCTACGTCTCCTTTGTGTTTGCCAGATCGAGAGTCGCGCCCCGTAAGCAGCTGTCTATTCCGCGTCTCGAGCTTAGTGCCGCGCTTACAGGCGCACAGCTGGCTAGAGTGATCGAGACAGAGCTTGTAGTACCACCTGAGCACATCACTCTTTGGTCTGACTCCACAACTGTGCTGCACTGGATCAAATCAGAATCATGCCGTTATAAAGTGTTCGTGGGAACACGCGTTGCAGAAATCCAGAACCTGACTAACCCTGTTCAATGGCGGTATGTTGACACTCTAAGCAATCCGGCTGATGATATAACCCGCGGACTCACTCTGCAAGAGATAGTACAGGATCATCGCTGGAACAAAGGTCCACCTTTCCTTTATTTATCTGAGAGGGAGTGGCCCAACATGCCCTCATCTGAGGCAGAACCAGACACCATAGAGTTAAGGAAGTCTGCCTTCGTGGGAACTGTGTCCAGCAGCTTGCCCACACAACTTCCGAACCCCAATAAGTTCTCCAACTGGAAAGAGCTTCTTAAGGAAACTGCTAGCTCCTTTCACGGGGCGGCTGATGCTAATACTACAGTGCACTTTCCCGCTGCCGATTTTCTGCACGCAGAGAAGCTGATGTTACAAAAGGCTCAAGAGGACGGCTTTGCTGAAGAATTGAGAGCTCTCAAAGCTGGACGTACTCTTCCTTCAGACAGTCGTCTCGCATCTCTGTCACCAGAATATGAAAGATCCACAGAGCTACTCAAAGTCGGTGGCAGGTTAAGGCATGCTGAAGGACTAGACCTGGATACTATCCACCCAGTTATCCTGGATCCAAGCCATCCCGTGACGAAGCTTATCATCAAGGATTTCGATGAGTCACTACTGCACCCTGGGCCAGAACGAGTTCTTGCCGAGATCAGACGTAGGTTCTGGATTATCCGTGGTAGAGAGGCCATTCGAAAGCATCAGCATTCATGTCTGGAGTGCCGACGATGGAGAGCAAAACCCGACGTACCGAAGATGGCAGATTACCCACCAGCTCGGCTACGACTCCATAAGCCACCGTTCTATTCAACCGGAGTTGATTGCTTCGGACCTTTCCAAGTGAGGATCGGTCGCCGCACCGAAAAAAGGTGGGGCATTGTCTACAAATGCATGACAACTCGCTCGGTGCATCTGGATCTATTAGAAAGCCTCGATACAGATGCTTTCCTGCTGTCACTGAGAAGATTCATCTCTCGACGTGGTAGACCGTTCGAACTCCTCATGGACAATGGTACCAACTTTGTCGGTGGAGAGAGAGAGTTGCGTGAAGCCGTTGCTGCCATGGCACCTCAGTGGAGAGAGCAACTTGCTGAACAGCAGATATCCTTCCGATTCAATCCTCCAAGTGCGCCGCACTTTGGTGGCACATGGGAGAGGGAAGTGAAGTCTATCAAGACTGCACTTCGCGTTGTCCTTAAAGACCAGACTGTTCCTGAACCTGTCCTGATGACAATCTTAGTGGAGGTCGAGGGCATAATGAATGCGAAACCTTTAGGCTACTTGTCATCAGATGCCTCTGATCCAGATCCGGTCACGCCTAACCTCCTCCTCATGGGCCGTCACGACTCGTCGCTTCCTCAAGCAGTTTACGACCCCAGTGACCTCGGGAGAAGACGTTGGAGGTATAGCCAAGCCATCGCCGATCGTTTCTGGTCATCCTTCATCAGTCACTACCTACCAGGGTTGCAAGAGCGCAGTAAGTGGAGGAAAGACGGTAAGGCACTCTCCATAGGCGACGTTGTTTTAATCGTGGATCCCCAACTTCCCCGAGCGTCATGGCCCGTAGGACGGATTACCCAGACTCATCCAGGAGCAGATGGACGCGTACGGACTATCAGTGTTCAAGTGAAGGACCGCACCTACATTCGTCCAGTAGCCCGACTCATTCTGCTCCCAGCTCTTGAGGACAAAGAAGAAGAAGAGACCACCAAATAGACTTTCTCCTACTCTTTCAACTGCCATTCGGACAGTTGGGGGCGGCCTTGTCTGAAAGCCTATTTGTTCAGCGCTGAGGTTTTCTAAGTGCGTTTGAACGCTCCATCACGTGAACTGCGCCTGGACAGGAAATACAGCGCGCTGCTCAGACGGTTTGTGTTCAGGGATGATGAGAGAAGATTCAGAGACCCTTTTCTTTAATTAATGTGCGTTCTATGAAAAGCAAGTAAGTTCCTACTACTATTGCATGTTTGTACTGCGTTGTGATGAATATTGTGAAATGTATGTATGTTCACGCGAACTAGTTTTATTTGTTGAACTGCGTGACTAATTAGTGTATTCATGATGTCAGATCGTGTTGTTGATCGCGCAACATGTTTGCTGTATGCAATAATTAGCCCTCTATATGTCGATTTAGACCTTATTCATGTTAGTTATTTAGAAATATGCTTCTGTGTTCGAGTACAGTGCATTTACTGTTTATTTTGTGCTACCTGCATCGAGTGTTATAGAGATACAGTGTCAGTCTGCATAGCCACTTAAAGGTGCAGCAGTACAGATATTAAAGGGCATATAGTGACATATTTTGTTGCACTGTATTAACGTAAATTATTAGTTTATGTACTGTACTGTTGTGAGTGATGACAATGAGCATAGTATAGTATCCTTTATTTGTTTATTAATCAGTTATTATTACCATTGCATTATTTCTTTTTCTTTCTCCCTGTTTAGACCACATACACTTGACCTTGTATATTGGCATCCTGATCTTGAAATAAAGCTGATAAAGGATTCTCTGGCCGGAATCTTTCTGTAGTGCTCCCATCCTAAAACGAACCCCTATTCCATACTTTACATTCATTTTTTTTACACAGAGAAATTACTGTATTATTATTTATATAGAATTTTTTCTGTTTTCTCAAATTACATATAAATTCATGTAAAATTACAAACTATCTGTAAATGAACAACTTGACCATTATTTTAAGGATTATATCATTAATGACAAATTACAGTAATTCTCGTTTTTTTTTTATACAGGAAAATTACTGTATTATTATTTATATAGTATTTTTTCTGTTTTCTTAAATTACATATAAATGTATGGAAAATTTCAGAAATAATCTGTGATAAAATATTTAGCTCATTATATTAAAGGTTTATGTCCATACTAACATTTTAACATTATTCTTTGTCATTTTAAAGCAAATCTTATTAGTTTTGTATTTACACTGTAAAAATAAAATCGTAAACAATTCGGTCCAATGACTGGCAGCTATGGCTGCCAAACAAAAACCGTAAAATTAAAGTAAAATATCTTAATTTAAATAAAGTGCAAACATTTTACAGAAATTTACATTAAAAGTTTTAGTGAACTGTTATTTGACAGATTTTTCCTTATTTAAATTAAGATATTTTACTTTAATTTGACGGTTTTTGTTTGGCAGCCGTAGCTGCCAGACATTTACCATTTTTTTAATGAATTTTTATTTATTTATTTTTTTTACAGTGCACAAAAGGTGACATTTTGAAGAAAATGGGAAACCAAACAGCTAATTGGCCCCAATAACTTTTCCCTCATACTTTTCCATGGAATTTTAATTTTTTTTAACTATCCTATCGAAACTGAAGGTAGTGATCAGTTTTCAACATAAATGTAAAATAGCAGCAGTTATTGTTAAGATGTTTACTGCTTATTGGTGCTAATCTTTTAATAATGTAATCCAAACTAAACTAAAATTTAGAGAAGCATTTGTGATAAATATTTTTAAGATGTATAATGCATAATGGTATTCATAATGTACATTATAATGCATTGTCATGTCATAAATAATTGTAACCAAAGTTAAAATGCATTGCAATATTTGCAGATCCCTTGTAACATCTGACATTGGCTGTTTGTCGTGTGTTTTAATGCATTATACTTTCTAAAGGTGCAAATATATATATATAACATTCTGTATCATAACTGTGGTTAATATTGTTCATTTGTAGATTTCACAGCAAACAATGCATTCCCCTCAGGACTGACTCAGTAGTGGAGGACATTGTTGATGCAACTGGACATGATTAGAACATAATCCACTGTTTCTGCTGGTTTTATGAAGATTCATTTAAGATTTTGTAAAGTGAAGATCACAATATGTCTCTAAATGTCTAGGGAGAGACACAGTGAGTTGTAGTAGCAACACTTCAGAGTTTGAAATAGATATCCATTACCTTTTATTTCATTTTACAAAAGATGGCTCTGCTCACAACCATGGAAATAACTTTTACCTCAGCTAAAGATCACACTGCACTAAAGGGATCCGTATGTCTCGTTTTCCAGTGCTTTTACTGGAGATATCCATAATGACATCAAATATGAAGTCTGTGAGTTTATCATTATAGAAGAAATATCTGCCAATGGGCTCCGAAAAATCACCTTAATTCAACGGGAACTTTTCATAACTCATTGACAGATTGTTTAAATTTGGTTACATTTGTCATAATTTTAGATTTAAGTAAATGAGATATTGACATTGGCCATGACTTTGAGTTTAAGACTTTCTGCTCTGATTTAATACCTTTAACCCTAAATGGTGCTTGGGGACAAATGTGGGAAAAATCATTTATAATCCACAGATGCAAACGTGCTATTGAACTAACTCTGGCACAACATTTGGTCTCTGTTAATTCAATTCAATTCAATTCAATTCTTATTTTTTAAGAAAATAAGTTTCCTAATCTGAGCGGTTCAGTTTCCAAGACTTGGCTACTTGTCCTAAGTTTGCTACCTGAACACACACAAAAGAAGTTGGACTTGATTCAACAATGTTAAGGGGTTAAAAAAAATCCTTAATTAGTCCTTTGTGGACAAAAGTGTGCACCCATAATTCATACATACACATAAATGAAGGGGTGAGCCTACAACCTTCTCAATCTGGCAAACACACACACACACACACACACACACACACACACACACACACACACACACACACACACACACACACACACACACACACACACACACACACACACACACACACACACACACACACACACACACACACACACACACACACACACACACACACACACACACTTCAAAGTCCTACTGCAGGATGTGTTGATGCACTCTAAAAAATGCTGGGTTAAAAATAACCCAAGTTGGGTTGAAAATGGACTAACCCTGCATTTGTTTTTTTTTAACCCAGTGGTTGGGTTTAATGTTTGCTTAAAACAACCCAACCGCTGGGTTAAAACAACCCAATCGCTGGCTTAGTCCATTTTCAACCCAACTTGGGTTATTTTTAACCCAGCATTTTTTAGAGTGTGCTTCCAAACAAAACATATTGTACATTGTTATTTCATATGCAGACAGTGAGGACTACAGCCCTCCAGTGGCCATTGATATTTCATGTAATTGCTATTTTTATACCAACATATGTCCCCAGACCTCAACATTTGGCATATTTCAACTTACTAGAATGAATATTTTTCCTAAAGTAAAATAAACTAAATTAATTAATTAATTTTGTAATTTTAGAGGTAAATAAATAAAAAGAAATACCCAAAAAATCACAAAAGAAATGCATAAATTAAGTGTTTTATTCTATTGAAGATAGTGTTATGACACTCATAGTTCACCTAAAAATGTATATTCTGTCATTAATTCCTCACCCTCATGTCGTTCCAAAGCCATAAGACCTTCGTTCATCTTCAGAACACAAGTGAAGATCTTTCTGATGAAATCTGAGAGCTCTCTGACCCTCCATATTTAATGCACACTTTCAAGGCCCAGACACTTTCATGTGACTCCAGTGGTTCAACCTTAATGTTATGAAGCGACGAGAATACTTTTTGTGGGCAAAAAACAAACAAAAATAACACGCATAAAAATACACACATTTACATTGTGAAAACTGATTGTCCATAATGCTTTATATTCTATCTATTACATTTTAATGTTATACGCCTATTGTATTCTTTCTCCTATACAAACTCAACCCTTAATAATCTTGTCTAATGATTAATTATAGCTCTTGTTTTCCCTTTGGTTCTAGCTGACACCATATGAACCTAAAGCTTATCAAGGGATGATTATTAGCAGTCTCAGAACTGGTTTAGTCATTGTCACCTGAGATATTATCCACATCCATTACCATTAGTTTTCATGAATAATCGTATGAGGCATAACAATCTGAGATGTTCTGCTCAGTACATGTAAAGGCTCCTATAGCGCCAAACCTTATTCTAATAAAACAGAAGAAGACTAGTTATCACTACCATGCAGCACTACGGACAGGTTTGTGCCATGTTCTGGAAATGTAATGTGTAAACATATGTGTTAGCCAGTGAGTTCATTATAGTGATGGGGGAAACAAAGCTTTGGAAACTGAATCAGATGAAGTGAAAAATGATTGAGCGTTTTGACAACAGCCTTCTGGAGACATCTGCTGGCAAATGTGTGTAAAAGACTTCAAATTCAGCCACAAAACACTACAGACATTACTAGCAAATATTTAATGAATGAACTAATCAACAATATAATAAACGGATGTAAAACCTTGCAGAATATGTAGATGTGTTACGTTACTTTTGCGTTACTTTTTCTTACCTGGGCTGGGCTTGTTTTTGTTTTTGGGTTTTTTTATAACAAAAAAGTTATAATTTTGTGCAATGGTAAAGTATTACCAAATACCAAATTTGAAATAATAAGCCCCAGGCGGAGGTATAAATGCAAATTCACGCATGAACAGTCGAGGGCGCAGCTCTGGATAATGGAGGAATAGGATGCAGGAGAAAAAAGTTTTACCAATAAAAACAAAAAAAATCTAGTAATTTTCATCATCAAAGGTCAGCAGCAAGACATTGGTCAATTAAATATAAAGGTAGATTATGCATAAAAATAGTTGTTTTATTTAATATTTAATTATTGGAGGTTTGCATAGTTTTCTGATTTTTCATTTGACTGATTTTATTAATTTTTAGGAGTACTGAATCTTTATTGTGCAAGTGAGATAAATAAATGCTCACATTTAGTCTGGAACTACAATAACCATCATGTTCACACACACACACCTCTGCACTTATTTTTCTCAACATGGGGGCAGGAGAGCTGTCAGTCAAATTAATGTGAAAAAGTAACTCAGATATTTTGTTGTAAATTTGAAAAATAATGCGTTACTTTACTAGTTACTTGGAAAAAGTAATATTATTACGTAACTCAAGTTACTTGTAATGCATTCCCCCAACACTGGTAGTGCACAGTGAGAAATTTAAATGTATCTACCACAGTATTTCTGTGTTGATCTTTTCCACCATGATATGTTTCTGGCCTGTTTTGTTTCTTATATTGGACTGTTTTTCTGCTCGAGGCTTTACCTCTGTTCACAACCACATTCATTCTGATTCAAGACGTTGATTCAGATCCATGTTTGATGGCCAGGATTTATGCCACACATGATTCTTATACATTCATCTTTGCATTGATCAATAAAAAGTCATTCTATATTGGATTGTTTTAATATCTTTATTAGTCAGTGCACAGGCTTAGTTATTTGGCTTAAGGTTAAAACATTAAAACCAGTTAAAAATCCTCTTTGGCTAAATTGTCATTTTAAAAACATAGTTAAAATTGTTAACTTAATTGTTAAATTAAGATGATTTGAAATGTTTGGTAGCTGGTGTGTTGTGGGAATGTACCAACTTTGATGTATTATAGAGGACATAGAAAAATGTGATGTCCTGATCAATGTGACTTTTGTGAATTATCCCCTGACTGTTGGAGAGTTTCATGTTTCTTGTTCATGCTAAGCCAAGCCAAGCCAAGCCAAGCCAAGTCAAGTCTATGTTTATTGTATTACTGTTCACATTTTGGATTTAATAAACTGCGCTTTGGTTCATCTACGCTTGCCTTCAGTGGACTTACGTTACAAGGGGACATAGGAAAATGTGATGTCCTGATATTACGCCCCACGTCTAGGAATAGAGAAAACTCTAAAAAAGGTGTAATAAAACTGGGTTGTGGTAATGAAATCCCAGTAAAGAACCACTTCGGTCCATAATCAAACAGAAAAAAGGTGTTACATTTCTTAAGGAATAACAAGAGAAATAAAGAGCGTCTCTTCAGGGTGTCCCAAGGCCAAAAACACAAACAAAACTATATAAAAAGAAAAGGGGAAGAAATTAAATAACCTGAACAAATAGCAAAAAAAATACATTTAGCTTACCTAACTCCCTAACAAAAAAACTGAGCCAAAATAATTGGCAGGGAACCCTTTCACTCCACGATCTTAGAACATATTGTTGGACTTTAAGGGAACATGATCAGATCTTACACTACGACCAACTTTCATGTGATCTTCAAAAGTTTGATCATCAGCCGGAGGAGGAATCCAGGAACTCTCAACCCGATCGAGACCGAACCAACAATGAGCTCCCAGTCGAGTGCCGGCACTCCTTATATCCATAGATATCCATAATAAAGGCTAGATGTCTTACGGCGGAGTCTCTAACGTCATCACCGGCGGCCATCTTGTCACAGGCAGGGCTCTATGGCTCCTGATGTAAGGCGAGTGATCTGCACGAACACAAATACTCTTACATCGCTGAAATCTTGATGGATTTACAATCGGTTTGCTTTCTTACAAACGTTATTAACGTGGCTATAATTCTGGATGCTTGAACAAATTATGAATAATTATTCATAAGTACGCAGTATCATAACTACATCTCTGACGTTTATAACAAACCAAACAGTTTGAAAATTGGTAGAAAATTGAGCAAGTTATGGTTATTTAAAAAGTACATACACGATGTTACGAGTGAGCGAGCTGACTGTGACAAGATGGCCGCCAGGTGGCCAGCAGCACGGACGAGACATCTAGCCTTTATTATGTATATCTATGCTTATATCATCCACACCTCGACTGGACAACCAATGGTGATCGTACACACCATCACTGGACAACCTATCAGAAGTCAGAAGGAACAGGGAGAGAAAGAGAACACAGAGACATAGAACAAATACAAGAAACGCAGGTCGTAACACCTGATCAATGTGACTTTATGTCAAAGACATTCTGTTATTTTTGTATTATATTTATTTTCATTAAGTTTCCTGTTTTCCCCTGTCTAAGTTCCCACCACCTTTTAGTTGTCATTGTTGTTCATTAATTGTCACAGGTGTTTATCATTTGTCCTTCATCTACCTTTTTAGTTTGGTTCTGGCCACTCCTCAGTGTGTTGACTGTGTCTGAACTGTTACGCTATTCTGGACTACCTTTGAGTTATATCAATAAACCTTGTTTTACTTTTATTTCATCATCGTCTTCCTCCTCTTTCCATCCATGACAACGGTCATGTCTCACTCGCATGTGGAACGTCTTTTCTTTATTTACGTCGCTGTAATGAAGTCCCTATCATTACACAAACCACAAGACTTCTGGAACAATGTCCTTTGGACAGACGAGACCAAAGTGGAGATGTTTGGCTATAATGCACAGCGCCACTTTTGACCGAAAACCAAACACAGCATATCAGCACAAACACCTCATGCCAACTGTCCATCAGCTGATGGAGGGGTGATGATTTGGGCTTGTTTTGCAGTCGTCCATGAACTCCTCTGTATACCAAAGTCTTCTAGAGTCAAGTGTGAGGCCATCTGTCCGACAGCTAAAATTGGGTCATGCAACAGGACAATGATCTAAATTGTATATTATGTTCTGATACGTAAAACCATAGAATTCAAAGGGTGTCCTTTCTTTTTCACGTGACTGTATATTGCTGGATTCACCTACTTGCCAGTCTTCACACAAAGTCAGTTCACAGAGGCTTAGTAAGTAACTTAATCATTAAAGTGAAAACATTTGAACACACTTTCTATTTAATCATCAATACAAGGCCTATTACAACTGAATGGCACCAACAGAAACAGGACATTTCTGCTCGATTCTCAGTCCAAGCTGAACTCAAAAGTTGTTAGCTCTGGAAGTATACTATACTCAGGCTACATTTATCTTTCCATGGCAGAGATAGTAAGAGGAGTAGAGTAGAGTAGACATACATTATATATTATACTCATACTACATGTACTGTATCTTTCTATGGCAGAGATAGTAAGAGGAGTAGAGTAGAGTAGACATACATTATATACTATACTCATACTACATGTACTGTATCTTTCCATGGCAGAGATAGTAAGAGGAGTAGAGTAGAGTAGACATACATTATATACTATACTCATACTACATGTACTGTATCTTTCTATGGCAGAGATAGTAAGAGGAGTAGAGTAGAGTAGACATACATTATATACTATACTCATACTACATGTACTGTATCTTTCTAAGGCAGAAATAGTAAGAGTATGCTGTTCTGAACTCAACTGATACCATCTGTGACCCACTCCCTCCAAACACTGACAGTCTCACTCTTAAAAAGGCCAGTATATATTTTATTCAACTTATTTTGTTTTATAGTATGAAAATCCTTATAATATGGTCCACTAGCAGTTTAGGGACAATCCGTCTTACTTTTTTGCATCAAATTAGTTCAATGTATATTTTTATGTAAAACGTTATTAACAGCCATAAAAATAAATAAATCAAAATATTAGTTTTAGTGGTTTATGCAACTGGAAGTTCGTCAGAAACTCCACCCTCTTACAAAACCAGGAAGTCATTATTTCTTACTTTCATTTTTACTGAAAACGAAATCGAGTCAGTGTTGTGAAGAACAGAGGACACATATATTAGGATATTTGTGTATGTCTGAATTAACCCAGATTTAGATTGTAATGGTTATTTGCTTTTCAAACCAAAGATCAGAAAGTGAAAGTTAATTTTAGATCATTGGATCTTTTACAAGACGAGGACATGGATTCAAAATCCGCGGAAGAGCTTTCGTGTCCTGTTTGCTGTGACATCTTCAAGTTTCCTGTTTTATTGTCCTGTAGTCACAGTTTTTGTAAAGAGTGTGTCTCCAACAGTTCTGGAAAACGAAGGGAACTCAGGAGTGTCCCGTCTGCAGGAGAAGATCCTCAAAAGATGATCCTCCAGTTATTCTGGCATTAAAAAACTTGTGTGATTCATTCCTGAAGGAGGGAAATGAGAGTCGTTCATCAGAGTCTGAGGAGATGTGCAGTTTACACAGTGAGAAACTCAAACTCTTCTGTCTGGAGGACAAACAGCCTGTGTGTTTAGTGTGCAGAGACTCAGAGAAACACACCAAACACACATTCAGACCCTTCAGCGAAGTGCTTCCAGCCTACAAGGTAATGTCTCTCATTTCATGAGTTAAATACAGTGATAAACATACCCACATGAAAAAATACTATACTATAGTAAAATTACTCTAGTAAATACTATAGTGTTTTTGAACCGTACTATAGTAAATATTATACTACAGCAAATTAAAAAAGTGTAGTAAATACTATAATATACTACAATTTACGGTAGTATCTTTACTATAGTATGGTTCAAAAACACTATAGTATTTACTAGAGTAATTTTACTGTAATTTCACTATAATATACTATAGTATTTTTTCATGTGGGACAGTAATAAATCAGTATTTATTTTTGCTCAGACTAAATCTCAAGCATATATTTTATCAGTGTTTTTCTTTGGAAAATGTTTAATTCATTACATTCCAAAGCATAATTTATAATGTCATAATTTTTACTGCACTACATTTCATAAATAAAAGTAGTTGTTGTTTTTTTACCTGGAATACTAATTACATTAAAAATATAGTACTTTCTTACTTGTACTCAAGTAAAATTTTAATTACTTTTACTTGAGTAAAAGTATACAATACTACATTTTTAATGTAATTAAGTATTAAATGATATTCAATATGAAACATAGTGCAGTAAAAAGTACAATATTATGTTTTGGAAGGTTGCGAAGCCACCATAAAATAATCCCCAAACAGCTGTAATTATCAAACACACATATTATATTAAATTTAAAGTGTTTTTTATCACTTATAAGACTTTTTACATATTATCAATTACAAGAGATGCGAACGAACGCAAGGTTTCTCGTGTGAACGCTACGCAAAACTTTCCTGAGAGAACGCAAAAGCATTTTAATTTTTTTTTTGCCAACTCCATCACCATGTCCCTTAAGGGGCTCCGTAGAGCACTGGTAATCCAGATTTGGTCATCTTAAAAGGTGTGATCCAGTCCAATTTTGCTTTGAAAAACCGGCACAAAAGTACGATGGATTACCTGATCCTGGATAGCAAAACATGGGATTTCCAAATCCAGATCATTTTGAACAACTGGCCCTTGATGTTTGACCTTTCCAAATGAAATCAAAAATTGTCCTGCAATTTTGCTTCATGAATGACCCATTTAACATATAAATATTATAACATTGAAAACATCCAGACACACAATGTTTAAACCTCTTATAGCTTCGAACATTTCACAGATTTTCATCTTAACCTGTAGGAGGAATTTAATACAGCGCTGGCGTCCTTACAAAACAAGTTCGAAGATGGAGAAGAAATGAAAAAAGAGTGTGATAAAACAATCCAACACATCGAGGTGAGGATGCGTAAAGAGTTAAACTCTCAACATTCACACACACAGTTTATTATTGACATTAGTGGAGTGTGTGTTCACACAGAGCTGACTGAAGTGAATGTGATTTCAGTCTCAAGCTCAGCACACAGAGCGTCAGATTAAAGAAGAGTTTGAGAAGCTTCATCAGTTTCTCAGAGATGAAGAAGAAGCTACAATCACTGCACTGAGGGAGGAAGAGGAGCAGAAGAAGCAGATGATGAAGGAGAAGCTGGAGGAGATGAACACACACATCTCAGCTCTTTCACACACAATCAGAGACATGGAGGAGGTGATGAAAGCCAATGACGTCTCGTTTCTAAAGGTGACCAATCAATCTGACTTGAGCATAAAACAGCTTTGAGACTCAGGGTTTGATAAGATATTAACATGTTTTCAAACTCTATATTTTCCAGAACTTCAGCGTCTCAATGGAAAGGTGAGTGAGCTGCTCGTATCTCTTCTCTCAGTGGATCTGAACTCAAATTCACTGCAGTTCTGACTCCTGAATGTTCCTCCAGAGTCCAGATCTCACAGCCGGATCCACGGATGAGTTCTGGAGCTTTGATTGATGTGTCCCGTTACCTGGGTAACCTGCCGTTCAGAGTCTGGAAGAAGATGCTGGAAACTGTCCAACACAGTGAGTCTCAGATCTGACACCAGCGCAAAACATCCTTCAGATAGAAACACACACAACATTAACATCTCACGCGTCAGAAGGAGCGAAAATTTACGTCTGTTATGGGATTCAGAATTAGACGTGGCAAAATGGCTCGATAGCGCCACCTACAAAATTTCAACAAAGTGCCCCTCCGCTACGTTTCACGTACAGCTATGAAACAGGAGAGACAGATGTAACAGCCCAATACCTACAAAAAAGTGTCCTGGTAAGAAATCTGAAAACCAACAGGAAGTGAGATATTTAGAATTTTCTTTTCAAAATTGTCGCACATTTTGCCATTTCCAGACGTTGTACTTTAATTTGTTATTTTTCTTCTTCCCTTTCTCTTCAATATTCAATATCTTTGATATGAATGTTATCCTTAAAGTTCTTACGATATCTGATGTTAAACATTTTATTAATATTTCATGATGTTATGGAATTTTTCAAAGAATTATATGTGAAACTTTTGTATCATCTTAAATGTTACATTTATATTTTTGGAAACTAAAATAAATAAATAAAAAGTTTTCAATTGCGTTTCGCAACTAAATTAAATACAAAAATATACATATATAGAAAAATGTATTTTACATGCCTGAACTTGCAATGCATTAAGGAATGAAACAAAAAAAAAATTACATATATGAATGCGAATAAAGAAATAATTATTCTCAAGTATTATTAACAGAAATATTCAGCTCGATTATTTGAGTGGGTAACAATAGCATTATTTATGATCTCATTCAACGAAGTCTTTATATGTGCTTTATATTTCTAATGCTATCATATTTCATCCTGTAATCTGATGTTCTTCTCTTTGCAGCTCCTTTGACTCTGGATCCAAACACAGCAAATCCTCGTCTCACACTCTCGTCTGATCTGACCAGTGTGTCGGACGGGGATGCAGATGAAACACTTCCTGATAATCCAGAGAGGTTTGACTGGTATCCATGTGTCCTGGGATCTGAGGGCTTTAACTCAGGAACACACTGCTGGGATGTGGAGGTTGGTGACAATACAGAATGGATTCTTGGAATAACCAAACCATCAAACCAAAGGAAGGGAGTGGGTTTCTTTAAGCCTAATGTCTGGTGTGTGGCGTACATGGACAGTGAATACAGCTCACAATCCCCAGAGCGACCCTACACTGTCTTTCCTGTTAAAGAGAAGCTTCAGCGTGTGAGAGTTCAGCTGGACTATGACAGAGGAAAAGTGTCATTCTCTGATCCTGTAACTCAAATCTGTCTGCGCACATTCAGGACGTCCTTCACAGAGACTGTCTTTCCATTCTTACATAATCAGTGCACAACTCCTCTGAGGATCTTACCAGTTAAACTGATCATTACAGCAGAAAATCACAGTTAATCTGATTCTGCTTCTAGATTAATTCAGTTTTGTAATTATGGTTCAATAATAACACTGCAATCAAAGGCTCTCATTCGTCAACCACACTTAAGTTTTAAAATTATTCTATAAATCAATAGTTGGAAACATATGAATGCACTGATTAAAGGTTTAAGGTTTGGTTAAAGATTTTCCTCATTCAAATAAACCGGATGCACAAAACTACCACATGTAACACCACAAAATCACCACAGCAGATGCAAAATGATGCACTTCAGTCAGGGCCGACCCAAGCCCTTATGGGGCCCTAAGCAGAATTTGATTTGGGGGCCCCTCTGTGCCACCAATACGACTGACTATTGTCAGTTCTTGATAATTCGCTCACCCATTATCAATGTTAGATGTAGCTGTGTTGCTTACATCATGTCTGCCTGTCATGTTTTTACCCTTAAACGGTTTTTAATTGTAACAGTAGCAAACCCACAAGAGTGCTCAGATGTTAACTTGCACTTTAATATTCAAAGTCTCTTTTAAAAGAAGCCTCTTATGCTGAATATGCTCACAATTTTTGCCCCAGAACTGTTTTCAACTGTTGTTGGAGTGCTGTTTTCCTGAATACCATCACGATTGAAAATGTGACACTGATTTCATATGACAGTTCCATAAACAATGAATTAACATTAAGTCACTTACATTTCAAACACAATATTGACTGTTTTTGTTCTATTTCAGCAGCGAAATAGTTCCAAACAAAGATCACAGCAGAACCACAACGCCTCTCACAGCAACAGAGCGTTACTGAATGATTCAGCTTTGAATGAATCGGTTGAATCAAAGATTCAATGACCTATTCATAAACGACTGCCTCATTCTTAAATGAATCAGCCGTTTCACTAAATCGACTCAATGACTCACTCATTAAGACGGTCTTGAATGAATCAGCCGTTTCACTGAATCGACTCAATGACTCAATCATTAAGATGGTCTTGAATGAATCAGCCGTTTCACTGAATCGACTCAATGACTCACTCCTTAAGACGGTCTTGAATGAATCAGCCGTTTCACTGAATCGACTCAATGACTCACTCATTAAGACGGTCTTGAATGAATCAGCCGTTTCATTGAATCGGCTCAATGAATCACTCATTAAGACAGTCTTAAATGAATCAGCCGTTTCACTAAATCGACTCAATGACTCACTCATTAAGACGGTCTTGAATGAATCAGCCGTTTCACTGAATCGACTCAATAACTCAATCATTAAGATGGTCTTGAATGAATCAGCCGTTTCACTGAATCGACTCAATGACTCACTCCTTAAGACGGTCTTGAATGAATCAGCTGTTTCACTGAATCGACTCAATTAATCACTCATTAAGACAGTCTGTAATGAATCAGCCGTTTCACTGAATCGACTCAATGACTCACTCATTAAGGCGGTCTTGAATGAATCAGCTGTTTCACTGAATCGCCTCAATGACTCACTCATTAAGACGGTCTTGAATGAATCAGCCGTTTCACTGAATCGACTCAATGACTCACTCATTCAGACGGTCTTGAATGAATCAGCCGTTTCACTGAATCGACTCAATGACTCACTCATTAAGACGGTCTTGAATGAATCAGCCGTTTCACTGAATCAACAGAACGTTCCCACATGGTCCTCTGTTGGTCATATAATAACGTTCCCGATATGACTTTAGGGGGACGTTCCATTTAGATAATTCTATGGTCACATGGCTTGGGACGCTAACAGTAAAGAGCAGATCGGCTAAGCCACGGCTCCACATTAGTAGTGCACAGTGAGAAATTTAAATTTATCTACCACAGTATTTCTGTGTTGATCTTTTCCACCATGATATGTTTCTGGCCTGTTTTGTTTCTTATATTGGACTGTTTTTCTGCTCGAGGCTTTACCTCTGTTCACAACCACATTCAAACTGATTCAAGACGTTGATTCTGATCCATGTTTGATGGCCAGGATTTATGCCACACATGATTCTTATACATTCATCTTTGCATTGATCAATAAAAAGTCATTCTATATTGGATTGTTTTAATATCTTTATTAGTCAGTGCACAGGCTTAGTTATTTGGCTTAAGGTTAAAACATTAAAACCAGTTAAAAATCCTCTTTGGCTAAATTGTCATTTTAAAAACATAGTTAAAATTGTTAACTTAATTGTTAAATTAAGATGATTTGAAATGTTTGGTAGCTGGTGTGTTGTGGGAATGTACCAACTTTGATGTATTATAGAGGACATAGAAAAATGTGATGTCCTGATCAATGTGACTTTTGTGAATTATCCCCTGACTGTTGGAGAGTTTCATGTTTCTTGTTCATGCTAAGCCAAGCCAAGCCAAGCCAAGTCTATGTTTATTGTATTACTGTTCACATTTTGGATTTAATAAACTGCGCTTTGGTTCATCTACGCTTGCCTTCAGTGGACTTACGTTACAAGGGGACATAGGAAAATGTGATGTCCTGATATTACGCCCCACGTCTAGGAATAGAGAAAACTCTAAAAAAGGTGTAATAAAACTGGGTTGTGGTAATGAAATCCCAGTAAAGAACCACTCCGGTCCATAATCAAACAGAAAAAAGGTGTTACATTTCTTAAGGAATAACAAGAGAAATAAAGAGCGTCTCTTCAGGGTGTCCCAAGGCCAAAAACACAAACAAAACTATATAAAAAGAAAAGGGGAAGAAATTAAATAACCTGAACAAATAGCAAAAAAAATACATTTAGCTTACCTAACTCCCTAACAAAAAAACTGAGCCAAAATAATTGGCATGGAACCCTTTCACTCCACGATCTTAGAACATATTGTTGGACTTTAAGGGAACATGATCAGATCTTACACTTAATGCAACTTTCACGTGATCTTCAAAAGTTTGATCATCAGCCGGAGGAGGAATCCAGGAACTCTCAACCCGATCGAGACCGAACCAACAATGAGCTCCCAGTCGAGTGCCGGCACTCCTTATATCCATAGATATACATAATAAAGGCTAGATGTCTTACGGCGGAGTCTCTAACGTCATCACCGGCGGCCATCTTGTCACAGGCAGGGCTCTATGGCTCCTGATGTAAGGCGAGTGATCTGCACGAACACAAATACTCTTACATCGCTGAAATCTTGATGGATTTACAATCGGTTTGCTTTCTTACAAACGTTATTAATGTGGCTATAATTCTGGATGCTTGAACAAATTATGAATAATTATTCATAAGTACGCAGTATCATAACTACATCTCTGACGTTTATAACAAACCAAACAGTTTGAAAATTGGTAGAAAATTGAGCAAGTTATGGTTATTTAAAAAGTACATACACGATGTTACGAGTGAGCGAGCTGACTGTGACAAGATGGCCGCCAGGTGGCCAGCAGCACGGACGAGACATCTAGCCTTTATTATGTATATCTATGCTTATATCATCCACACCTCGACTGGACAACCAATGGTGATCGTACACACCATCACTGGACAACCTATCAGAAGTCAGAAGGAACAGGGAGAGAAAGAGAACACAGAGACATAGAACAAATACAAGAAACGCAGGTCGTAACACCTGATCAATGTGACTTTATGTCACGGACATTCTGTTATTTTTGTATTATATTCATTTTCATGAAGTTTCCTGTTTTCCCCTGTCTAAGTTCCCACCACCTTTTAGTTGTCATTGTTGTTCATTAATTGTCACAGGTGTTTATCATTTGTCCTTCATCTACCTTTTTAGTTTGGTTCTGGCCACTCCTCAGTGTGTTGACTGTGTCTGAACTGTTACGCTATTCTGGACTACCTTTGAGTTATATCAATAAACCTTGTTTTACTTTTATTTCATCATCGTCTTCCTCCTCTTTCCATCCATGACAACGGTCATGTCTCACTCGCATGTGGAACGTCTTTTCTTTATTTACGTCGCTGTAATGAAGTCCCTATCATTACACAAACCACAAGACTTCTGGAACAATGTCCTTTGGACAGACGAGACCAAAGTGGAGATGTTTGGCTATAATGCACAGCGCCACTTTTGACCGAAAACCAAACACAGCATATCAGCACAAACACCTCATGCCAACTGTCCATCAGCTGATGGAGGGGTGATGATTTGGGCTTGTTTTGCAGTCGTTGAGTCGACCATGAACTCCTCTGTATACCCAAGTCTTCTAGAGTCAAGTGTGAGGCCATCTGTCCTAGTCAAGTCAAGTCAACTTTATTTATATACCGCTTTTAACAATGCAGATTGTTTCAAAGCAGCTTCACAGTGTTAAACAGGAAAAAAATGCAATAGAATTTTATTCAGCCGTATAGCCGTTCTGGAGAAAACGGTGATGTCATTAATAATTAGATTTATATGGATATTTAGTTGAAAAATGCAGTGTCCCCAACTGAGCAAGCCAAGCCAGAGGCGACAGTGGCAAGGAAACCAAAACCCCATCAGGTGACCTAATGGAGAAAAATAAACCTTGGGAGAAACCAGTCGGGGTGCCAGTTCTCCTCTGGCCACAGCTAAAGCTTGGCCGAAATTGGGTCATGCAACAGGACAATGATCTAAATTGTATATTATGTTCTGATAAGTAAAACCATAGAATTCAAAGGGTGTCCTTTCTTTTTCACGTGACTGTATATTGCTGGACTCACCTACCTGCCAGTCTTCACACAAAGTCAGTTCACAGAGGCTTAGTAAGTAACTTAATCATTAAAGTGAAAACATTTGAACACACTTTCTTTTTAATCATCAATACAAGGCCTATTACAACTGAATGGCACCAACAGAAACAGGACATTTCTGCTCGATTCTCAGTCCAAGCTGAACTCAAAAGTTGTTAGCTCTGGAAGTATACTCAGGCTACATTTATCTTTCCATGGCAGAGATAGTAAGAGGAGTAGAGTAGAGTAGACATACATTATATACTATACTCATACTACATGTACTGTAACTTTCCATGGCAGAGATAGTAAGAGGAGTAGAGTAGAGTAGACATACATTATATACTATACTCATACTACATGTACTGTAACTTTCCATGGCAGAGATAGTAAGAGGAGTAGAGTAGAGTAGACATACATTATATACTATACTCATACTACATGTACTGTATCTTTCCATGGCAGAGATAGTAAGAGGAGTAGAGTAGAGTAGACATACATTATATACTATACTCATACTACATGTACTGTAACTTTCTATGGCAGAAATAGTAAGAGGAGTAGAGTAGAGTAGACATACATTATATACTATACTCATACTACATGTACTGTATCTTTCTAAGGCAGAAATAGTAAGAGTATGCTGTTCTGAACTCAACTGATACCATCTGTGACCCACTCCCTCCACACACTGACAGTCTCACTCTAAAAAAAGGCCAGTATATATTTTATTCAACTTATTTTGTTTTATAATATGAAAATCCTTATAATATGGTCCACTAGCAGTTTAGGGACAATCAGTCCTACTTTTTTGTATCAAATTAGTTCAATGTATATTTTTATGTAACTGATTTAAGTTATTAACACCCACATGAAAAAATACTATAGTATATTATAGTAAAATTACAGTAAAATTACTCTAGTAAATACTATAGTGTTTTTGAACCATACTATAGTAAAGATACTACAGTAAATTGTAGTATATTGTAGTATATTATAGTATTTACTACACTTTAATTTACTGTAGCATATTTACTATAGTACGGTTCAAAAAAACTATAGTGAGTAATTTTACTATAATATACTATATTATTTTTTCATGTGGGTGCAGCCATAAAAATAATAATAAAACAAGATTAGTTTTAGTGGTTTATGCAACTGGAAGTTCGTCAGAAACTCCACCCTCTTACAAAACCAGGAAGTCATTATTTCTAACTTTCATTTTTACTGAAAACGAAATCCAGTCAGAACAGAGGAAACATTACATTAGGATATTTGTGTATGTCTGAATTAACCCAGATTTAGATTGTAATGGTTATTTGCTTTTCAAACCAAAGATCAGAAAGTGAAAGTTAATTTTAGATCATTGGATCTTTTACAAGACGAGGACATGGATTCAAAATCCGCGGAAGAGCTTTCTTGTCCTGTTTGCTGTGACATCTTCAAGGTTCCCGTTTTATTGTCCTGTAGTCACAGTTTTTGTAAAGAGTGTGTCTCCAACAGTTCTGGAAAACGAAGGGAACTCAGGAGTGTCCCGTCTGCAGGAGAAGATCCTCAAAAGATGATCCTCCAGTTATTCTGGCATTAAAAAACTTGTGTGATTCATTCCTGAAGGAGGGAAATGAGAGTCGTTCATCCGAGTCTGAGGAGATGTGCAGTTTACACAGTGAGAAACTCAAACTCTTCTGTCTGGAGGACAAACAGCCTGTGTGTTTAGTGTGCAGAGACTCAGAGAAACACACCAAACACACATTCAGACCCTTCAGCGAAGTGCTTTCAGCCTACAAGGTAATGTCTCTCATTTCATGAGTTAAATACAGTGATAAACATACCCACATGAAAAAATACTATACTATATTATAGTAAAATTACTCTAGTAAATACTATAGTGTTTTTGAACCGTACTATAGTAAATATTATACTACAGCAAATAAAAAAAGTGTAGTAAATACTATAATATACTACAATTTACTGTAGTATCTTTACTATAGTATGGTTCAAAAACACTATAGTATTTACTAGAGTAATTTTACTGTAATTTCACTATAATATACTATAGTATTTTTTCATGTGGGAAGAAACAGTAATAAATCATTATTTGTTTTTGCTCAGACTAAATCTCCATGATTTACTGCCAGAGGCGGACAGTACTTAAGTATTTTTACTTTCTACTCCAGTACATTTTTCAAGTATATATTTTATCAGTGTTTTTCTTTGGAAATTGTTTTAATTCATTACATTCCCACATGAAAAAATACTATAGTATATTATAGTAAAATTACTCTAGTAAATACTATAGTGTTTTTGAACCATACCATAGTAAACATACTACAGTAAATTAACAAAGTGTAGTAAATACTATAATATACTACAATATACTAAAATGTACTGTAGTATCTTTACTATGGTTAAAAAACACTATAGTATTTACTAGAGTAATTTTACTATAATATACTATAGTATTTTTCATGTGGGACAGAATACAAGTTTTTGGAGGCACCACTGGGACCCCATCTGTAGATCTGGGCTCCTTGGCACCCTATATTAAACCTAGTATCACAAATTTAGGAGTAAAAGTGGATCCTGAGCTTAAATTTGACAGTCAGATCAAAGCTGTTGTCAAATCAAGCTTCTTTCATTTGAGGCAACTGGCCAAAATAAAGCCAATTCTGTCAAGACAACATTTTGAAACTGTAATCCACGCCTTTGTAACTACACGGCTGGACTACTGTAATTCGTTATATGTGGGGGTTAGTGGGTCCTCCATCACCCGTCTCCAGATGATACAAAATGCAGCAGCACGTCTTTTAACGGGCACACGTAAACATGAGCACATTTCCCCTATTTTAGCTTCTTTACACTGGCTGCCTATTCAATTTAGGATCCGTTTTAAAATTCTGTTATTTGCTTTTAAATCACTAAATGGTCTTGCCCCGCCATACCTCTCTGAGCTTCTACACTCTTATAAACCCGGCCGCTCTCTCAGATCAGATGAACAGCTGCTCTTGACTGTGCCTAAAACTAAGCGTAAGCTCAGAGGGGACCGTGCCTTTGCTGTGTCGGCCCCAAAACTATGGAATGATCTCCCTTTGCATGTTAAGCAGGCCTCTTCTCTATCTGTTTTTAAAACCCTTCTTAAAACCCATCTTTTCTCTTTGGCTTTTGACACTTAGTAAGAGGTTGACTTTATTTTATTTAAATGATATAATTTGTTATTTTGATTGCTTTTATTCTGTGGTTATTAATTGTACAAATGTGTTTTCTGTACAGCACTTTGGTCAACTGTGGTTGTTATAAAGTGCTTAACAAATAAAGTTGGTATGGTATGGTATGGTAACTGGCCCTTGATGTTTGACCTTTCCAAATGAAATCAAAAATTGTCCTGCAATTTTGCTTCATGAATGACCCATTTAACATATAAATATTATAACATTGAAAACATCCAGACACACAATGTTTAAACCTCTTATAGCTTCGAACATTTCACAGATTTTCATCTTAACCTGTAGGAGGAATTTAATACAGCGCTGGCGTCCTTACAAAACAAGTTCGAAGATGGAGAAGAAATGAAAAAAGAGTGTGATAAAACAATCCAACACATCGAGGTGAGGATGCGTAAAGAGTTAAACTCTCAACATTCACACACACAGTTTATTATTGACATTAGTGGAGTGTGTGTTCACACAGAGCTGACTGAAGTGAATGTGATTTCAGTCTCAAGCTCAGCGAACAGAGCGTCAGATTAAAGAAGAGTTTGAGAAGCTTCATCAGTTTCTCAGAGATGAAGAAGAAGCTACAATCACTGCACTGAGGGAGGAAGAGGAGCAGAAGAAGCAGATGATGAAGGAGAAGCTGGAGGAGATGAACACACACATCTCAGCTCTTTCACACACAATCAGAGACATGGAGGAGGTGATGAAAGCCAATGACGTCTCGTTTCTAAAGGTGACCAATCAATCTGACTTGAGCATAAAACAGCTTTGAGACTCAGGGTTTGATAAGATATTAACATGTTTTCAAACTCTATATTTTCCAGAACTTCAGCGTCTCAATGGAAAGGTGAGTGAGCTGCTCGTATCTCTTCTCTCAGTGGATCTGAACTCAAATTCACTGCAGTTCTGACTCCTGAATGTTCCTCCAGAGTCCAGATCTCACAGCCGGATCCACGGATGAGTTCTGGAGCTTTGATTGATGTGTCCCGTTACCTGGGTAACCTGCCGTTCAGAGTCTGGAAGAAGATGCTGGAAACTGTCCAACACAGTGAGTCTCAGATTTGACACCAGCGCAAAACATCCTTCAGATAGAAACACACACAACATTAACATCTCACGCGTCAGAAGGAGCGAAAATTTACGTCTGTTATGGGATTCAGAATTAGACGTGGCAAAATGGCTCGATAGCGCCACCTACAAAATTTCAACAAAGTGCCCCTCCGCTACGTTTCACGTACAGCTATGAAACAGGAGAGACAGATGTAACAGCCCAATACCTACAAAAAAGTGTCCTGGTAAGAAATCTGAAAACCAACAGGAAGTGAGATATTTAGAATTTTCTTTTCAAAATTGTCGCACAGTTTGCCATTTCCAGACGTTGTACTTTAATTTGTTATTTTTCTTCTTCCCTTTCTCTTCAATATTCAATATCTTTGATATGAATGTTATCCTTAAAGTTCTTACGATATCTGATGTTAAACATTTTATTAATATTTCATGATGTTATGGAATTTTTCAAAGAATTAAATGTGAAACTTTTGTATCATCTTAAATGTTACATTTATATTTTTGGAAACAAAAATAAATAAATAAAAAGTATTCAATTGCGTTTCGCAACTAAATTAAATACAAAAATATACATATATAGAAAAATGTATTTTACATGCCTGAACTTGCTATGCATTAAGGAATGAAACAAAAAAAAAAATACATATATGAATGTGAATAAAGAAATAATTATTCTCAAGTATTATTAACAGAAATATTCAGCTCGATTATTTGAGTGGGTAACAATAGCATGATTTATGATCTCATTCAACGAAGTCTTTATATGTGCTTTATATTTCTAATGCTATCATATTTCATCCTGTAATCTGATGTTCTTCTCTTTGCAGCTCCGTTGACTCTGGATCCAAACACAGCAAATCCTCATCTCACACTCTCGTCTGATCTGACCAGTGTGTCGGACGGGGATGAAGATGAAACACTTCCTGATAATCCAGAGAGGTTTGATGAGTATGCATCTGTCCTGGGATCTGAGGGCTTTAACTCAGGAACACACTGCTGGGATGTGGAGGTTGGTGACAATACAGAATGGTGTCTTGGAATAACCACAGCATCAAACCAAAGGAAGGGAGTGGGTTTCTTTGAGTCTAATGTCTGGTATGTGGAGTACATGGACAGTGAATACAGCTCACAATCCCCAGATCAACCCCTCACTGTCTTTCCTGTTAAAGAGAAGCTTCAGCGTGTGAGAGTTCAGCTGGACTATGACAGAGGAAAAGTGTCATTCTCTGATCCTGTAATCAAAATCTGTCTGCGCACATTCAGGACGTCCTTCACAGAGACTGTCTTTCCATTCTTACATAATCAGTGCACAACTCCTCTGAGGATCTTACCAGTTAAACTGATCATTACAGCAAAAAATCACAGTTAATCTGATTCTGCTTCTAGATTAATTCAGTTTTGTAATTATGGTTCAATAATAACACTGCAATCAAAGGCTCTCATTCGTCAACCACACTTAAGTTTTAAAATTATTCTATAAATCAAGCGTTGGAAACATATGAATGCACTGATTAAAGGTTTAAGGTTTGGTTAAAGACAAATTTTCCTCATTCAAATAAACCGGATGCACAAAACTACCACATGTAACACCACAAAATCACCACACCAGATGCAAAATGATGCACTTCAGTGTATAACTGAAATACAACTGCAGTGACAAATATAAGTCATGATACCATAAGACAAAATGACCATTGACCATTGACACAGGACTATTACAATTTTCAGAAAACCTTACTACAGCAAAATATTTTGCTTATTTTCTTCATTTTGTTGCCTTTTGTTTTATATATATATTCACTTTCTTGATTATTTTGTTCTTTATTGTTCATTTATTTTGTTTATATTCATTTTGTTGCTTATTAGGACCCGAGCACTGATGGTGTTATTGAAATTGCTCCGTTTATTTTTTATTTATATTCACTTGCTTTCTTGTTTTGTTATTTTGTGTTCATTTTGTTGCTTGTTCATTGTTTATATGATATTGCAGAGGTTTATTATTCATGTTATATCAACAGTTTCATTTTTTGCATCTTGAAATAAATATCTCCAAGTTGTGTTTGTTTCCTTTTTCTGTTTAGAAGAAAACTGAGCCTTTAAATCTTCTTTGTAAAAGCTTTACAAGCCATAAATAGTCCTCACTTTAGATGAGCTCACAAAAATAGTTGAAGGTGCAGTGTGTAAATTTAGCGGCATCTAGTGGTGAGGTTGTGAACTGCAATCGCCCACCGCTCACCCTGAATTTACGAAGCACTGAGAGAAGCTACGGTGGCCAACACAGGACAAAGATGTCGTCATCTGAGACAGCAGAGAGTGACTAGCGCTCTGTAGAGAAGTTTGTCCCTTTAGGGCTACCGTAGAAACATGGCGGCTCAAAATGGCTGCTTCACTGTAAGTGGACCCGCGGTGTATGTAGATAGAAATGGCTCATTCTAAGGTAATAAATACATAGCGGCTCATTATGTAATGTCTTTATACTCCACTGACAACACAGTTATGCAGGGCTCGACACTAACACTCGTCTGATTGCCCAGGACAAGTGGATTCTTTGAAGGGGCAAGTGAGAGAGAATTTTACTTGCCCGACCGGACAAGTATCCTGATACTCGATACCTGAAAACGTCAATAAAAAAAACTAGGGAATCAGCAAAATGCAAGAATGATTGAGCATTAATTTAGTGTAAGTGCCGATCGATGGTGGATAATAATATATAATGTAAAGTGAACTGACGGTTTGCGCTGTTGAGGCTCGCACTGCCTCTCGAGGAGAAATCGAAACACATGAGCACAGCTCACACAGAGAAACTCAGTTAACATACTGCGGTAAACATTCAAAATGTGCAGTTTTTATTTTTATAACATATGATACAGTTCGAGCAGGAGTGCTGTTTTCCTGAATACCATCACGATTGGAAATGTGACACTGATTTCATGACAGTTCCATAAACAATGAATTAACATTAAGTCACTTACATTTCAGACGCAATATTGACTGTTTTTGTTCTATTTCAGCAGCGAAATAGTTCCAAACAAAGATCACAGCAGAACCACAACGCCTCTCACAGCAACAGAGCGTTACTGAATGATTCAGCTTTGAATGAATCGGTTGAATCAAAGATTCAATGACCTATTCATAAACGACTGCCTCATTCTTGAATGAATCAGCCATTTCACTGAATCGACTCAATGACTCACTCATTAAGACGGTCTTGAATGAATCAGCCGTTTCACTGAATCGACTCAATGACTCACTCATTAAGACGGTCTTGAATGAATCAGCCGTTTCATTGAATCGACTCAATGACTCACTCATTAAGATGGTCTTGAATGAATCAGCCGTTTCACTGAATCGACTCAATGACTCACTCATTAAGACGGTCTTGAATGAATCAGCCGTTTCATTGATTTAACTCAATGAATCACTCATTAAGACGGTCTTGAATGAATCAGCCATTTCACTGAATCGACTCAATGACTCACTCATTAAGACGGTCTGTAATGAATCAGCCGTTTCACTGAATCGACTCAATGACTCACTCATTAAGACGGTCTGTAATGAATCAGCCGTTTCACTGAATCGACTCAATGACTCACTCATTAAGGCGGTCTTGAATGAATCAGCCATTTCACTGAATCGACTCAATGACTCACTCATTAAGACGGTCTGTAATGAATTAGCCGTTTCACTGAATCGATTTAATGACTCACTCATTAAGACGGTCTTGAATGAATCAGCCGTTTCCCTGAATCAACTCAATGACTCACTCATTAAGGCGGTCTTGAATGAATCAGCCGTTTCACTGAATCGATTTAATGACTCACTCATTAAGACGGTCTTGAATGAATCAGCCGTTTCACTAAATCGACTCAATGACTCACTCATTAAGACGGTCTTGAATGAATCATCCGTTTCACTAAATCGACTCAATGACTCACTCATTAAGACGGTCTTGAATGAATCATCCGTTTCACTAAATCGACTCAATGACTCACTCATTAAGACGGTCTTGAATGAATCATCCGTTTCATTGAATCGACTCAATGAATCACTCATTAAGACGGTCTTGAATGAATCAGCCGTTTCACTAAATCGACTCAATGACTCACTCATTAAGACGGTCTTGAATGAATCATCCGTTTCACTAAATCGACTCAATGACTCACTCATTAAGACGGTCTTGAATGAATCAGCCGTTTCACTAAATCGACTCAATGACTCACTCATTAAGACGGTCTTGAATGAATCATCCGTTTCATTGAATTGACTCAATGACTCACTCATTAAGACGGTCTTGAATGAATCAGCTGTTTCACTAAATCAACTCAATGACTCACTCATTAAAGGATTAGTTCACTTTCAAATAATCTTTTGCTTATAATTTACTCACCCCCTTGTCATCCAAGATATCCATGTCTTTCTTGAATGGCGGCAGTGGCTCAGTGGTTCATGTAGGTTGTCTACAAACCGGAAGGTTGGTGGTTTGATCCCCGGTTCCACCTGACCAAGTGTCGAGGTGTCCATGAGCAAGACACCTAACCCCAGCTGCTCCCGACGAGCTGGATGGCGCCTTGCATGGCTGACACCGCCGTCGGTGTATGAATGGGTGAATGTGAGGCAAAATGTAAAGCGCTTTGGATGGCCGTAGGTCTGTTAAAAGCGCTATATAAATGCAGTCCATTTACCATTTCTTTCTGCAGTCGAAAAGAAATTAAGATTTTTGATGAAAACATTTCAGGATCTTTGTCCATATAATGGAAGTCAATAGACCCCAAACGGTTCAAGGTCCAAATGAGAGGTTCAGTACAGCTTCAAAAGGGCTTTAAACCACATCAAACGGTACCAGACGATCAATAAGGGTCTTATCTAGCGAAACGATCTGTCATTTTTTAAAAAATAAATAAAGTTTAAGTTTTATAAGCACAAATGCTTGCCTTGCTCTGTTCAGTGATGCGCGCTCGTGACGTCACGTAAAACGCAATAAAAATAAAATAGACTTGACAGCCCTTACTGGAGTTCCACAACTACTGAACTTTGAACTCTCTCCCAGCCGGTGAGGTGCGCGGTGGACCAATCCACGGCAAGAGAGGGGCGGACTCAAAATGTTTCTAAACTTAAAAGCATTTTTTGCCCGTTTGCGTTTTTATAGTTTTTCTACTTACACAATTATTTTAATTAAGTATATGTATGTAATCATATTATTGATATATAGAGTGTAGAGTAAAAAAATGCTGACCACAGTTAAGATTTTTCTTTTCTTTATTTATTTCATTTATATTGTCAATGTCATTTATTTATAAGGTTTGGCATGCTGACCAGAAAGATTTTTTTTAAAGTCTATTTTTGTTTATTGAAAAACATTATCTTTAAAGTACTTTAACTTTGCATTTGCAGTCAGCAGAGCCAAATGTTATATCATTACAGTTCTAAATTTTACTATAGATATTTATTTTATATAATCTTTTTATATTCTAATATTCTACTCTATTGATATTGATTTGATTAGTAATAAATAAATCTTCCTCAGTTTTGATCAATTGTTCGCCTGTTTGGGAAGTGTTTGTCATGTTTTGACAATAAAGAGTAGTTTAAAACCACAGTTAACTGTCTGTTTTCTACATCTTTCACCCAGGAGCAAAAATGTGCCTTTAAACTTTAAACAAATAAAGATTTGACATTTATCGTGATAATTATCGATATCGACTGATATGGAAAATTATATCGTGATAATTTTTTTGGGCCGTATCGCCCAGCCCTACTCTGGCCATAGCATTGGGTTGTTTTTCCAGTCACAGATACTGTGCGGACAATCCAAGCCAATACGGCTCAGCTTTTCTATATATCTTGCTTTGTCAAGCGGCAGAAGTTATTCTATATAGGCTATACTGGGTTAACACCATGCATTTTCCAATGTGGCGTAATGGATTGTTTTCCCTCACGCCGACTCCGCCTCCACGCCACGCCCCCAGCTATGACACGACACCGACCACGTCTATAATATCTCCCATTGGGTGTCTCTGACGACCTCTTGTGGAAAAATACTAAAATACTTGTATACTTGTTCACACTTGACCAGCGTCTGTTTTACATTATAATCCTATGGAGTAAACCGTGTTTTCAAAAAAGTCTTGAGCGCTTTTTTAAAAGCCTTTTTCTGTATCTCAGAGCGTATTTTCAAGTTGAAAAAAGTCAAACTTTTCTGATAAAAACGCCCAACGTTACATGCCTAACATGATATTTCATGACTCTTGATGGCCTTACACTAAAAAAAAAAAAGATTATATATGGCACCAAAAATGGTTCTTGGCTCATAATCATAGGGGAACCTTTTCTAGTGCTATATAGCACCAGTTTTGGTGCTTCAGTGGTTCTTCAGCAGTTCTTCAGAGGTGCTATATAGCACCTTAGTCAAAGAACCGCTGAAGAACCTCTGAAGAACCACTGAAGCACCAAAATTGGTGCTATATAGCACTAAAAAAGGTTACCCTATGATTACGAGCCAAGAACCATTTTTGGTGCCATATAGAACCTATTTTTTTTTATAGTGTATAGCTCTATATGGAGCTGTTCTGCTGGGTCCTAAAGTCAATTTCTCTTCAGTATGCGTTCAGATTTTGGTAAAGTTTTAGCATTTTAAGTTTTTTTCTATGTGGACTGAATGAGTTTCGGGGAAGGATGAGGGTTAAACGACTGAATTAAATGTGTCTGTAACTTCAGTAACTATTTTCAGTATTTCAATTACAAGACATAATTCTGTTGTAGTCCTAAACCACGTCCCCTAATGATCTCACTTTCATATGACTGTCATCTCTCCTGTAGGGTCTGTTCGGCAAATCCGTACCAAAGGAGGTTGCCATGATGGCTCTTTTGAGCAAAGGCCCTACCGTTCCTCAACTCGTCAAGCTGCTCGACTGGTACGAGACGCCCGAAGAGTACATCCTGGTCCTAGAGCGGCCCACGGCGTGCCAGGATATGCGGCAGTTCTTACTCAAGCACGGCGGAAGGATCGGGGAATCGTCAGCACGAGCTGTAATGCGGCAGGTGGTCACGGCGGCAAAGATATGCTGTGAGCGGGGAATCTTCCATGGCGATATCAAGTCGGAGAACCTCCTCATCAATGAGAACACCCTGCAGGTCAAGCTCATAGACTTCGGCACTAGTAAGCACTTGAAGAAGTCTGCCTACTCCACATTCAGAGGTATGTATCAGTAGGGCTGGGCACCGAACGGCGATATTTTTATGGTATCGAACGAAAAACTCCGATACTATGAGTATCGAAAAATTATTTATCTTTTGGTGCCAAATTTCGGTTCCAAAAGCCAAGCGGCTTTTATACGCTTATAAAAGTGGATGCCGAGTCAGCAAAGTGCAACATATGCGATAGGTATTGCAACCAAAGGCGCAAAAGGAAAACTTTCTGTGAGACGTACGTTAAAGGGATAGTTCACCCAAAAACGAAAATGTGATGTTTTTCTGCTTACCCCTAAGGCATCCAAGATGTAGGTGTCTTCGTTTCTTCAGTAGAACACAAATGAAGATTTTTAACTCTAACCGTTGCTGTGTGTCATATAATGCTTGTCAATGGAGTCTAATTCAATTAGAGTAAAAAAAACATGGACAGACAACTTAAAATTAAACCCTGCGGCTCGTGACGACACATTGATGTCTTAAGACACAAAACGATCGGTTTCTGAGAGAAACCCAACGGTATTTATGCAATATATCACCTCATATCAGATGAACGCTTCAGCTCTCCAGACTGCCATCACTTCCTGTGAGTGAGGTCAAAATTCCGGCCGGGTCATAGATGTGTATACGTAGATCGAGCTCCTCATTCGATCCTCATTCGAGCGATCCACGCCATGATCCACGCAGGCACTAATGAGGTATCTATGTATATTTCTATGACCCGGACGGAATTTTGACCTGACACACGGGAAGTGAAGGCAGTCTGCAGAGCTGAAGCGTTCGTCTGATATGAGGTGAAATTAATTGACACACAGCAACGGTTGGAGTTAAAAATCTTCATTTGTGTTCTACTGAAGAAATGAAGACACCTACATCTTGGATGCCTTAGGGGTAAGCAGAAAAACATCAAATTTTCGTTTTTGGGTGAACTATCTCTTTAAGTTCACAAACGAGTGAATCACCTCGTGCGCGCTCTCTCTCTCCCTTAAAAAATGCTCAAATGGCTTCACATCAGCGCATCGCATCTGCACTAAAATCGAGCTGCACAGTTGACACAGGATTTGCCACTTGCACAATCGAGGCAGTGTCGCATCGTCACTAAAGTTTATCATTTGCATTTATTTTTAAGTCTTGCCAGTGTTCAAACCGCTCAGCACACACACACACACACACACAGGCCATCTCACAAAAAGCTTGCGAGTACAAATTGGGCTGAAATGGTCAAATACACACAAATGTATGAACTAAATTACCGTCTTGATGAGTAAACCCCGTCGTGACTCGCGAGTGAACGTTTGTGCAACTGCATGTAACCGTATCCATGTTCGCTCTTAAAGTGACAGCTGTCGAATAAACTGCTGCTGTCTCTTTTTTTTAGTTTCTCTTTGTCTTGTGTTGTTTGATTAACCTTTATGACACTCACTGCTCTTGAATGACTATCTTTTGCAACCTTAAGTGTAAGGATTAATCTAATTTCATTTATTCAGGGAAGGCCAATGTTAATTTACATTTGATTCCTTATCAAATGTCTTTAGTATTTCTTACCTCAATACTAATGTTAGACCTACCTGAACATTTGTCTTTAAAAACAAAAATACACTGCATGATCAAATATTTAGGTGAGATAATTATATACATTTATATGACAAGAGTCACCTAAGGGAGGGGGGGGGGGGGGTTCCCCCATTGTCAGAAATAAAATTCAGGCCCTGAATGAATGTCTGTAAAATTCCCTATAAATCATTCTACATGATAAAAAGAAGGCTTCAAATAGATCGTATCGGCAGATACTGCTTCCTGTGATCGGCTCCAAAAATCCTGATCGGAGCACCCTTACAAAAAGCACAACCAGTTTTATTAATAATGTTACCCTGAGTTAGAAGTGTTACTAGAATTAGTTTTAATTAAGGTGAAATATAAAAGTTTTGTGTTTAATGTATTTTTGTTGATTTTGAAATGGATTTTAAAACATATTGTATCGAAAAAAGTATCGCAGTTGGCACCGGATCGAAAGATTTTGAACAATACCCAGCCCTATGTATTAGTATTAGTTGCATTTGAATGAAAAAATGCATTGCCATGCACTAAATCTGCTTCTTTCTTCCAGGCACAAAGGTGTATGCTCCTCCTGAGAGTGTCAATAAAGGGAAGTTCCATGGCAAGCCGAAGCAGCTCGCTGAGATCCTAACAGAGCCCTGGTATACGGAAGAGATCTCCAAAGGTGAGAGCGGGTCCTACAGGAACTTTGATTACTGCTTCAAATAATGTGATCAGTTGCACAAAGTATAAAACGTACAACACTAACCAGACACATCTCTCCCCTCTTCACAGAGTGCCAAGATCTGATCTCCGCATGCATGGAGTGCAATCCCGCCAAGCGGATCGATCTGGAGAAAGTCCTGCTCCACGACTGGTTCCAAGAACTGATCCTGAACTAAAAGTGTTTCCAAGTAAGACACCGCCATGAGGCAGAGCGAGAGACGGAAGAAACCCAGAGAGTAGATACACAAAACACCTTTTGTGCCTGAAAGAAAAAAGCAGAAACAGATGATTCAGAAGAATGAGAAGAAGAAGAAAAGATGCATAGATGCAATTACAGATCCAAGCACAGCGCCTATGCACAAGAAGAAGAAACATTTAAATATTTGTGTGAGTGAGTGTGAGTGTGTGTGAGTGTGAGTGAGTGAGCGTGTGAGTGTATGTGTGTGCGCTTGTGCTTTATAATTTATTTAAAAATATATTTTAAAAAAATTATTATAAAATCAAATGTGTCTTTTATTTTATTTTAATTTTAATTAACATTGTATTCTAATTCCCCTCAGGAATGTTTATTATGCGGCTGCACGTGGGATGGAAAGAGACCACTACAATTATTAAGAGCATTGAAGAAGAACACATTTATACATAGTTAACCAAATCAAAATTTACACACAATGACAAAAAATCTTTTTATTCAGGTGGCATATTGTGCCAATTTACTGACACAGTAACATTTAGCAGACAAGCTTTAGAGTTCTGACGTTCCAGCAAACAGTGACAATTGACCTTCCAGTTTAGAGAATGTTAAGACTGTCCATCCATCCATCCATAGATCCATCCATCCATCCATCCATAGATCCATCCATCCATCCATCCATCCATAGATCCATCCATCCATCCATCCATCCATAGATCCATCCATCCATCCATCCATCCATAGATCCATAGATCCATCCATCCATCCATCCATCCATAGATCCATAGATCCATCCATCCATCCATCCATCCATCCATAGATCCATAGATCCATCCATAGATCCATAGATCCATCCATCCATCCATCCATCCATAGATCCATAGATCCATCCATCCATCCATCCATCCATAGATCCATAGATCCATCCATCCATAGATCCATCCATCCATCCATCCATAGATCCATCCATCCATCCATAGATCCATCCATCCATAGATCCATCCATCCATCCATCCATAGATCCATCCATCCATCCATAGATCCATCCATCCATCCATCCATAGATCCATCCATAGATCCATAGATCCATCCATCCATAGATCCATCCATCCATCCATCCATCCATAGATCCATCCATCCATCCATAGATCCATAGATCCATCCATCCATAGATCCATCCATCCATCCATCCATCCATAGATCCATCCATCCATCCATAGATCCATAGATCCATCCATCCATAGATCCATCCATCCATCCATCCATAGATCCATCCATCCATCCATAGATCCATCCATCCATCCATCCATAGATCCTTCCATCCATCCATCCATCCATAGATCCATCCATCCATCCATAGATCCATCCATCCATCCATCCATAGATCCATCCATCCATCCATCCATAGATCCATCCATCCATCCATAGATCCATCCATAGATCCATCCATCCATCCATAGATCCATCCATAGATCCATCCATCCATCCATCCATCCATCCATCCATCCATAGATCCATCCATCCATCCATAGATCCATCCATCCATCCATCCATAGATCCATCCATCCATCCATCCATAGATCCATCCATCCATAGATCCATCCATCCATCCATAGATCCATCCATCCATAGATCCATCCATCCATCCATAGATCCATCCCTCCATCCATCCATCCATCCATAGATCCATCCATCCATCCATCCATAGATCCATCCCTCCATCCATCCATCCATCCATCCATAGATCCATCCATCCATCCATCCATAGATCCATCCATCCATCCATCCATCCATCCATATATCCATCCATAGATCCATCCATCCATCCATCCATACATACATACATACATACATACATCCATAGATCCATCCATCCATCCATAGATCCATCCATCCATCCATCCATAGATCCATCCATCCATCCGTCCATAGATCCATCCATCCATCCATAGATCCATCCATCCATCCATAGATCCATCCATCCATCCATCCATAGATCCATCCATCCATCCGTCCATAGATCCATCCATCCATCCATAGATCCATCCATCCATCCATAGATCCATCCATCCATCCATAGATCCATCCATCCATCCATCCATAGATCCATCCATCCATCCAGTAGTAACCTAGAATACTGTCTAACACTTGATGGCTGCTCTGTCAAGTCCTCGTCATCAGTGAGGAACCTGGGTGTGCTCTTTGATACCAATCTTCCATTTGAAAGCCACGTTTCCAGCAGCTTGAGTTCTTACTAGAAACAGGAAGTGTGACCATATTAGCCCGGTTCTGTCAACACTGCACTGGCTCCCTATTAAACATCAGATATATTTTAAAATCTTGCTTATTACTTACAAAGCACTAAATGGTTTATCTCCCCAGTACTTGAGCGAGCTCTTAACGCATTATAGTCCTTCACGTCTATTGCGATCTCACTCTGGCCTAGAATATCAAAAACAACTGCTGGCGGTCAATCCTTCTCCTATTTAGCACCTAAACTTCTTCCTAGCATTGTTCGCGAAGCAGACACACTCTATCAGTTCAAATCTAGACTAAAAATGACAGTTAAATGATTGTTAGGCTGCATTAACTAGGTCAGCCGGAACGGGAACACTTCCCATAACACCTGATGTACTCGTCACATCATAAGGAGAATGGCATCTACGCTAATATTAGTCTCTGTGTTTATCTCGAGGTTTACTGTAGTCTGCCGGATCCGGGCCGTATCCAGATCAGATGGTGGACCTGCGCCTGGACACGACCACACCAAGAGATTGTGTCAACTAGACTCTCACTGATCCTCAACAAGCCCGTCTCAGGTGTGATGATTCTGAACAAATATTCTGAATGCAGCTTCAACTCGAGCTCTGATATACCCCCACAGTGACTAAATATAGGATATGATTGTAGGGCAAGGTACCTAAGATGAAGGTGGAGGTGATGGGATGCTGGAACAGCTGAGACTGAGGAGAGGTAAGCAGCTGCTTATATACTCTGGCTGCTGATTGACAGATTAGATGGGCTCGCTCTTCCCTAAATTACGTGTAGGAACTTCACTAATTCATCTTTGTCATCAGGATACGTACCGGAAACTTTTAAGCTGGCTATATTTAAACCGCATATAAAAAAACCCACAACTTGACCCTACATTAGCCAATTACAGGCCGATTTCAAATCTACTCTTTCGGTCAAAGATACTAGAAAAGGCAGTGTCCTCACAACTATGCTCCTTTTTAGAAAGAAATGGTATCTGTGAGGATTTCCAGTCTGTATCATAGTACTGAGACTGCTCTTATCAGAGTTACAAATGATTTACTCTTATCATCCGACCGTCATCTTATCATCAAAACTCTGGCCAGTTGATAATACCTAGAATATCAAAATCAACTGCAGGTGGTCGATCCTTCTACTATTTAGCACCTAAACTCTGGAACAGTCTTCCTAGCATTGTTCGGGAAGCAGACGCACTCTGTCAGTTTAAATCTAAACTAAAATTATATTCGATGATCGCTGGGAATTATTCGATTTTTATTAGAAAATCCTCCCCCGCATGCACGCATGTAAAGGCTACCAACATATAAACAGAGAGAGACAGGGAGAGAGACCATTCACGCCCTCAATCTGTATGATAACAAACTGTTTCATTCATTAGGGAATTGGCTATATCAATTAACCATATAATTATTGTAACATGCTGAAACATATGACCGTTATTTGACATCGCCCCAAGTTACCGTAACCGTTATATATGCTACAAGTCTATAGTGTGCACGTGAGACGGTGTGTTCTTCTGTTGTCTCAGGGTGTTTTTACACTGGCAGTTTAGTTCGAAATGGGGCACAGTTTGCATGAAAAATTGCTAATGTGAAAGCTTTCATACAGAGCTGAGGTACCGAACCCGAGAACACACAACCGGAGTTCGGTTGCTCTCTGAGCTGTGCCACGATTCACGTGAATGCGAAAACAACACTCGGCTGCGCACTTGTCCAGGAAGAAAAGTAACCAGCGCATGCGTTTTAGCCGATTACAATGACATTAGTTCAATAACATACATGTAAGTGATGATAGTGTTGATGATTCACCTTTAGAGACGATCGCGAGAGTGAGCCTGCAGTGTATTTGCACATAGTGCAATCAGGGCAGCAAATGAATGGCAATTCCCCGTCTCCTCAAAAGAGTCAGTTTGCATGCAGCAAAGCCGCCTTCAAGCGACACACATACACTCTAAAAAATGCTGTGTTAAAAATAACCCAGGTTGGGTTGAAAATGGACTAACCCAGCAATTGGGTTGTTTTAACCCAGCATTTGGGTTGGGTTAAATCTATGCTAATGTTAGTCTGTCTGTGTCATCCTTAAGGCTTGTACACACCGGGACGAATATCGCGCGCACTTATCGCCAGCATTTTTCGTGACGTTTCTCGGCACGTCTTGAGTGTTCACACCCAATCGATTTTCACTGGCGATGTGCCGAATGAACGTGCAAATTCAGTAGATGGCGCTCCCCAGAGATGTTCACAAGTCTTTCATCTAGAGTCCGAGTCAAGTCTCAAGTCATTTTATGTCTTACAAAAAAAATATATCATATTCAAAAATCCTTCTTTTTTTTATAGACAAAACATGACCTTTCTATCATCTGTTTTGTTTGTAATAAAAGTCCTAAGATGTCAGGGATACATCCAGCCTTACGTTATAAATTATAATCCATTACAATGTAAAATTCACGTTTGTTACACAGCGTTGTTACTGATTGACACGATAATAAATCCATATGTGAGAACAAATGGCACGATGGATCTTGTCATGTTTCATGGGACTCTTATGACGCACGCAATACACGGAAAGCCGTAATGAAATTCTACAACAAGGGTCCGATCTACCACATCACGTACATGTGAAGCAGATATTATAACATTCAAATAAAGATTTTTTACATTTTTTTCGATAGATAAGGATTAAAGACTTGAGTTGTTTTTTGAGTCTTTTTTGTCGAGTCGAGATAAAAGTCTGAAGTCATTTCAGGTCGAGTCCCGAGTCAAGTCTGAAGTCTCATAAAATGCGACTCGAGAGTCCGAGTCACTAACTCGAGTGCCCATCTCTGGCGCTCCTGGTACACAAGGTGGTGCTGCGCCACTTAACGCTTCTCACACTCGCTTGTCACACAGAAGAAGAAGAGAGACATTATTTACGTGCTTGCCAAAACTATAGACATATTATGTCTATGGCCAAAACCATTCACACACTTTTTGCTAACTGGCAAGTAGCATTAGCAGCTCATCTTCATCTTTGTCTACTAACTTCCTCTTCGTGGTATCAATGTGTGCTCGGCAAGACCGTTTTGTGCTTGAGCGTCACCAAGTGGTGTTTTAGTGTAACTTCAGCAGCTCCAGGCACGTGAACTATAGCGCCGATCTCATTGGTCGGACAGTTTTTAACGTGCTGCGTCAAAACAAAAGAACGAACCCGAAGCGTTTTTTTAAATGACGCTTTTACGCCTGCCGTTTTTCGCGTCGGTGTGCACACTCACATTTGTTTAGTCACGAGGCGTTAAACGTTGGCGATAAACGCGCGCGAAAATCGCCCCGGTGTGAACAGGCCTTTATCCCGAAGATAGCATAGTTAGATGGATCCGGGCCATATCCAGATCAGGTGGTGCACCTCTACCTAGACACGACCACAACGCATCCTTGAATGTCAGCAGAGACCATGTGAAGGCCTGCATTTTTACATTTTCAAAAAACGTCACTTAGTATGATTTATAAGCACACACACACACACACAGAGTTTGAGAGAGTCTGAAGATGGTCAGTTGGGCAGTAATGGAGAGGAACCTGTGCTGACGAGAGCAGCACCTGCTCACAGCAGGCGCTCAGGATACACAAGACACGGCAACTGAGCGAATAACCACTCTAACACTGGCTCTGAAGCAGAGCAAGAGCAGATAGTCCACGTCAGCAACACACAGCAAGAGAGAGAGTGGGATTTATCAACAGAAAAAGATAGAATCCTGTTTTTATAATAATGCTTTTATGGAGATATGATACTGATTTAGCTGTTTGTCCCAGAATTGTGCATTATTTTGAATTTCGATAACACTTTATTTGGACCCACTTTATATTAGGTGGCCTTAACTACTATGTACTAACATTTTAATAAATAATTTGATACAACGCACTTATTGTGTACATACATGTTTTTACATTGTACTTACATTTTAAAAAATACGTGCATGTAATTACATCTGTAATTAACTTCTGTAGTTACATTTGTAATTACACAGTTGACACTTCCCTTACACCTAACCCTACCCTTAAACTTACCCATACCACCACACCTGTCCCTAACCCTACTCTTAAACTTACCCATACCACCACACCTGTCCCTAACTTTACCCTTAAACTTACCCATACCACCACACCTGTCTCTAACTTTACCCTTAAACTTACCCATACCACCACACATGTCCCTAACTTTACCCTTAAACTTACCCATGCCACCACACCTGTGCCTAACTTTACCCTTAAACTTACCCATACCACCACACCTGCCCCTAACCCTACTCTTAAACTTACCCATACCACCACACCTGTCCCTAACTTTACCCTTAAACTTACCCATACCACCACACCTGCCCATAACCCTACTCTTAAACTTACCCATACCACCACACCTGCCCCTAACCCTACTCTTAAACCTACCCATACCACCAAGCCTGTCCCTAACTTTACCCTTAAACTTACCCATACCACCACACTTGCCCCTAACCCTACTCTTAACCTTACCCATACCACCACACCTGTCCCTAACCCTACTCTTGAACTTACCCATATCACCACACCTGTCCCTAACTTTACCCTTAAACTTACCCATACCACCACACCTGTCCCTAACCCTACTCTTGAACTTACCCATATCACCACACCTGTCCCTAACTTTACCCTTAAACTTACCCATACCACCACACCTGTGCCTAACTTTACCCTTAAACTTACCCATACCACCACACCTGCCCCTAACCCTACTCTTAAACTTACCCATACCACCACACCTGTCCCTAACTTTACCCTTAAACTTACCCATACCACCACACCTGCCCCTAACCCTACTCTTAAACTTACCCATACCACCACACCTGTCCCTAACTTTACCCTTAAACTTACCCATACCACCACACCTGCCCCTAACCCTACTCTTAAACTTACCCATACCACCACACCTGTCCCTAACTTTACCCTTAAACTCACCCATACCACCACACCTGCCCCTAACCCTACTCTTAAACTTACCCATACCACCACACCTGCCCCTAACCCTACCCTTAAACTTACCCATACCACCACACCTGTGCCTAACTTTACCCTTAAACTTACCCATACCACCACACCTGCCCCTAACCCTACTCTTAAACTTACCCATACCACCACACCTGTCCCTAACTTTACTCTTAAACTTACCCATACCACCACACCTGCCCCTAACCCTACTCTTAAACTTACCCATACCACCACACCTGTCCCTAACTTTACCCTTAAATTTACCCATACCACCACACTTGCCCCTAACCCTACTCTTAAACTTACCCATACCACCACACCTGTCCCTAACCCTACTCTTAAACTTACCCATATCACCACACATGTCCCTAACTTTACCCTTAAACTTACCCATACCACCACACCTGTCCCTAACTTTACCCTTAAACTTACCCATACCACCACACCTGCCCCTAACCCTACTCTTAAACTTACCCATACCACCACACCTGTCCCTAACCCTACTCTTAAACTTACCCATACCACCACACCTGTCTCTAACTTTACCCTTAAACTTACCCATACCACCACTCCTGCCCCTAACCCTACTCTTAAACTTACCCATACCACCACTCCTGTCCCTAACCCTACTCTTAAACTTACCCATATCACCACACCTGTCCCTAACTTTACCCTTAAACTTAACCATATCACCACACATGTCCCTAACCCTACTCTTAAACTTACCCATACCACCACACCTGTCCCTAATCCTACTCTTAAACTTACCCATATCACCACACCTGTCCCTAACCCTACTCTTAAACTTACCCATATCACCACACCTGTCCCTAACTTTACCCTTAAACTTACCCATATCACCACACCTGTCCCTAACCCTACTCTTAAACTTACCCATACCACCACACCTGTACCTAACCCTACTCTTAAACTTACCCATACCACCACACCTGTCCCTAACCCTACTCTTAAACTTACCCATATCACCACACCTGTCCCTAACCCTACTCTTAAACTTACCCATACCACCACACCTGTCCCTAACTTTACTCTTAAACTTACCCATACCACCACACCTGTCCCTTACTTTACCCTTAAACTTACCCATACCACCACACCTGTCCCTAACCCTACTCTTAAACTTACCCATACCACCACACCTGTCCCTAACCCTACTCTTAAACTTACCCATACCACCACACCTGTCCCTGACTTTACCCTTAAACTTACCCATACCACCACACCTGTCCCTAACTTTACCCTTAAACTTACCCATACCACCACACCTGTCCCTAACCCTACCCTTAAACTTACCCATATCACCACACCTGTCCCTAACTTTACCCTTAAACTTAACCATACAACCACACCTCTCCCTAACCCTACTCTTAAACTTACCCATACCACCACACCAGCCCCTAACTTTACTCTTAAACTTACCCATACCACCACACCTGTCCCTGACTTTACCCTTAAACTTACCCATATCACCACACCTGTCCCTAACCCTACCCTTAAACTTACCCATATCACCACACCTGTCCCTAACTTTACCCTTAAACTTAACCATACCACCACACCTGTCCCTAACCCTACTCTTAAACTTACCCATACCACCACACCTGTCCCTAACCCTACTCTTAAACTTACCCATACCACCACACCTGTCCCTAACCCTACCCTTAAACTTACCCATATCACCACACCTGTCCCTAACCCTACTCTTAAACTTACCCATACCACCACACCTGTCCCTAACCCTACTCTTAAACTTACCCATACCACCACACCTGTCCCTAACCCTACTCTTAAACTTACCCATACCACCACACCTGTCCCTAACCCTACTCTTAAACTTACCCATACCACCACACCTGTCCCTAACCCTACCCTTAAACTTACCCATACCACCACACCTGTCCCTAACCCTACTCTTAAACTTACCCATACCACCACACCTGTCCCTAACCCTACTCTTAAACTTATCCACACCACCACACCTGTCCCTAACCCTACTCTTAAACTTACCCATACCACCACACCTGTCCCTAACTCTACCCGTATCCCACCTCAATATCAGCAAAGGTGCTTTGCAATACAATTTGAACAGAGTAAGTACATTGTACTTATTTTTTTATGTAAGTACATAGTACTTAAGGCCACCTAATATAAAGTGGGGCCCTTTATTTTAATGTGTCCTTGTTACACGTTGCATGTATTTACAATATTACACGCAACTAACCCTGAACCAAACCATAAACCCTAACTCTATAGTAAGCACATGTTGTTAATTAATATTACTCAGTACTTATAGTTACACTGTAACAGGGACACATTCAAATAAAGTGTAACCAGAATTTCTTTGAACGGACATGGTAACACTTTATAATAACTACACGCTATGACGCATTAGTAAAGCATTAGTAAATAGTTAATTCATCATTTATAAAGCATTAATAGACATTAATAGGCAGTTTATAAATACAGCTATACACACTTTATTCTGGATTTATAAGCATATCTATAATGTGTTTAATAATTGTATTTTCATACTTTATAAATGATCAATTTATCATTTCTAAATTAAGTATTACATTATTTACAAATCAGTTATTTAGGAGTTGTCAGTGGTTCATCAGATCATTTAGAAAGTGTAAGTAAAGGATTAACTAACTATTTAAATATACATTTGCACATCTTATTATTTAGACATATAGTAATAATTACCCAGTGTGTTAATAAATGTTTTATAAACATGTATTTCTACTGTAATTCATGATTAATTCAGGTAGTTATAAAACATTTAGTAGTCGTCAGTAACTATTTCTGTGAGCTCATCTAAAGTGAGGACGATTTATGCCTCGTAAAGCTTTTACAAAAGAGATTTAAAGACTCAGTTCTCTTCTGAACACAACACTGATGAATATAGCACATATAAATATTTATTTCAAAATGCAAAAATGAAGACAAGTGTACAACTAGTAACTTAATATAAAATTCAAATTAAACCTCTTCAATGTCATAGAAAATAATATTCCTGTAGACCGCCAGAAACCATAACTGCAGTCAAATGAGACTAAGCCTCTGCAATCTGATATAAAAATACATTTCTGTAAAGTGTGAACATTGCTGAATAAAAATGTACCAGTGGATTACACTTGATTACAGGAGTGCCAAAACACAACAAATACAATTTAGATAAAACAATAATAATATAATAAAATATTTTGCAGTGTCAAAACAGTACTAACTTTAAAACATTAGAGAACAGCAGAGCAGAAGAGAACTGAGAACAAAAGCTTTACGAGGCATAAATCGTCCTCACTTTAGATGAGCTGACAGAAATACTGACAACTGCTAAATGTTTTATAACTACCTGAATTAATCATGAATTACAGTAGGAATACATGTTTATAAAGCATTTATTAACACACTGAGTAGCTATTACTATATGTCTAAATAATAAGATGTTTAAATGTACATTTAAATAGTTTATTAATCCTTTTTCTTACACTTTCTAAATGATCTGATGAACCACTGACAACTCCTAAACCACTGGTTTGTAAATAATGTAATACTTAATTTAGAAATGATAAATTGATCATTTAAAAAATATGAAAATACAATTATTAAACACATTATAGATATGCTCATAAATCAAGAATAAAGTGTGTATAGCTGTATTTATAAACTGCCTATTAATGTCTATCAATGCTTTATAAATGATGAATGAACTATTTACTAATGCTTAACTAATACTTCATAGCGTGTAGTTATTAAAAAGTGTTAACGATAAATTATATATGCAGTATACACATGCAAGTATTTCTTATACATGCAGGTGTGTGTATTTATATATACATCATATTCAATACATACCATTTAACTACGGTTTTCGGTTCGGTTCGGTTCTGATGGCTTGTCACATCAGTTTTTTGCTATTCTATTCTTAGGCGACAGGAACAGCAAGAGGTTAAAGAGAAAAAAAGACTTTTTTAATTGCAATACTCTTTCTTTATTTTACCTAAAAGAATTGAAAAACCTTACTTAAACTTAAAACTTTACTTTAAAAAAACCCTTGTACACATTCCTAGTGATTTTATAATATATATATATATCAGATTTACACTGGCAGCTCAGAGCTGTACAGCAGCATTTAAGTATGAAATTGAATGAATAAATGTAAAAATAAAACACAACATAGACTTCACTATAAAATATACACTGATTCTTATTAAAGCTACTGTATTAAAGTTTTTCAGTCAAGAGCAGTGAGTGATTTTCTATTTGTCTTTTGTTGTTGTATTAACATTAAATGGATAGTTCACTCAAAAATGAGAAATGAATACAGGTTTGGAACAATATTAGAGTGAGTAAATAATGACATAATTTTAGAAGTGAACTGTCCCTTTAAGGACCGCGTGTTCACTATAGGCTGCGCCGCTGTCAATGTAAGACCTGCGTGCATCTAATACAGACACGCGCCCATTTTAATTTCACTTTAGACATAACAGACTGTGTTTATGTAAACCTTGTGTGTATTTGACAGTATTAGTGCAGTAAGACGAATATTTAGTCCAGTAATCGCGTGTTTGACAAGCGTTTAGTGCGCGCGCTCTGAAAAGCTCATGTTTAAACCGCGCACACGCCGGCAAGGCTTTAAAATGCATGCAAATAATGAACTTTGGTGATTGTGAATATAGTGTTCTGTGAGTATAACTCTACCACTAACATGTGATGTGAATGTATGTCGCGTTGTTCAGTATATTGGGTTGAAGGCAAAATATAGAATTTGTAGAAAAATACTTAATTAAATGCAAAACCGAAAAACCGCAATTCGCAGGCGCGTATTGAACCGTGAAGGCCGTACCGAACGGTTCAATATTATATTGAGAATTGTGGCATCCCTAATACATAATAATTATACACAGTACACACTCATATATTATGTAAACACAAACTTTTATTTTGGATGCGATTAATCATGATTCATTTTTCCCCAGTACTAATTTTTTAATTATTGGGTAACTTATTTATTAATTTTTTTGTCTTGACCATAGATGTCACAAAATCTCATCTCAACACATTTGATGTGCTCTTCTTAATTTTGTTATTTTGTGTATTTGTGAGATTTAGTGAAAACGATTTTGAGGTTAAGGTATCTTCAAAATGAGTTACAGGCGTGCAAACTGCAAACCCCCAAGAAGTGCTTTTTCCCATTTTTGAACTGTCACCACTGGCATATAATGCAACAAAGATTGCTAAAGTCAACAGATTTAACTAATAGACCTGCCAATCTCTGTGTGATGATAAAATAATGATGCAGCCATCTTTCTAAAGCCATTTCTACACCCCTGTGAAAATTGTCATTCTGACCCCACTACAAAATATTGAATTACTCAGAAAATATACATCCATCACATTTAATATTTTGTCTTTTTTCTTCATTTATGTTTGTCTTTCTTCAAACAAAATGAATAAAATCGAGCCGGAAAAGTTTCTGAAATTTGGTTGATTTTGACACGGAATGACCCAAATGTGTTTGTCTGAGAGCCTTTTATACACACACTTAACACATGACATACACTGTTTGGTACAGTAGAAATATTTTGAGTGTCCCTCATTCTGTCCCTTATTTTCCTATAAAGAACCACGATTGTCCCTTATTTTCTTTTCCAGAAGTTGGCAACCCTAGTTCCTAGCCATATCGACTCTTCACTTTCCGTCGGTCTTAGAACACGATGTAACTACAGAAGAGTCGAGTTTTAAATAAGAAAAGTATCGAAACTCTTTGGTCATTTTTGAGCGAGATGCTAACGGTCTAATCAGATTCAATGATCTATGCTAAGCTATGCTAAAAGTGCTACGGCCAGACCCGGAGATCGGCTGAATGGATTCAAAAACGGTAAAACTCAACGGTTTAACTCTAGGAAAGACGGAAAATGAGCCTATTTTCAAAAAAAGTGTCGTGTTCCTTTAAAATGGTAAGAATAACATGTTGAATGACAGTATATTGAAAAAATCTGTAAAATATGATTCCAAATTGTATGTAAAATTACACATTATTCTGTAAAAATACAGAACATCTCTTAAAAAACAGAAATTTGATGTAATACCAAAATACAAGCAATTGCCTGTACATTTAATAGTCGAAATTTAAAATACAGCAGATTTATGTAAAACAATGTATAATGACAAAACGGGAAAATTCTGTAAACACTACAGACCATTACCTGTAAAATTACATTTATTTTTAACGGTGTAGTTTAGTCAAAAAAGTTCGGTAACATTTTATTTTACAGTGTCCATGTAGTTATTATAGTAATAACAGTGAATGATGCATAATTACATGCAACTAACCCTCAACCAAACCCTAATCCTATAGGAAGTACATGTAGTTAATTAATATTACTCAGTACTTAAATGTGTAATTACACTGTAACAAAGACACCTTCAAATAAAGTGAAGATGTCAGTCTAAAGTGTGCGTGTGATGCTGTCCTCTGAGCAGAAGGGGGCAGCAAGACACTTTTAGACAGATTACGGCTGTTGATTTTTTCCCCCTTGAGAGACTCTTAAGATTCATTGTTCTAAGAAACAATGGAAATGGTGGGAGAACAGGAGTATCAACGGTCATATTCCTGATGTGTTTAGTGTGTTACAGGGACCTGCCGCTTGTCCTGTTGTTGTTTTCCACCTGTGAGGTGATGAATATGCATGGCTTTGCGCAGTTGTTTGCTATAGCATACGCAGAGGAGGATGTGGAGGGCTTTGTGCGGCTCTTTTGCAGCAGCGCTGAAGTGCTTGAGCATTGTAACACAGGTAAGAGTGGGACTGGTCAGGTCAAGTGTTTATGCTGGAGTGAGAGCAGTCTTCGCTCCCATCCTCTTTGTCTGCACTTACCCAGAGATCAGAGAGCTCAGACATGAAGCCTGCTGAAATTATCACAATACTATCAGCGCCACTCAACATCCACACAACTTCATGGCTTTCCTTTTCAAATAGCTACTTGTTTTTTTTATCAAATACTTCATCACTGTTATATTATTGACTCATCCATGAGCCCTGTTCTCTCCTTCTATCTATCTTTATCCTTCTCTCTTTTTGTCTCTCTCTCTCTCTCTCTCTCTCTCTCTCTCTCACACACACACACACACACACACACACACGAGATCTAAGCGTAACAGCACAGGGTAGATAATTACAATTTCAAAATCATTTGCCAGATCATTACCACCTAATCCCCTGTTTCATCTTATGAGTCACGCGTCTCATTTGGCATGAGGCTGGACAGCTCGCAGGCTTTCTCTTCAGTCTTCCCTCATAAACAGCCCTGTCGCTCGTCTCTGACCATGCCACGGACACACTCTCAAACACGGACACACACTCATACACACACTCACACACGGACACACACACACACGCACACACAGACACACACTCACACACGGACACACACTCACACACGGACACACACTCACACACTCACACGCGGACACACACTCACACACGGACACACACTCACACACGGACACACACTCACACACACACTCACACACGGACACACACTCACACACGGACACACACACACGCGCACACACAGACACACACTCACACACGGCCACACACTCTCACACGGACACACACTCACACACGGACACACACTCACACACACACTCACACACGGACACACACTCACACACGGACACACACTCACACACGGACACACACTCAGACACACACTCACACACGGACACACACTCACACACGGACACACACTCACACACGGACACACACTCATACACACACTCACACACGGACACACACTCACACACGGAAACTCACTCAGACACACGGACACACACTCACACACGGACACACACTCACACACGGACACACACTCAGACACACACTCACACACGGACACACACTCACACACGGACACACACTCATACACACACTCACACACGGACACACACTCACACACGGACACTCACTCAGACACACGGACACACACTCACACACGGACACACACTCAGACACACTCTCATACACACGGACACACACTCACACACGGCCACACACTCTCACACGGACACACACTCACACACGGACACACACTCACACACGGACACACACTCTCACACGGACACACACTCACACACGGACACACACTCACACACACACTCACACACGGACACACACTCACACACGGACACACACTCACACACGGACACACACTCAGACACACACTCACACACGGACACACACTCACACATGGACACACACTCACACACGGACACACACTCATACACACACTCACACACGGACACACACTCACACACGGAAACTCACTCAGACACACGGACACACACTCACACACGGACACACACTCACACACGGACACACACTCACACACGGACACACTCAGACACACACTCACACACGGACACACACTCACACACGGACACACACTCACACACGGACACACACTCATACACACACTCACACACGGACACACACTCACACACGGACACTCACTCAGACACACGGACACACACTCACACACGGACACACACTCAGACACACTCTCATACACACGGACACACACTCACACACGGACACACACTCACACACGGACACACACTCAGACACACGGACACACACTCACACACGGACACACACTCACACACGGACACACACTCAGACACACGGACACACACTCACACACGGACACACACTCACACACGGACACACACTCAGACACACACTCATACACACGGACACACACTCACACACGGACACACACTCAGACACACACTCATACACAAGGACACACACTCATACACACACTCATACACAAGGACACACACTCATACACACGGACACACACTCATACACAAGGACACACACTCATACACACGGACACACACTCATACACACGGACACACTCATACACACGGACACACACTCATACACACTGACACACACTCATACACAAGGACACACACTCACACACACGGACACACACTCATACACACGGACACACACTCATACACAAGGACACACACTCATACACACGGACACACACTCATACACACGGACACACACTCATACACAAGGACACACACTCATACACACGGACACACACTCATACACACGGACACACACTCATACACACGGACACACACTCATACACACGGACACACACTCATACACAAGGACACACACTCATACACACGGACACACACTCATACACACACACACACACGGACACACATACGGACACACACTCATACACACAGGGACACACACGGACACACACTCATACACACGGACACACACACGGACACAAACTCATACACACGGACACACACACGGACACACACTCATACGCACAGGGACACACACGGACACACACTCATACACACATACACACACTCATACACACAGGGACACACTCATACACACAGGGACACACTCATACACACAGGGACACACACAGACACACATACGGACACACACTCATACACACAGGGACACACACGGACACACACTCATACACACGGACACACACACGGACACAAACTCATACACACAGGGACACACACGGACACACACACGGACACAAACTCATACACACAGAGACACACACGGACACACACTCATACACACGGACACACACACGGACACACACTCATACACACAGGGACACACACGGACACACACTCATACACACAGGGACACACACGGACACACACTCATACACACGGACACACACACGGACACAAACTCATACACACAGGGACACACACTCATACACACAGGGACACACACGGACACACACTCATACACACAGGGACACACTCATACACACAGGGACACACACGGACACACACTCATACACAGATACACACACTCATACACACAGGGACACACTCATACACACAGGGACACACACGGACACACATACGGACACACACTCATACACACAGGGACACACACGGACACACACTCATACACACGGACACACACACGGACACAAACTCATACACACAGGGACACACACGGACACACACACGGACACAAACTCATACACACAGGGACACACACGGACACACACTCATACACACGGACACACATACGGACACACACTCATACACACAGGGACACACTCATACACACAGGGACACACACGGACACACACTCATACACACGGACACACACTCATACACACATACACACACTCATACACACATACACACACTCATACACACAGGGACACACTCATACACACAGGGACACACACGGACACACACTCATACACACGGACACACACTCATACACACAGGGACACACTCATACACACAGGGACACACACGGACACACACTCATACACACGGACACACACTCATACACACATACACACACTCATGCACACAGGGACACACTCATACACACAGGGACACACACGGACACACACTCATACACACAGGGACACATTCATACACACAGGGACACACACGGACACACACTCATACACACAGGGACACACTCATACACACAGGGACACACACGGACACACACTCATACACACGGACACACACACGGACACAAACTCATACACACAGGGACACACACGGACGACACACACTCATACACACGGACACACACACGGGCACACACTCATACACACAGGGACACACACGGACACACACTCATACACACAGGGACACACTCATACACACAGGGACACACACGAACACACACTCATACACACTGACACAGACAACATATAGATTAAGAAAAATGCAACAAGTTTTCCCTTGTTTGATGCTTTTGTCTTTTCATATATTTACATAATTTACATAAATCTGACATATTACAGTTATATTACAGTTAGATAATCCAATAGTTGTATTGTTATAGTGTCCAGCCTAGGGAAATTGACATCTTCACCCTTCAAATATTACTAAAAATGCTTAAAATCCATTATAAATTGTTTTTAATGCACTTATTATATCTTGTAATGTATCTTATAATGCATTGTATGATCTCATGAATAACTGTAACCTCAGTTATAATACTTATGTATTCACTGTTAGACCTTTATAAAGTATAATGTATTTTGTACAATACTGTAATGCATTTTAACTTTGGTTATACTTATTTATGAAGAGATATAATGTATTATAATGCACTATTCATAAGTAAAGTGTTACCAAACATTTTGTAAGCATATTGCAAAGTTGTGCTTGGAGTCAAAATTGTTTTAATCAGCCTGGTCTCATTGCGAAAATGTACCTCTGGCAACGTTTTTGCAAACCCCAAAATACGTACCAATATGTACATATCACTGCAGTTTCAAAGTGATATGTCCACTGGGTGCCGCCAAAAGCTTCGTTTTTTTCCCGGAACAGATGAGCGTCAATCTGACGTTTTGTGACATTGTTTTTTTAACGTACACCTACACTAAACCCTAAACCTAACCGATAGTGTTAACAAAAGCAAATGTGACAAAAATACAATAGTAACCATGTCTTGTTAGCTTCTGTGAACTCATCTTTGAGCTCTTTTATCATGACTTGTCTTTCACGGGATTCGTACCTGAGCTTTCATTATTACAAGTACAAATCTGTACCAGCTGAGCTACTGAGCAAACTTATTATATAAAAAAAGCCGAGCATATGGAGCAGATTAAGTGACGCAAACTCCAAAATTTATTCATTTACATGGGAAAAAAAAAACGATAAAAAGTGCTTGCTGTTTTACTGCCTCTAGTGTTCATTTCACTTTGAAACTGCAGAGATATGTACTTATTGGTACGTATTTTGGCGGTTTGCAAAAACGTTGTCAGAGGTACATTTTCACAATGAGACCAGGTTGGTTTTAATTGTGATAATAACGCAATGAAAAATGACAAATTGTATGGCCAGACTTAAGAACACATGCAAAACCAAGAGAAAAGCAATGCAATATTAATAACTGATTATGTCTGATAAATGTGAGATTTATGTTGCATAGTAAAATAAAACCTGTAGCTGTAGTTCCTCGTATTTTAATGGTTTAGTGAATGTGCGTATAAAGCATTTGTGTCCAATTCCATTCCATAATATTCACTTTCACTCGCTGTCAGTGTGTCTCCATAGCAACAGCTCAGAGCAAATCAAATTTAAAAGGATGCCACCATCTAGTGTCTAAATATTACTGAATGTTTTCCATCTTTTCTTTGTCTGGCAATGGTAATGTCCCTGTTGCATCTCTAATGTTTTGACTACCCACTGATATTTGCAAACCATCGATAGCACTAGTCATTTAACGAATGGAGCACTTTTCTTTGGTGGTATATACATTTCTCCAGGTTTTTTGATATGGACGCGGCCCTAAAGGGCATAGCAGTGCCTGTGACTCAGGAGGTCAGAACTCAATAAATCACATTTGACTTCTGACCCTTGGCTCAGAGAGGAATGACAGATCAGTGACCCCATCAATGGCACTGACCAACACCTCTGCCATCGCTCCAGTCCTGCTTCACATGCCGAGTGGAACAGATATTTGAGTTGAATTAGTCCAAGAGCTGTTGTCCCGCGCCATAATCACGTTCCAGTCGCACTCGCAATCCAGTCGATTGTATTTGTAAAGTGCCTTTCACGATCCATATTGTTTCAGAGCAGCTTCACCGAAAATTGTGTTACAAAAATGATTATATTAACAAATTACAATGCTAATAATATCACTGGATTATGGGATAATAACGTCAATATTTACGCTTTGTGTGGGGACCATTGAACTACTTTAATATTAAAAGTTTATTAAAAGTTAATAAACTAATATTAAAAGTTAATAAACGTGTGTAAAAAAAACCACATGTTACGGTAACACTTGATTTTAGTGTTACATGTTACAACAGTAATAACTATAAACTATGCATAGTTACATGCAAATAACCCTAAAGTAAACCCTAACTCTATAGTAAGTACACATAGTTAGTTATTATTACTCAGTACTTAAATGTAAAATTAAACTGTAACAAAGACAAAACAACAGCACAATTAACACTAACTGTTACACATGACATGCATTTACTATAGTAATGATAATTAACACCAAACCAAATGCAAACCCTAACTCTAAACATATAGTAAGTACATGTACATATTGCTAATTAATATTACTCTATACTATAGTACTTATTTGTGTAATTGCACTGTAAAAATAGCACATTAAAAAGGGTAAAAATGTATTTTAGTGTCCTTTTTACATATGTTACATGTAGTTACTGTAGTAATAACTATAAACTATGCATAATTACACGCAACTAACCCTAACCCTATAGTACGTACATGTAGTTAATTAACATTACTCAGTACTTAAATGCATAATTACACTATAACACTGACTTAAAGTGTAACAAAAAAAGCAATAAATATGAATAAAATGCAACCACATATTTTTTGTAATGCAGCAGTTCATGCTGGGAACCTAAATGCCATCTTACTCTATTACAGTTAAACTTCATATTCAGATTTCTGTAATGCAGACAAAAATAATCACTGTAATTTGACAACACAACAACACTTTTAAACAGTTTTTAGGTAATACTTAAAAAGTAGTTACACGTTACATGTACTTACTATGGTAATAGCAGTGTGTTATCAAGACCATTCTTTAAGTACTGGGGTGTTAGCAGCTTTTTTGTGTGGTAACACTTTATTTGACAGTGTCCTTGTTACATTTGTTGCATGGATTTACCGTAGTAATAACAGTAAATTATGCATAACTACGTGCAACTAACCTTCAACCAAACCCTAATCTTAACCTTATAGTAAGTACATCAGGGACTTACAAACAATTAACAAAAAAAGGTCACACTTTATTTTAAGGTGTCATTATTACTGTGTAATTATATATTTAAATATTGAGTAATATTAATTAACTACATGTACTTACTATAGGGTTAGGGTTTGTTTGAGGGTTAGTTGCACGTAATTATGCATAATTTACTGTTATTACTATAGTAAGTATACATGTAACAAATGTAACAAGGACACTGTCAAATAAAGTGTTACCACACAAAAAAGCTGCTAACACCCCAGTACTAAAAGAATGGTCTTGATAACACAGTCCTGAGTAATTTTACCCTTTCTGTCTAAAGTATTAGAAAAGGTGGTCACCACACCATTAAAGTCTCAGTTGGATAAACTAATTTCGTCCTCTCCACAGTTTAGAGACGGATCTTTTAAGAGCCTCTGCTTCTGGTGCCCTCAGCCTCCGGGTCCTCCTGGATCTGAGTGCAGATTTCGATACTGTTTGCCATTCAGTGCTCCTGTCTCGTCTAACTGCTATCGCTATCACTGGTACTGCCTTTCAGTGGCTAACTTCATATCTCTTGGGCAGGCAACAATTCATTAGCATTAACAAACACAAATCACTGTTTCCCGTGGTGTACCTCAAGGATCCGTTCTGGGTCCACTTCTATTTCTAGTCTATATGCTTCCTCTTGGTCAGATCATTCCGTGTCATGGTCTTTATTCCCATAGTTATTCTGATGATACACAAATCTGTTTTTCCTTCCCTTTCCATCCCTTTCTGCCTACAAGATTTCAAAGTATGGATGGCTCAAAACTTGGTTTCAGTGTCCGGATACTGCATTTGCTTGTGGACAAAAGGCCAAACCGCATAGAAAAAGCTGCGGTTTTGAAAATACCTGTGTTGGTGTGGACAGGGCCTAACAGAGGCCATAAACTACTGAAGACAGAGAAGAATGGGTGTGTGTCATTCAGTTCCCTAGTTCCCGAGCTCGTGAATCAGTATATCGTGTACATGAGTTCGGGCACTGGTAAGGACAGTAAAAGACGCCGACTCACTACACATTGGGACACTGATGACTCTATTCGTCCTCATTGTACAACATCATTACTGGTATTTATGAAAACGAGCAAGTGTGATTGTAGCTTACCGGGCTGTTCTTGTTATTCCCAAAAGCAGCCATATCTGTCGTTTCATTCCTTCCCTGTTGATGGTGGAGTTTGACGGAAATGGATTCAGACAATCCAGCGGGATGAAGGACCAAACTTCCCTGCTCGTGTCCTACAAGTCTTTCAACTCAAAGCGGCTTATGACGCACCTCTATGGGGAAATATAAAACTAATATGTAAACTAATATTTAACTTATATCCATCTAAAAATCTATATATATATATATTACCATTATTAACGGAAATCTATTTAAATGTTTCTCATGCTGTAGTATTGTTTCACTGACGGAACTACTAAAATAAACACGCATGCTTAAATAGATGTTGCCTTGTGAGTCGTGTATATATATATATATATTTTCAAAATTTATGATATTTTATTTAATATATATAAAAATCACTTTTGCAAAATGCCTCCATACATATTGCGAATTTATTTTGTTTTAAAACATAAGGTGATGTTAATCAACATTATTTTTTATTATATTGTAAACATATATTATTATAGATTGTCTTTTAAAATAAAAACATGTCTATCATTTTATTAAAAGTGTAATTAAACTATTTTGAACTGTAGCCAAAGTCCGGACAAACAAGATATCATCTTGGTCAAGGAAGAAGTGTCTTGTAACGCTGGTTCTTTATAGCTACGTAATATGAGACTTATGTAAATAGGCCTAATTGTTCATTTCCATCAAATGTAATTATTTGGCAAATCCGTTAGCGAAGTTGTGGAGACGTGCTGATCCATTTTCTCTTGGCCGGGTCTGCTTTTCTGATGTGTTGACGCTTGACAGGAACTCCGGTTCCGCAACGATTACGTATTTCCGTTTTTTGTGAGAAAGGTTTATTGCACTCGCTCCCAATTGTCTATCGCATTCAGTTCAAATGCAAGCGGTAATGGAACCTGCGGTGGAATTTCACAGCAATTCCTCTGACACAATTCTATAATCTTCCTGCCCTTTGTTTGTTGGATAATGCTTTCAGCTGCCAATACGAGTGTATACTGTCGACTCCTATTCATGTTTAAATCAAAATGTCAATGACAAATTTCATCAACAACCCAGGTAATTTTAGGTCTGCAGTGACAGGCCTGTAAGACTGTGCGCTATCTTCTATTAATGTTTTTCTTTATTGGAAATCAGTTGGAAAACTAATATAAATTTGTCGCAGCCACACATAATACCTCTCAAAAATGTTTATAGTGCAAAGTGTTTACCTCTCCTGTGCTGAACTGGGGTGTCAGAATTACAATCCGACAGATGATTGTGTGTTGAGATTATTGTGAGGTTAGATGGATTGAATAAACAGTTATGTTTTGTTGTAATCCTGGTAAACCAGGCTTCAGTCTGATAGCTCTGTGGAGATGAGAGCTGTCACTCAATCCCATAATCCCCTGCTCTCCTCCGCTACCCACTGATCCTCTCCTTAATGCAGCTAATTTCCTTTGTCTGTGTGTGTGTGTGTGTGTGTGTGTGTGTGTGTGTGTGTGTGTGTGTGTGTGTGTGTGTGTGTGTGTGTGTGTGTGTGTGTGTGTGTGTGTGTGTGTGTGTGTGTGTGTGTGTGTGTGTTTGTGCGCGCGCGTGTGTGTGTGTTGAGAAGTTTGTACAGACACGGCCACATTCGAATGAAGGAGACCAAGGAAACAAGAAATAGAAATATAAGCAGGTTGTACAATTCCTATATAATAATACAATAATTACTGATTGAGATTGGCATCATTAAGAACTATTTGCTCTTTGTTACTCTGAATATAATCATAAAATGCATCACTAATTACTCAAGCGCTATCTAGCCACTCTGCTCAAACTATAAAGATCTGGACTATTATTTTAATGTGAAAAACATCTTTTTCACTTTAAAATAATGGTCCAAATGATAAGTAGTTCTTGAAGAGTGACTAGATACTTGAGTGATGCATTTTATGACTATATTCAGAGTTAAAAAAAAGACAATCGCTCACATCGCAGACATGTTAATGTTGTGATTAGTAATTAATTAGTAATTCTTTATAATTTGTCATAGTTATTTATTAGTTCTTAATGGTGGCAATCTCATTCAGTAATTATTGATTGCCTAATAAGGAACTTCTGAAGTAGCTGAAGTCTTAATGTGGTACTATTTATTAGTCCTGCATTACTTCCTGCATAGTTACTTATTGATGATGGAGCATTATCCTAAAGTGCAACTTCATTGTCTCTCTCCAGTATTTTTATGTTTTTAGTTTTCTTCTGGATGTCTGACCTCAATGGACTCAACAGAAGAAATGAAGCGGAAAAAATGTCCATGTGATGGAGCCTCAGCGCACATGGACCAATGGAAGTAAAACGGTTACCAGTCCTACCAAACTTTTCTGAAAAGTTTGCTTTGGCAAACTGTTTCAAACTCCCAAAATTAACTCCAAGATTTTTTTTTTTTGGGGCATGATTTTGTTCAAAATGATGTCACATCAGTTAATTTCGCTTGAAGTAAATCAGGGCCTTAAAGGTGCTGTATGTAAGTTTTTGACTGGACTAAAGCATAAAAATACTATCATATGTTTGCAGATATTTAGGAAACATGCTCAATTCACATTCACTCGTTTCTCTGAAAAACAATGCTAAGGCCAGTTATTTTACTTTGAGATGTGCGTTCAGCGTCAGAATGTCTGGTTCTTTTTTGGTCTGTGCGAAACGGCACGTTGCCAGTTTACCCAATAGTATTTCGACACGCCATTTTGCTGAAAACACTGCGCATTCCTGCCATGGAAGCCAGCGAACAAACTGGGTCTGAGATCGCAGATTCTACCCGACTGTGGCAACCAGCGAGGCCGAGGGAATGTGAGAACGTTTGTTTCACGGAGGAGCTCGGACATGCGTTTTACTTTCAGTTTGTTTATTTTGGATTAAAGTTATGAACGTTCGCTGGTTCCCGCCTTCTTCTTCCCATACAGACTACCGGCACATCCGGAAACTTAACTGATAATTTCGTCAACGCCCCTTTTTATGGGACACAACCGGCAGACGTAAATAACTTAAGATATCACTCAGATTAAACATGTCAAGTAATTATATGTCCAGCCGTCCTGCCAAGATCGTGAAAGATACATCCACACACTTAATTTGGGCAATTTAAAAACGTGTCCCTTCATTCTCCCAGCATCAAATTGGTGTAACAAGAGAATGATTTTACTTAGTTTTTGCTAGTAAACATCTTTAAATGTATATATTATGTTTTTATATTTAGAGTACTGAGAGCACTTTTCTGTCCAGCCATAGTTAGCTAGCCTGACTTAGCTTCCGATAGCATCATCCATACTTCATGATTCAAAAAGGAAGTAAAATCATTCACTGGCTGACCTGGTGACTCGATGAGGAACGTGTAAATGTCCGGGTAAGACACCTCTGGCCACTGGGTGGGGTTGTTACACCAATTTGACGCTGGGAGAATGATGTTTTTTAAAATGACCAAATTAAGTGTGTGTATGTATCTTTCACACTCTATGGCAGGCCGGCTGGACTTATAATTACTTGACATGTTTAATATTGGTGATTTCTTAAGGTATTCAAGCCTGCCGGCTGTGAGCGGACGTTGTTTTGTGCCGCTATTTTGTATTGAAGTCTATGGGAGTCTAGTTTATTTTCCCCTAAAAGTGGCCGTGAATCTGTTCAGAGACATTCTATGACGTTGTGCCGGTTGTGTGTATATCAACATACTGGAGCGATGGAAGACCCGGTGGGACGGAGAGTTCACTGCTTGCCACACCGACCTAAAAATCCTCGGCATGCATCTAAAAATCTCTATGAACAGAAGCACATTAAAACGCAGATAAATCAACTCATCAACAGTGTGTGAGTCTCCTCGCCTTCCATTGTCAATTGTGCTCGTTTCTTTTGCGTGTCCTCAAACTGGCAACCCGTGTGAGCGTCGAGTCTGAGGAGGAGAGGGCGGGGCAAACGATATTTCAAATTTGGACTGCAGTATCCATTTCAACCACTAGCTATCATTCCCAGTGTTGGGGAAAGTTACTTTGAAAAGTAATGCATTATAATATTGCGTTACTCCCTTAAAAAGTAACTAATTGAGTTACTTAGTTACTTTTTAAGAAAAGTAATGTGTTACGTTACTTTTGCGTTACTTTTTCTCACCTGGGCTGGGCTTGTTTTTGTTTATAACAAAAAAGTTATATTTTTGTGCAACGGTAAAGACCTCTTCATACCAAAATTGAAATAATAAGCCTCAGGCTGAGGTAAAAATGCAGATTCACGCATGAACAGTAGAGGGCGCAGCTCTGGATAATGGTAGAATAGGATGCAGGAGAAAAAAGTTTTACCAATAAAAACAAAAAATCTAGTAATTTTCATCATCTAAGGTCAGCAGCAAGACATTGGTCAATTAAATATAAAGGTAGATTATGCATAAAAATAGTTGTTTTATCTAACATTTAATTATTGGAGGTTTGCATAGTATTCTGATTTTGCATTTGACTGATTTTATTCATTTTGAGGAGTACAGAATCTTTATTGTGCAAGTGAGATAAATAAATGCTCACATTTAGTCTGGAACTACAATAACCCTCATGTTCACACACACACGCCTCTGCACTTATTTTTCTCAACATGGGGGCAGGAGAGCTGTCAGTCAAATGAATGTGAAAAAGTAACTCAAATATTTTGTTGTAAATTTGAAAAGTAATGCGTTACTTTACTAGTTACTTGGAAAAACGTAATATTATTACGTAACTCAAGTTGTAATGTGTTACCCCCAACACTGGTCATTCATACTGCACTGAGAGCAGTGTTTTCCTCATGTTGGGTGTGTTGAGCTCATCTAGGGGTTAAAAGCATGAGAGACTGACATTGGCCCCTGAGGAAGATAAAAGCTCTCTCAAACTTCTGCCTCAGTATGTCTTTATTTACCACTTTGCCTTTGAACTGAGAGAACACGTTGCGCGTCTATAACAGAGGCACTTCCTGGCACTCTTTTAATTATTGACGCTGAAAAGAAACACCACCATTTCATAACCCTCATATTTTAATTGGTCATTACTGAAATGTTTCCTGCCCGCCATGACGAAATGAAAAATGTCTTCTTCAAGAGGGTTTGTGTATGTAATTATTGATTGTCATTAAATAGTACACAATATCATTAGCTAAACCAAATGACCTTTCATAAATATTCAAGTCTTGTAATAATAAGATGAGTCTGGCATAGATTATTACTACGAGTGGAGCGTGCACACTTGCTAAAAGGCCTAATCAAGAGCGCAAGGCCTAATAATCAGCCATGCTAATGCAATTATTCCCCCCACATACTCTCTCACTTTCAACAATGAGAGATGCTACTCAGGGTACGAGCAACATAGGGAACTTTCAATCTAGCCAGCGCTAATGACGCCCGAGCTGCTAACTGTAATTCTTTGGCTTCTTTGATATTTTAAAATTAGCATTTAAATAAAAAAAGAAGGGGGGGGGGGGGGGGTGAAAGTGGGGGAGGGAGCACACAAGGTTCATCTGGAAAACTTGTCCAGCTCTTGATTTTGAGCCATGCATGTGGTGGGATGAAGTCACACATATGGTTTACGGAGATCTAGACTGGACACGCCACTCACAATTACTGTAGCTGACAGGGCCACTGGTTCACTCCACACACAGACATCACAAATACAGAGTCAAAGTATGCATGTATTAGAGCAGCGGCTCGCAATGCTTCTGCTTTAGGACCCATATTATACATTAGCCTACTCTAAAAAATGTTCATTGTGGAAAACTAAACTAAGGTCAAATGTGCAGGGAAAACTGTAAGACACTCATAGGCTGATTCCCCCAAAATTAAAACATGTGCTGGCCCCACTTTATATTAGGTGGCCTTAACTACTATGTACTTACTGTGTTCTAATTGTATTGCAAAACACCTTTGCTGATATTGAGGTGGGATAAGGGTAAAGTTAGGGACAGGTGTGGTGGTATGGGTAAGTTTAAGGGTAAAGTTAGGGACAGTTGTGGTGGTATGGGTAAGTTTAAGGGTAAAGTTAGGGACAGTTGTGGTGGTATGGGTAAGTTTAAGGGTAGGGTTAGGGAAAGGTGTGGTGGTATTGGTAAGTTTAAGGGTAGGGTTAGGGAAAGGTGTGGTGGTATTGGTAAGTTTAAGGGTAGGGTTAGGGAAAGGTGTGGTGGTATTGGTAAGTTTAAGGGTAAAGTTAGGGAAAGGTGTGGTGGTATTGGTAAGTTTAAGGGTAGGGTTAGGGAAAGGTGTGGTGGTATTGGTAAGTTTAAGGGTAGGGTTAGGGAAAGGTGTGGTGGTATTGGTAAGTTTAAGGGTAAAGTTAGGGAAAGGTGTGGTGGTATTGGTAAGTTTAAGGGTAAAGTTAGGGACAGGTGTGGTGGTATGGGTAAGTTTAAGGGTAAAGTTAGGGACAGGTGTGGTGGTATGGGTAAGTTTAAGGGTAGGGTTAGGTGTAAGGGAAGTGTCAACTGTGTAATTACAAATGTAACTACAGAAATTAATTACAGATGTAATTATATGCAGGTATTTTTTAAAATGTAAGTACAATGTAAAAACATGTATGTACACAATAAGTGCATTGTAGCAAATGATTAATTAAAATGTTAGTACATAGTAGTTAAGGCCACCTAATATAAAGTGGGTCCCATGTGCTTGTTTGAGCATCCTGACACAGCAACACTGGCTCAACCAATGGGGCGGGACTCTCTGTTTGTCTGATCAATGGTAGATGGAGGGAAACTGTAAAATCTAATTGCAAACCGATTGCCTTAAAAAACCAAAGTAAAGTGAAATAGGAATAGTATGTTGTGCTGACAAATGCTTAGTATAGTAAAAAAAAAAGTACTTGATCATTTACTTTAGATTTACTCTTAACTTACCGTTGTTGTTTTGCATGTTGAAGGTCGAAGTCTGTGTGTGCGATATTGTCACAAATATATAGAGGGTTTATATCAACCCAATTCAAAGGTATTTATGCCCAGTGTTATGCATTACAAGTAACTTGAGTTACGTAATAATATTACTTTTACAAGTAACTAGTAAAGTAACGCATTACTTTTAAAATTGACAACAAAATATCTGAGTTACTTTTTCACATTTATTTGACTGACAGCTCTCTTGTCCTTATGTTGAGAAAAACCGAGTGTAAGTGCAGATTTGTTGTGTGTAAACGTGTTATTGTAGTTCTAGACTAAATGTGAGCATTTATTCATCTCACTTACACAATAAAGATTCAGTGCTCCTCAAAATTGATAAAATCAGTCAAATTTCAAAATCAGAATACTATGCAAACCTCCAATAATTAATTATTAAAAAAAACAAATATTTGTATGCCATTTAATCTACCTTTATTGACCAATGTCTTGCCGCTAACCTTCGATGATTCAGTTAAGCCATGAGCAAAAATGACTTTATATTTGTTGTTTTTAGTGGTGAAGCAAGAAATCATGCGAGAAATGGTAGATGGAGGGAAACTGCAAAGGGAACACTGATCACCATAATAGTGAGTTCAAACGAAAACTATTTATGAAGTCAGCTTATGTGATGTTCAATCTTTTTTTTTTTTTGTATTGCAGTTCAACATTCAAGACGACTTGTGAATGAGTGAATGCAGAAGTGGAGGAAATGAGCGAAAAGTCTATTAAGTCTATTAAAAAAGTCTATCAAACCAATCAATTCATCTTAACTTGGGTTTTGTGAGTAAGCAAGGCATAGTATATGAATGGTACAGATTACTAGATTTGTACAATTAAGACATTAAGTTAACTGAAAAGTGTTAGTTGGAACAACTGTTGGATTTACAGTGTGTCATAGTAGTCCCAGCAGACACAAAAGATATTTCGACATATTTCTTTGTTTCCAAACAATTAAAGTCAATGGAGTCCAGTATCATAGAGTGCAACATGGGGTTCTGGAAGTAATATTTTCTCCACAGGGAAATAGATTTTTAACAACGACGCATATACGGTTAAACACAGACCTCTTGTGAGCTATGCGATTGTTAATTGGTGGTATATGCTTTAGTTGAAGATAGATTATAACTCAATAACAAATTCTTTATTTTAGGTTTAAATTCTCGCTATATTAACTAGTTGCTTATTAACATGCATATTACTAGGATATTGGCTGTTTATTAAAGCACATATTAATGCCTTATTCTGCATGACCATATTCTACATACACCCAATACCTAAACTTAACAACTATCTTACTAACTATTAATAAGCAGTACATTAGGAGTTTAATTAGGCAAAAGTCATAGATAATAGTTCATATGTGTTCCCCATACTAAAGTATTGATGTTCAGTTGTTGAACGAATTGTTCTTTAGAGCCGGTTCTCAGCAAGGAACCGGTTGAGCCGGTTCATTAATTGAATGAATACTGTTATTAAATAACATTTTATTAAAACCTGCAAAAACCTTTCTGTCGCGAGATTTAAATACATTTTACTGTAGTTTATTATGCATGAAGATTATATTTTAAGTTGTTAAGCGAAGTTTATAAGACTGGTTTATTCTTTCTATATAGGCTACTTTAGACATGTAATATCTGCATTTATGCATGTCTGTAATGTGTACTGCATGTGCGAAACTTTTAGGAATCTTATTCCTATCTAAAATGTGGGCTACTCAATATTGGTCAGTCGTATCCAACGTAAAGGATCCGCGAATGAAACTAACCACAAACACCATTAACTGTGTATTTGTTTTTTTTACTACGGTTTTGTGCGTGCAGATTCAATTTTTAAATCAAGGAGTTTATAAGGACAATAAACAAGGAGTTGATAAGTTTGGTTTACTCGTTCTACAGTAGCTTTAGACATGTAACATATCCGCGTTTGTTGATCAGTGCCTGTAATGTGTGCTGCAGTTGCACAACTTTCAGTCGAATCCGATGTGAAGGATAAATGAATTAACTGTGAACACAAACACCATTAACTTAAGTGAATGAAAGGTAATAATCAGCAAATGCACTCAGGCAAATAACTTTATTCGATTGGTTCAATATGCATTGACACAGATTACTTTATTTGAATGTTTCCTTGATATAACATGACATTGAGAAATGCATAAAAAAAGCATAAAATAAATGCACAGTGACATCATTAGACGATGACGTCAGGAACTTATGAATCTGCTTTTTGAACTGGTTCATTGAGCCGAACTGTATCTTGACTTTGCATTACTTTCCTAATTGGTAACCAATACTTTTTAAAAATCCCTGTTGGAAAAAATGAATGGCTGAAAAACTAGGCGGCTCTACTGACTTTTATTGTATGAGTAAAAACAGCTGGAACTTTCTTCAGAACATCTTCTTTTGTGTTCTGGAAAAGAAAGAAAGTCACACAGGTTTCAAACGACATGATGGGGAGTAAATGATGATGGCCTTTTCATAACTTTCAGAGCTGATGATCTGTGGAAAGTGCATTTCAATGGGACTAAACAAGTTTACACATGCACATTTCTGTTCTGAAGTTGCATAAAAAGTTCCCTGAGCTCAAAAACATGAGGCATGACACTCCTGAGGGGAGTATTTGGGAAACCTTGGTGTCATAGTTTTTGCAATTCTGTTTGGTGACACTATGGATTTGCATTCAGTATTGTCAGTGACCCTATTAGAACAGATCATTTTTGGGTCACAACCCACCGGCTGAGAAGCAATAAAGCCTGCGAGTTATCAATAGAACGTTTAACAGGGTACTAAACTGTTTAGCAATTAATCTCAATGTGTAAAGACCAAGTAATTAGCAATAACCATGATGAAAATGCCTGTAAGTATATTTGCAAGAAAGTTCTAGGTATTCACTCAAGCCATTTGAGAACACTAGAGAAGTCTTTTCCTTTCAATTAATTAAGTCATTAATCATTCGGTGTGCCCACTCTGTGTAAATTATTCCCAGTGGTCTACTTGTAAAACAAGTGCAGCAGAGCAAAACCACAAAGCAGAGCAGTCGTCTTCCCAGACTCTTGGGGGTGAAATGTACATCATTTGCATTTAATTGCAATAAATGCATGCAGCTGGAAATGTTTGGGCATGTTAATTCAGCTCCAGACGAACATTATTTTACAGTTTCATTTACTTGTGCCATACACTTTGCCCTCATTTCTCAGCAGCTTAACCCTCGGACATGGTTCCGAAGGCATATATCAAAGAATTGAACAAAAAACAAACACACATTACTTCACGGCGAAAGGAAGTCTGACATAACCCGTTTGGAGCCCGAAGGGGAGATGTATACGCTCAGAGGCCATAAAGCCAAAGCGAGTGTTAATGTAAGCAGTGTAGGTCTGACAGCCGCTTGTACAACTTCAGTGCGTTCCAGCCAGCCAGAGAAGAAAAGAAAAAATCACGTAAAACTTATAACAATTCCCCCGGTTCAGCTAACTGTCTGTCTATCTAATCTAGCACATACTGTACGTCCCATAAACCGCAAGTATGATGTTTCCAGTCCGTCTGATCGAACCATTTATATTTAAAACAGTTCCTGACGCTTTGAAATAGCCTCTGCTATCTCTTAGAGAGAGCAAATATGCTCTTATCTCTGCTTGTACTCTCTGATAGCTACACGGTTTGTATTAGCCCACGATTAGGGCTGATATTTCACGCCTATCTCTGGGGTAAATACGCGGAGACTCCCAGCACAGGGGCTGCAAGCATGAACAAGCAGGTAAATAGGTTGACATTGTGAGCACAGCTGAGAGCGCTTAGCTCTGCGCTTGCTCGCTGCACAAGCTAACTATTGTTCGCTATCGCTGCCCATGGCTATTTCCATCATGATAATTGGGGCTCATTTCACTAAACATGAGGCTCTGACAAACAGACTAGAAGCAAACTCCACAAATATCCTCCCCCAAATCCCTCTTTATCACAGCTAGCTACCAGCTTCTCCGTGTCACTGGCATCCCTCCTTGTTTATCGTCAGCTCTCCTCGGAAACATAAACATATACAGTATGTACAGGAGATAATGGGACCACACCACGTGAAACAGTAGCTAATCTTGGCGCTATTGAAACTTTAATTACAAACGCAGACAAAGTTCAGTCACATTGCCAATTTCCAGTACATGCTAATTAGAAGATCTGACAAAACAATCCTTGGAAAGCTCACATTTCAAAGCCAACTAACCCATTGCCAAGGAGGATGCATATTGAGTCTGTCGCAAACATGATTCATTATTTAATTATCACATGAAACAAAGGCAAACAGTTTATAATCTTCATTTGAAAGTAGCTCAAAGTCTAAATAAAACTTGCAGAGCACAAAAGCTGGATGCACAGATGGAAAAAAGTCTTATAATTCACCTTTCAACTGACTTCCTGCATCTGCATGGGTTATGTTTGGTACCTCAACCCACAATCCTTGCTGCCAACTCTTAAACATAGTGGGAGCTCGGTAATGATATAGGCTGTAATCCCACGGGAGTCATTAGATCCGACGACTTCTCTGCATGCTCAGAGAACTGCCAAGGTATATGAATGCCTAATGCTTTTTAACTTGAAAAAAAGATGCGATATCCCAATGCACTGTTCAGCAACGCCACATTCCAGGAAGGACTGAAGCTTTTACTGCATAAACAACACGTTAGCTTGAGCATAACAAGAATAGAATCATACTTGTAAAATCAAATTAGTTAGACTTACTTGAAAAAAGCATGCAAACCGATTACCTTAAAAAAACCAAGTGAAATAGGAATAGTATGTTGTGCTAACAAATGCTTAGTTAGTAGAGTTCACTTACACAAGAGTTCTAGTAACTAAAAAAGAACAGTAGTACTTGATATTTTAATTTAGGTTTACTCTCGACTTAGTATATAGATGTTACCATTGTTGTGTTTTGCTGAATGTTGAAGTGTGTGTGTGACTCAAGCATGATCAGCTGCAAGATATTGTTACAAGTATAAAGGGATTATGTCAACCCAATTAAAAGTTCCAAAGGTGTTTATGACATAAGTGTTAGCAATAAAATTGTAAACGATCATTATGACATAAAGGGAAATATTACATAGGTTAATTTTAAAATATTATCTTAATTTCTGACTAAATCAGTTAATTATTCAGTCAAAAGCTAGGTCAACTTTTAAAAGCAACCTATATATTACTTATCTTCCTTTGAAACCAAATAACTGTAATTTCTTGTTGCATCTCTGCTTCAGAAAAAGATGTTTATTAATATAAATGTTCCAAGTGCCCAACCAAAGGGAACACTGATCACCATAATGGTGATGGGTTTTTTTTTTATTGACAAAATGCCACTCAAACCAATCTATTAATCTTAACTTGTTTTTTCTGAGTAAACAAGGAATAGTATGTAAATAGTACAGATTACTCGATTTTTACAATTAAGACACTTATGCTGCCTTCACGTGCTATCGGAATTATCGTAAATACGAGTTTCCTAGGTAAAAATTGCACATGAACGCCCTCTGATGTCCTGTTTACCACTGGGAAGTTCGGAAATAATTTTGATACCCCAATTCCCGAGATGGGCGTGTCATAAGCTTTAAACATGGTGGCGGGGAGAACTAGACTTCTGTGGCAGGTGTGTTTTTTTTTTTTTTTTTTTTCAAAACAGCAGCTAGGTCGTCTTGTCTTGACATTAATGTAGTACATATTTACATGTAAGAGTAATCATATGAAGCGTATTGTATGTTTGGTACACAGCGAAAATAGCCTGCATTTGACTGAAATTACAGAATCAGCAGAAAGCGGACTATCTGACTGGAATGTTTATATGGTTGTCGGTGATGGGAGACTACATATGATGTTGGTTTTAATAAGATTTTCCCAATAAATAGGCAAGAATAACCTGGTGTCCTCCATGATTCCTGTTCACTCCGACAACAAAGCACTTGAATGCAACAAGCTCGTAATCACGACTTCAAAAGTGGGAATTAGGAAATGTCCGATAGCACGTGAAGGCAGCATAAGTAAAGTTAAAGGGTAACTAAACCCCAGCTCAGTGCTTAACTCCACCCACTGGCAATATTTGAAAAATGCTGGAAAAGTGGGCAGAGCCCAGCGGAGACAGAGGGGACAAACCGAGGGCGGGACTTAGCGGAGGACACGTTATGGTATTGTTGTTCGTTACCACGGCAACTACTTGCGTGTCAGGGTTTGAAAGTGCGTCTCATGTATGAAAATTATCTGTACACATGACGGGCGGCAATAATATCTCAAGAAAAGGGTTTAGTTACCCTTTAACTAAAAGGTGTTAGTTAGAATCACTGTTGGATTTTACAGTGTGGGTTCTATGAATCGTAGGCAGTTATCAATTTGTGACCATTTGTTGTTAAAAGGTGAGAGGTATAACATGCATAAGTGTGTCATTTCTACAAAGTACACTCTAAAAAATGCTGGGTTAAAAACAACCCAATTTGGGTTGAAAATGGACTAACCCTGCAATTGGGTTGTTTTAACCCAGTGAATGGGTCGTTTTAACCCAGCGGTTGGGTTAAATGTTTGCTTAAAACAACCCAATCGCTGGGTTAAAACAACCCAATTGCTAAGTCCATTTTCAACCCAGCTTGGGTTGTTTTTAACCCAGCATTTTTTAGAGTGGAGGCAAAATATAACAATACAGGTTGAGTTAAATAAAACTGTCAATTCAAATACTATTAAATATTATTCAAAATAGATTAAATAGAAACTTTGCATGCAACTGTTTATTTACTGTATCATATATTGTATTTTTAATTATTGTATTTCTATTTAAATGCTATATATATTGGGATACAAGACATGCTGAATGTCGGCACACAATTTGGCTGATGCACCATCAAGAGTTCAGAGACGTGTGAAAGTTACGTGGAAAAATTGCTACATTTGGAGAATAAAACCATTTGTTCCCGCTTTAATTTAGGTGCCTTTAATTGTATCTATGAACATACTTTTTGTGTGCATGATCAAAACTTCTGCTAGATTTGCATTAGCTGCTGTTGAATGTAATTGTGTTATTACATATGCAATTTCAGGCAGGTGTTGTTGTTGTTCCAATTAAACTTCCAACTATTCCAACTGTACGTGTTCAAGGCGGTCCAATAAAATTTTTCAAATGTTCCAATTAAATTTGTTTTGATAAATTAGAGCACACCCTAGCTCTTTGGATTCTGTTGAATAGATCACAAGTAGTCAAAATTAACAACATGTTTTCGAGTCCCAGGAGAATAATTGTTGGGGCTCCACAAGGTTGTGTCTCACACAGTGTATCGGTGAACATTTTGCATGAGTTTGTAGATGATGCTACATTGATTGGCTTGATAACAAACAATAATGAGGACTATAGAATGGAGTTGTACCCATAATCTTAAGATGAATGTCTTAAAAACAAAGGCAATGGTGTTTGATTTCAGATGGAGAAAAAATGCTATTCATGGTCAGGACATTGAAAATGTACATAGTTTTACGTTGCTTGGGACCACAATCTCTGCATCGTTGAAATGAGATAACCTAAGTGGCATTGTTAAAAAAATCCCATCAAAGGCTTCTCTTCTTAAGACAGTTTAAAACGTCTGAAGATTTTTATAGAGCTGTGATAAGCGTGATAACTGTCTCAATCACAGGTTTGGCAACTCCACAGCTCAACAGAGAAGTCAGATTGGTAATTTAGTACTATCTACCTCAAATTTTTCCACCATCGATGAAAATTATTAGCCTGACGTCGTCATACTCAATTCTTGTCAGAATATGAGTGATTCTGCTCCATTGGGCTGTGATTATGGGGTGTTTCAACCAAACCAGGAAAGAAAATCTTTGCTGGTGTTTTAAGGATTTAAGGATACACGGAGTACTGACCAACACGATCATCATTTAGAGAGATAAATAGTAAAGGTGAATGCATATACTAACAAGTTCTTCGTTTAGTAAACGAGTTCAACCCAAGCGTTCTTTGGTGCTGTGGATGATTACGTTACTGTTGATCATCTGTCCATCATCGTCTAAAGCCCGCCCTGACAATCTGATTGGTCCAAACCAACGGATCAAGTCCAGACCGAACTTCCCGACCTCAAATGTTGTGGGCGGGGCAAAGTTCAGCTCGCATCCAGGCTAGACATTTATGTCTCACGGTTACACTTACAGTGGTGTGAAAAAGTGTTTGCCCCCTTGTTAAATACGATCAAAGATGACTGTACAAAATAAATCTACATTGTTAATCCTTTTGATATTTTATTTTAAAAATGTGCACAAATATAACCTTTCATTGAAGTAAAATTATTGAAAGTGGGAGGGGGGGGGGGGGTGTCACTATGAAATAATTTTTTCTCCAAAACACTTTGGGAACAATTATTTCCTTTATACAGAATCTCTCCAGATCCTTCATGGAGTCGTTCAAATACCAACAGATAAAAAATCTAAACCTGACAGCCTGTGCTAGAAATCTGATAATGGGTCATGTTTGGATCTTCCAACAGGACAGTGATCCAAAAACAAACATCAAAATCAACACACAAATGGGTCACTGAGCACAAAACCAAGCATCTGCAATGGCCATCCCAGTCCCTGACCTGAACCCTACAGAAAATGAGTGGGCTTAACCGAAGAGAAGAAGCGTCAACATGGAGCTGTGAATCTGAAGGATCTGGAGAGATTCTGTATGGAGGAAAGGTCTCTGGTCTCAGGTGTTCTCCAAACTCCTCAGGCATTATAGCAGAAGACTCAGAGCTGTTATCTTGGGAAAAGGAGGTTGCAAAAAGTGTTTAATAAAAGGGTGCAAATAATTGTTCCGAACGTGTTTTGGAGAAAAACATTTATTTCATAATGTGATTTTCCCACCACTTTCAATTCTTTTACTTCAATGAAAGGTTACATTTTTGCTAATGTTTTTTAATAAAATATCAAAAGGATTAACACGATAAAGTGCAACCAAACAAAGAATTATAAGTAATTCGTCCTTTAATAAAGAGCACGTTCATTCGACATGTTTCTGTCCTCCGTGTGGCAGATCGTAGGAGTGGTAGTCATCATCTGGGGTTGCTTTCTTCATGGCACCAAGTTCATGGCACAAAGGGATTTGTGTCTCTATCACAGGCACCATATGGATATTGGCATAGCAATAATTTAAAGGTAGAGCAAATGACAGATATTTGGACGGTTCTTAATTATTCAGGCAAATAATGACTTGTTAAATTCCAGGGTTAAACAATAGGGATAGTCAATTGATGAAACTGTCAATTGATCTTTTACTTGATCTTAGTGCTGCGTTTCGACACTATAGATCATAAAGATCGACTACAAAATTACACTGGTATATAGGGACAGGCATTAAGGGAGTTTAGCCTGTACCTATCAGACCATTACCATTTTGTCTATTTCAGATGGGAAAACTCTAAGATAACAACAGTAAATTATGGAGTGCCACAAGGATCTGTGTTAGGCCCTCTGTTATTCTCAATATATAGGCGGCCACTTGGTAATATTATAAGAAAACATGGAAGCCGGTTCCACTGTTATGCCTATGACTAGATGAAATCTCTAAATTATCCAAGTTGACAGAGTGTATTAAAGATATAAAATATTGGATGACATGTAACTTTCTTCTATTACATTCAGATAAGACTGAGGTATTACTTATTGGACCAAAAACCTGTACACAGAATCTCTTAGAATACAATCAGAACTTATTACTTACAGGATGTAGTGTTATCAACTTGTCTTTCAAAAAGGATTATACTGTGGAAGTATCCACAAAATGCCAGACAAGTAATTGTCATTAGGTGCGTTTACATGGAGCATTGTAATCGGTTTAAAAGTCCAATCCGAATAAAAATACTCCATATAAACACCTCAATCGGAATGAAAAAGGCCAAACCGAATGAAATTGTAATCGGTTTGAGAGGGGTGGGATAAACCTTTTCATGACCCGATCAAACGAAAAATTCCACCATGTAAACGACCTGATCCGATTACTTTAGTGCACGTCTTTCTGTGACGTGATATACAGCGCGCGCCTCAACTGAAGAGCGCGCACCAGGCTAATGTTGACAAGAGAGGAAAGTTCATTTTTCTGAGGTATTAAACTTTTTATTTCGTAACATGTTATGAGCATGATGTTAGAATAATGACACAGACATAGCCTGGCTACACCATCTTATCTTGACAGCGTTTGTCCAAGGCTTCAACTGCGCCTGACAGAATCATTTATTTTTCTGAGGTGATTCTTACACTTTACGACAAATAATAAATAGCTTTTATAAAACTGTACAAGTCCTGGTGGCCGTTGAGAGCTGCCATTTCAACGGGGAACGGTTTCTCGTCAGTTAAGTTAGCTATAAAAAAAAATTCAACAACTGCTTCAAATTGGTTAAGTAACATTACCCACAGTCTACTTTAATTACTTTTGTTAATATTTATACCTTTGTGATTATGGTATCTTTCCTCAATCATCTGAAATATATATGTTTAGTACTAATGATGCTGAGCACGTCTTGAATGCTTCATTCATGTTTCATCGTATATCCTATGTTTTTAATAATAATTTGAGTGCATTTTATTGTTAATTTTGTGTTTTTCAAATAAATGAATTGAATTCATTGTTGATTCCGCATTCATCATTCACAGCTGTTGAAATAGCCATTGTATAGGACATAAATTAACTACTGCATGTCCGCCCACAGAAAAATAAATAAATATAAAAATTACCAACACACAACTTTTGATCCACGATACGTAACAAATCTGAGGCGGCAGACAAACTGTGTGCGCATGTCACAAAATGATTCCTACTGAAAGTCAGCATGTGTGCATGTGCATGTAAACGTGGCTATTGTCACTTTGTAAAATAAGACTATGCACCCTCGCACAACAAACCCGCATGCTTATAGACTAAACACGTCATGCTGTCACAGATTCACGGTTTTGAAGTTTAGACTGAGATGATAACCTATTTCAAAGTTTGCGTTCTCAGACCATCAAAACGCTGTTGCCATGTAAATGAACGGCCAAATGCATTAAAAGTGTTCTGTTTTCAGTTGAAAGTGGTGTCATGTAATGGTAATAACTACTGATTTTTACATTGGAAATGAATCAATCAAAACCTTTCTTAAGTTGGACAATGATTCTTTGTTGCATTAAACGTTCCGACGTGATTGCGTCATCCTTAACACCTCGCAGAGCTGCACAAGATGAACAATTTAGGTTAAAAAGTGTATTCATTTGAACTTTTTTTTTTAAAATGACCGATCGTTTAGCTAGATAAGACCCTATTCCTCATCTGGGATCACGCAGAGCCTCTGGAGCTCATCGAAGCGATTTCAAACTGCATTGATTTGGACCTTCAGCTTTTCGGTTACAACTGAAAACTATTATATGATGAAAAACCCTGGAACGACTTGGAAAAATGTTTAATGTTGAAGACTTCTCGTGTAAGGACTTCACGGGGAAGGAAAGCTGTAATATCAATGTAATTTCTCAGATTTATGGGGCTGGAATTGAGAAATCCAAATTTAATTTCTCTCACAATACAGTTTCAAAGCGGTTTTATAGAAAACCGTACCTTTATGTACTTCGTGGCAAAGCTAAAGCTGAGTGCTCTACGGGCCGATGAATGAATTAACATAAATAACTGAACTGTCTAAAGGATTTTTAAGCTTTTGGTTTAGTTTGTAGCTTCCATGCAGGCCTGCACCCTCAAACGCAAGCAAAAGCACCCTCAGTTGATACTGTAATAATATTGGCGAAACAGATTTGGCAGATTCAAATGCATCTATTTACAGCGAGTTTTTGCAGCGGTGAGTAATGTAGCCAATCACAGATAGTTGTTGATTTCTCGAACGCGATCAGAATCTCACCGCTCAAAACGCAAGAGTTTTTATTCAGTGCTGAGTTATGCTGCCTTCACGCCCGCACATTGAATGCAATGAAACTTGAATGCAATGAGCTCGTAATCACGATTTCAGAAGTAGGAATTACATTTCTGATACCACGTGAAGGCTCACGAAACCTCTCATTAACAAACAAAGTCAAGACACGATGTAAGTAAGAGATTTATTGTTGACGACTTCATTTTTATAACGGAACTTTGTGAGATCGCGATGAACTGACAAAGCAACAGCATTTTAGTGATCGTAGCGGTCTTGGCTTGGCTCACTTTCGAGGCTACAGTCATTCATTGAATAAAACTATTATTGCTAAGAGGACCGACGGCCAATTGTATGCTGCAAAGTTTCGGAAGTGACCATCTTAATATAAATGCCACTCTGTACGAGACACAAATATCCTCCTGAGACCCAGAATAGAGGTTTTGCCCCTGTAGAGGACATTATTTAGCGAATTTCTCTGACAACATTCACAGTTTTTAGTCTGGATATTCTTATGAAATACAAGACACTCTTATGAAAGTATTATTACACATCTTGTTACATTTGCATGTTGTCCCAAAACTCTTTAATGTGCAAATTAGATACAGTATATAGATGCATTGCCTAGAATGGGAATGGCATTTATGGCCATATTTACACACATATGGCGTAAAGTAAATTGCTATATCAAATTATTCTGTATCTTTCATAACATTGAGAATCATCTTTATACAAAGTTTGGATAAAAACAATTTTTTGGCATAAAAATTGATTGGTGAATGAAAACAAAAATCCCATTGTTTGTCTATTCATGTCTTTTAGTTTTCTCTGGTGTCCTCTACAGAGCAGAGGATATAGCATTTAACATAGGAATTAAAAAATATATGTTTTTTATGCTCCAAACAATAATGACTGGGAAAAAACTAATCTAAATTCCCAAAACCTTTTTTTCTGGTTCTCAGGAAGATATGTTAAAAGACTAGTAACGCATTAAAGCAGTGTAAAGGCAGACTAATAGACAATTTGTAGCAAAATATTTTTGAAATTCCAATAATTGGTAAATTACTTGTAAATAAATAATCATAAGTTTCTCATGGTGGAGCCGTTGCTTAGCCTAGGGGTTTTCAAACTGGGGTCCCAGAAAATTCCAGAGAATAAAAAAGACAAAGCAAAAATGGTTACATTCTGTTTCATATCTAAATGTGTCTTGCTGTATACATACTTTCCAGAATTTTTTTATATTATGGATATTTTTCTTACACACACCCATCGTTTCACTTCGGAAGGCCTTTATTAACCCCCGGAGCCGTGTGGGGCACTTTTATGATGGATGGATGCACTTTTTTAGGCTTCAAATTTTGGGCTACCATCATAAAGCTTGGGAGAGCCAGGACATTTTTTTATATAACTCTGATTGTATTCGTCTGAAAGAGCAATGTCATATACACCTACGATGACTTGAGAGTGAGTATATATTTTCATTTTTGGGTGAACTATCCCTTTAAATATAGCCAATTTAAGTTTGGAAACAATATGTAGTATTTATAATGTCACACTTACTATTTATCTAACAGTTTTTAATGTTTTTCACACATAAAAAATGTATTTTAGGAAGGGGGTCCCTCATAAAAGGTTCATGATATTGGGGGTCCTTGGCATCATAAAGTTTGAAAACCCCTGGCTTAGCCTATCTGCACCCTCAGTGATTTGATTCTGGAACCGGGCCTGCTTCCATGTGAATTGAGGTTGATTGGGACACTTTTTCCCAGTCATCTCAATGGCAATAAGTGTCCCAATCAGCCTGAATCTAACACAGCATCTTTTACCCTAAGGACTCACCCCATCAGTGTTGGCAGTCACAGATGCTTTAACTAAACATGGCCTTGAGGTCAACAAATTGGATGACACGTCTCAAGCTAGTTCATCTCAAGTGACCCAAGTAGTTACACCATCAATTAACTCGACTATGGGATAGTTTAGAGCCGATGTCTATTCTTCACAGTCAGTTTGATGAGATGAATCAACACGGGTCTTCATCACGTAAAACAGGTGGATGTAAAGCTTCCAGTCCATCTGAAGACATTCTGAAGAAACGAGAGCGACTGATGGACAACACCCAACGCCATCAAACGTCCCCATCTGTCAACGCTGACATTTCCCAACCCCGTCTCATTTCTCCACCGTCCTCGGTTCTCCTCCTTAACAAATGTCAATACAAAACAAGTAGACAGATGAGACCAGAAGCACTGTCCCCCTCCAGCACGTCCAATGGATGGACCCGGTCCACTGCAGCTCAACTCCACAGCAAACACATGCCTGGCTAATCAGCTTAGTGTTTAAGAACAACACTCTCTTTTTTCTCTCTTCCTCAGCTTAACTCCCCCCTCTCGCCCCACACACACTCATGCGCTCTCATGCACCCTATCACACACACACTTACACACTCCTGCCGCACCTCAGAGCAGGATTAATATCTAATTATGTCAGGTCACTCGTCCAGATGGACTCTCGCTCATCCCTTTGTGTCTCTCTCACCTCTCACGCGGGCC